>NC_084522.1:10922318-11522318 GCF_024500385.1 Phyllopteryx taeniolatus
GAATAGAATCACTTTATGAAATGATTCATTCCTTTCTCAGCCGCAAGCGTAAACTGCACGAGAAACCCCGTAGCAAACAGCATAACTCGCAGGGCGGTGGTGGCGGCGGCGGCTGAGCTCGGAGGGGCAATTCACGCAGTTTTATTTGAAAATTAAATAAATGAAGCTGTATTACACACAAATGCGGGCGGGCCTACCTGATCATGGAAGTAAGGCGAGGATGCAGCGAGCACACAGCGGTGGGCCTTGAACACTTTGCCTTGCACATGGATAGAGAGGTCACACAGCCGGCCCTCCTCTCGCTGGTGATTCAGATTGTCCAGAAGAGCAGCGCGCACAGAGGGGAAACACACTTGCACGGTCAAAGCAGCTGGAACAGTAGAAGCACTGGAGCTCGGATCCATAGTCACGCAATACTATTGAGAGAAGAGTTAGGTGGATTAATATATAAGATGTCTACAGATGCTTTTTACAATTAAAAAAATACATATATTTCAAAAGCAATTGATGAGATGTGTCACTCAGATTTGTTCTATATACTCAGTGGTCAAAGTATCTAATGACATTGCATTTGTGTTGTTGGCTTCCTAAATCAAACCTTTCCAGACCCATAGTCTCAGGAAATGTTCGCATTCAAGTGAAAAAACGTACACAAACATACACAACAAGTAAACCCATTAAGCGGATATATGTGTGCACAGTGCACACCTTATTACCAAGCGTGAACAATCCTATAGCCGCGTGCGACTCGCACATGATTGAGCTAATTGCCTTACAGACAGCACTTTAGCATGCTTGCCACTGCTCGTCATCATTAAACAGCACCATTCTACAAGCACAAAGCTATTTGGTGTCCAAGAGCAACCCTACCATGGCGTGTTACCGCTTTTAATTCGCACTAAATTCCTTAATTAGCAACAACGCTAGCAAGTGGCAGCTAGCAGTTATGTTCTCTTACCTGAGCGAAATCTTTGCTCTGCGCTTTTATTTGGAATGCGTCGCGTCTTCTGGCATTCTCCAGTTTACAGCGTGTAATGTGTATTTTTTGTTGTTACATTTAAAAATAAATTAATATATATAAATATATATATATATATATATATATATAATATATATATAGAAAGCTAGCAAGACTTAACAGCAGCTCGACTGTTGTTTACGACGCTGTTGCACTGATGCTAACTGGCTGGCTAAAGAGCATCACATCATCGTCATTGGCCTTTAGGAAGGAAACGTGGAAATACCTTCAATTTTATTCCACACCAACCAACCCAAAGGGGCGTGTAATATTATCACATGGGCTTGTTTTCATTTGTTTAGGCGTTAATAAAAGTGAGACCGGCATATTATGACATGAGAGATGGTGCCACTGGGTCGCCTCGTCCTGCGAGCGAGGAGGTTCTTAAAGGGCCAGTACACTACACTTTACCATTGCAGCACTCTTTCTCGACAGTTTTCGATCACCTGATACGTATGAGTTTGTCCAGCATGTTGTAGGTCCAGATCGGGATTATAATATACGCGTGAAACAGGTTGCCCGACTTCTGTTCGTTTTTGTTGTTCGCGGTGATGAACGTAAGGCATATATGACATTGAGAATGACAGGAGACGGGTTCTTAAAGGGCCAGTCCTTCCTAATAACCTTCGACAACTAGCATATTTCTTGCTGTGATATTGAATGAAGTGTATGTGTAAAAAAAAAAATAAGAATAATAATTGTAACACGTGTTTTAAAAACACTTTTTTTCAATTATTTTGTTGGTAAATTAAAAGTAAGACCGATAAATAAATTAGACTAAACGAAGATGAGACACCTAGTCCATTTCTATGCCATTGAACGAATTATACGCAAAGATAGCTTGCTTTTTACATTTTCGTCCAATTGTTTTGTTGGAAATAAAAACCGAGGCCGACATACGACATTAGAGAATGTCAGGAGAAGGAACCTTGAGATCACCTAGTCCAGCCAGAATCTTCTTAAAGAGCCAGTACACCTAACTATCCTATCACTGCTCGTCTTAAACTAGCATTTTTAAAATGATATCTAATTAATTTTACGAGATAAGATAGCAGGCAAATGAAAAACCAAAAAACAAACAAACAAAAGGAGTGGTGGAATCCAAGCAGCTGCTGTCATTGCGTAAATGGGTCATTTTACACCGCAGTACATCTGCAGCATCAACTGAGAGCAAAGGCAGAAAGAAGTGTTGCTGTGCGCTGTGGCGCAGCATCAGTAGGCACTGTGACAGCACCAAGGACGTACGTGGCTTTTGGTTTCCTCTGGTGAATGACGGATTTGGTTGCGCGCCTGCAAGTTGATCGACAATGCCAGCGCGACCGAGGATTCTTTCCTACCAGCAATAAGGGCTGATTAGATTAGATAGCTGAAATTCCCCGTTTTCGACAAACCGCCGCCATCGTGGGGGACGACGTCACATTTCGCCCCGCAGAAGGATTTATTCAATTGACGACAGCACGCGATCAGATTCAGATGAACAATGTTTAGATTGCTGTTTATGTTCGTACAAACCAGCTGCTGTAGATTTTAAAGTGATATTATTTGCACTTCGTGTCCGTAATGTAGAGTCAGTTGATGGTATATGTTGCGCATGTAAACACAAAAGATTTAACGTCTGTCGCTTGACAACATTAGAGATGAGTGCATCTACTTCCAAGATGGTGCAATGATGTCAAATCTCATTTTAACAACCTCAGGGGAAAAGTAATACAATCTCAAGGTGAAATTCCGGAGGACACTGTGAGTCTTAGCATGAAGTGGAATGTTACACGTGCTTCTTTTTATAAATAAAAGCAGAAGAAGCCCATCAATTTGACGTGTAAACTTCAGGACAGTTAAAATTGTCTGCAGCAATAATTTGTCGCAATAAATACTATAATCAGCAGGGAACTGTTGACTGGGGCCAAAGTACTACAGTGTATGATCTCTCTGAGAGGCCTGTAGGTGGATGTATTTTGCCCATTACAATGCATGTGTAGCTGCTAGGATGCACTTTATTGAACTACATTTCTTAATATCTGCAGTATTCTTCAAATAAAAAGCATTATATATATATATGATCAATAACTGTCAAGAGGAAAACCAAAATTTGGCGTGTAAAAGAACTTTGTGAGGCCCCTTGTCCCAATAGAAAGGTATAACCAGTGACATGACTGCTATTCACATCCTGCTCCTTTTCCTCTCCTGCACATTTTTGGGTGAGTTTCTCCCTGGCTTCATGTTTTGTGCCTAAACAAACGCAATGTGAATGCAATTGGTGTGTATCGTTGTAATATGCAAACAGTGCACCGGTGCGATGGGGCGTGTGCAGAGCCCGAGTCGGACACAGAGGCGGTGGTGGGCCAAGGCTTCAAACTGGGCTGCCTCTCCTGCAAGAGGAGGAGCGAGGTCAAAGCTACTGCCACTGTCGAATGGTACTTCCAGGCCAAAGGAGAGGTCGACTTTGTGCAAGTGAGGGAACGGCTGTCATTGTTGAGAAACGTTTGTTTAGAGAGGTCTGCAGTATTTGTGTTTGCGCACGCATGCATGCAGTCGGACATACGATCGTGCCCGGATGTCAACATCTCTGACACACAGCAGTGTTGACCTTGCGCGCAGCCCCCTATTTGCTGTTTGATAGCATTCTGTGGAAAAATACTGTCTACTCACTAGACACTTCATTAGGCACGCATATGAATCTTGCGGTGATGAAACAGCGTGTTAATCTCCACACAACACCATTGATTGGTCTTGTCGCTTCTGACTCATGTAATCCCTGGAAAATAAATGTTATTTGTAGTTGAGTTTGTTTTTTGTTCATTGAATAGAACAATTTCAAGATTTGAGGAGCATTTTTTTCACATTTTCGGCAAGGTTCTTAGATGACTTAATAAGATGTCCGCTGCATGCTTTTGTCAAAATACCCCAAGGATCAAGAATTTACAATTATTTGGTGAAATTGGCTAAATTTGGGTTGGAGGTGTTTCATGCATGAGCCAGCACTCATCCTGCCTAAAGTACTTCTGGGCCAAATGCGAGCCCAGCTTTCCCTGGGCTTTCCCTGCCTTAACACTGTTAGCTAATGCTAATCTGTCCTTACACTTTGACATGATAGTGCTTCGGCTGCCGTGTCAACGTGGTTCCTTTTCGCTCACTCGCAGACAGATTTTCTGAGATAGATAACTAAAGATGTACTTGGTTGCAGTCTGTGACACAGAACAAATACTTTGTTCCTGCATTTTGTAGAATTTTTACATATATGTTCTTTCCTTTGTTTTTCTATATTTCTGGTAACTTTCACTTTTATTCCAATATATTTCCCCTAAACTTCTTGATTAGTCATAACTACAAAATAAAATCCAACGAATGTTTTCATTGACACAATGCCTTAACCGCAGTCTTGCCTTTACTGATGTGACAAGACTACTGGTAGGGTGGAGGTCGTGAAAATGAGAAGCAGCTAATCAGGAAGTCTTATGGGTGCACCAATAGTGTGTGACTCTCTCTTTCTGTCACTCCTTCTGGCTTGAGGCCAGAAGGCAGTAGTGCTGCGTGATGGTCAGGCTAACTTTGCTCATCAGCCAACACACAGATCTTCAATTGCACAACAAAATCACAGTTTCAAGCCTCATCCAAAGCTCATTTGAGGCCATGATGGTAAAGAACGTGATTAGAAATGTAATATCACTGTGTCATCAGATCTACACCTACGATGAGATGGGCCCCACCATTGAAAACGAACACTTCATGGACCGTCTGGATTGGAACGGGAGCAAGAGGAGCAACGACATACAAGATGCGTCCATTTATATTCTCAACGTCACCTTAAACGACACAGGCATATACCGCTGCTTCTTCAACCGCATACTCGCCTATGAAAACTACGAGTACACCAATGTTGTCCGCAAAGTGGTCTACCTCACTGTGGTGGAAAAAGGTATGGCAGCCAACTGTGCATTTGGGATCCAAGCATTGATTGAAAATATAGACAAAAGATGAAGGTAGATAAAGATACAGGTGTATTGGACTGTTGATATACAGCATATACAGTACATAAACTATACCTACCGTCTAGATATAAAATCATCACCAACAAAATTCCTTTGTTTTGCATTTGAACCCAGTTATTGGATACTTACCCGTTCCTGCTGAGAAAGATCCTTGTCAGGTTGTCGCTTTTTTCATTTTTGTGACATCGCCTTTCTTGTGTCCCTGTGCGCAGCTACCAGAGGAACAGCTTCCATCGTGTCTGAAGTCATGATGTACGTGTCCATCATCGGCCTGCAGGTGTGGCTCCTCATCGAGATGATATACTGCTACAGGAAAATAGCAGCAGCTGGGGAGGAAGCATTAAGAGAAGCTGCGTATGTATATTTCTTATATTCATTAGAGTGTTGGAAAATCAGCATTTGCAACGTTGGAAGTAACTTTATCCTGGAATAAGGCTAAAAAGCAAAGGTCTCTGGCAAGGCTAAAAAGTCCTCATTTGGAACAGCACCACCAAATGGTACACTTTGTTAGATAAAGTACCCGCCTCTCGCTTAGGCCTCAAATTTGTCATGAAGGCCCGCCGCACACTGAGCGACACTGCAAAACCCGACTGAACTGTCGCACAGTGTACAGGTTTGACAACTAGTTTTCATGTTTGGCTGACCGTCGGCCACTGGTTTTGCTGGGATACAAATCTTGAATCGCCGATGAACGGTGTCACAATGTACATGTAACAGTTAACAAAAATGCACATAAGCTTTCAGCCGCTGTGGCGCCAAGCCGTAGCAATGCAGTATATATGGTATATACGTAAATACTACATTGTGTTGCTACGATAATAATCAACTATATTTATAATTTCATATATACCTGTGGTTAGAAAGCAAAGCGTGGAGAGTCTCTGTCGGCGAAATGCATGTAAGCAGTGCAGTAACTGAATGGGAAGATGAATCATTCCCAAAACCCTCTCAAAATGTCCACACTCTCATCTTTGTTATGGTCTGTTTCCTGTTTGTTGCAATCCGCTTCTTCCTTGACAATTGCGCCATGCTTCAGTGGTTCAATAAAAAAATGATACAGTACAGTTTACTGTATGTGGAGCCTCAAACCCTGATACAGGATTGCATTTTTTCCATTGCAGCGGTTTGGTAGCTGTGCGGTCGCAAATGTAATTTTTTTCAAGATAGTCCACTTCAGTCACATTCAGCCGTGTCGCTTGGTGTATAGTGGGCCTTAGTAGCCAGACATTATTCAGGGCAGTAAATATCTCGCAGTGTTAACCAACATGGAAAAAATTTACTTGATCTGCACTTACCGGTACGTATGCACCAAAATGTTGCATCTTTTTTCTTGGTCGAAGTTTGGCATGAATAAGTTGAGAAGTTTTTTCATTTTTGCTCACAGATGTGATTAAAAGAAAACCTTAGCACCGAATAGTGCTGCTTTAAAACATTACACTGAACTATAAGGATATACTGTATATCAAATGAAGAGCCACGTTAGTATTGTGCGGCAAAACTCATGCTTTAATCCCCATTTCTTTGCAGGAATGCTGAATATTTAGCAATTGCCTCAGAAAGTAAAGACAACTGTGCTGGGCAGGTTGGAGAATAGCAAAGGTATGTTCCAAATAATCTGAATTATAATGACACATTTACTTTTAATTTCTCACACCATATACAGTCCTCTGCATTTCTGTCACAAACACTTTGTGACTTTAGGAGGCTCCTTTGTTGACTATTGGATGTATACCTAATAACAAAGTTTCAGACCAGCATGCATCACCTAAATTTAAAATCAGGTTAGGCAATTTGCTAATTTCTGTAATTGCAATGATTTTTACCTGGTATTTTATTTGTTAAAATTGTGTTTAGTTTATATTTGTGATTTAATTTATTAAAATGTTAAATAATTCCAACATATATTTTTACATTTAAATGTAACAAACACAACACGTATTAAAATCAAGCATCAAACTATCGTGCCTCACAAACACACATAAACCAATTAAAATTGGAATACCGTAATTTGGAAATGTACCGTTTTCATTATATTATATTGTAGTATTGGAATTTGAATAAAGTAAATGAAAAAAAAACATTTTGCAACAAGTAAAATAAAAAATGCCCCTCTGTTGTCAATTCCATTTTGACAACAATGAGCCTTCGTGTTATGAAAGTCTTTTGTTAATTTTAAAAGCTTGAGTGAAACACATTTCTATTGTGTTTTGTAATTGTGTCATGGAATCTAATAACATTCTGCTTCCATTTTCAGGCTTCCATTTTGGACTAAAAACTTCCCTCCTATGCGCCCCGTTAACTGCTTTAAAATAACTTGCGAACGAGACAAGACTCCATCTTCATCTCACGTCTTCTGTTTGATCTTTTTTCTCTCCTTGATAAAGAGCTCAAATACGAAGCATGGTACCAGCACTGTAAAGATCATTTGCAACACACAGAAGCAAAGCTGCACTTGTATGAAAAACCTATTATGCATTAATGAGCCATTGTTTAAAGTCATACAAAAAGTACTATGTAGACATATTGTATATTTATATAAGCGAATAGACAATACTGTGGGAGCCTCGAGGACTCTGAGGTTAAAAAATAAGCTTGACTTCAACAGATAAAGCTGTGACAAACCTCAGGCATTTCAGTAAGAAAGGGGGTCTCTATTCGCTGACACTGGGTGATCAGATCCCGAAACAGTACCTCTTCTGGCCCAGGATGGAGAGCTTGTGAGAATGAGAGAAGATAGAGAAGTTGTGAGTGAAAACACTCTTTGGAGTTGTAAAGCTGGCTCCCACAAAGAAGACAAGCACACGTCACTTACAAATATTTTAAGATGGCTGGTACAGGCCAGGCCGTTGCCGCCATTGTTCCCCGGTCCACATGTCCCCAGCACTGTGCGTTTGGGCTTCACCAAGCAGCTCAGTGAATATAGCTTCACTGAAAACAACATGAGACTATTACATTCACGCTACTATCATCCTGGCTGGAATAAAAGGGACACTCTGGTTCACCCTTGCGACGGCTGTACAACTGAGGCTCCATCAGCGGGTCTACACGATGGCTACTCCCTCCTCATCAATGTGCTGGGCCTCCTCCAGTCTGCAGAACACAAGTCAGTCATAAACTGGAGAAAGTTTATTTAAGTGCTCTCTGTGAAACATACCCGAGGTATTTTCAGATTTTGTGAATCTCTTTATCAAGCAAAATTGTAATCCACTCTGTGTTCAACGACTAGACAGTAAGTAATTGCAAATGATCTGAGATGAACCAAAGTTACTAGGAGGGTGTGCACTTTCTGTAAACTGCTAACAGTTAGCATGAGTCAAACCTTTAACAACCAGAGATGAATAAACATTAGTGACACTCACCAAATGCGGGCCGAGGTTTCCTTTTTCCATGCAAGGTTTTCATTAAAGGCCATGCCGTTAGCGCAACACAAAGGTTTTCATTATACTCTTTGGAGCAAAAACACATACATGTATAATCACTCGGCATGTAACAGTACCCCAAAAATCATGGTTCAGTGCTTACCTCGGTTTGAAAGTCACATTTGGTACAGTATGGGAACAAATTACAAAACAATTTGCATGTGTTGTCAGCCCATCTCATATTGACAAACAACCATTCACACGTATGGGCAATTTAGAGTCTTCATTGCATAAAGCTAACATGCATGTTTTGGGAATGTGGAAGGAAGCTGGCGTACCCAGAGAAAACCTACACAAGCGCAGGAAGAACATGTACTCCATACAGGAAGGCGCGGAGCCGAAAGCCGAGCCCTGAAACTCTAAACCGTGATGAAGATCTGCTAACAACTTGTTTTGTTGTTGTTGTTTTTTGTGGTTGTGCTTGTTGTCATGTTTAGAAATTCAGTACGCAGACTATTGCAACAGTAACCGTGAGAATTACATTTGTTACTGCTTTGACTTCATCTCAAGATACTGGGAGAAAGGCTTCTTTTAAGGCTTCTGAAAGTTTTCATTGTTACGGCTAGTTTTGAACAAAAGTCAAGGGAAACTTGTGGCAAGCTTTGATGGGCCTCATAAAATGACGAGTAGCGCGCCGGTGAGCTGTCATTGACATCTGTGGCCTACGCTATGTTTTGTTTTGTGTTTGACAGCTGTCCATAGTAATGACTTACTTCCGGGATTGAGGAGCCCGTCGTTCATTTGTGTAGTTTATGCTAATGCTAACGGGCTAGGCGAAGGAGCGCCACAGTTTCTCATCCAACGGCAACGGCCTTTAGGAGAGAAACTTGGTGGGATTCCTTCACTCTGTTTCCAAAACGGACCGACCAATAGAGTGTAGAATTGTAACACAAGAGTTTCGATCCGTATATTTTGATGGTAGCGAAATTAGTGATTGACAGGCCGCAACGATTGGGCCACCCCGCCCAAATGGAAACTTCTTAAAGGGACAGTACACCTTCATCTCGCAGCACTGCTTTGCTATAAATGGGATATTTCCTGCTTTAATGCTGAATTGTTGGTACGCACCAATAAACGAGTAACGACCCGTTTTTAATATATCTAAGCAAATGAGAACAGGAGCGGTGGCGGAATCCATGTTGCAAGCGCACTGTCTGTTTCACCGCACTGCATCAGCAGCATCCTGTGGACTCGAAGGCAGGGGTGCTGCTGTGGCGCAGCAAAAACACGGTACACGGAGCACACGACGCATTGTTTAACATTTTCCTCGCAGTTAACGAATTTGTTTGCGCTTTTGCAGGTTATTCTGCGATGCCAAAGATTCTTTTTATACACAAGGATTCATAGATAGCGGAAATCGCGGGGGAGACTGCGAGAGGACCACATTTTCTTCCGAAAGAGGCCTCTAAATTGACCACAGTAGGCGATCAGATTAGGATGAAATATTTTTGATATTATTATTTAGGGGTGTGCTTGGTAGCAGTTCGATTCTTACCTGGTTTGCATATTTATATCATATGCACTTGCATGTAGACTCGGTAGTATGTTTCGCATATAAATACGTTACAAAACCCGATTCATATATATATTGTCTGTTATTCGACACCATTAGCGATAAATGCGTGAATTCCCAAGCAGGTGGAACGATCTCTCTGTGCATCCCGTCTTAAAAAGCTCAGGGAAAAGGTAATTGAATTTTAAAGGGAAACGCTGGGTCATCACACAAATTGCTTCTTTGTATTGTATTTTATCTTTTAAACAAAAACAGAAGGAGCACATCAATTGCATTTTGCACAGTTAAAAACGTCTGCAATAATATCTGTCAATGAATGCGAGCATCCACTAGAAACTGCTGATTTGAGCTAAATAAGTACAACAGTTCTGTTGTGATATTACAAACACGTTCTAGGGTCTTAGAGGGGCCCGTTTAGCATATTACAACGCATGTGTCGCTGCTAGTTGATTTACTTATGATAGGAGGCTGCAATTCGTTGACATACAGCTTTTAAAATCTGCAGTATTAAGACAAAAACATTATTAATATTGATAAACAACCGACAAAAGTAGAAATAAAAGTAGAATAGGCGTGTAAAAGTACTTTATAACATTTTGAAAAACAAAGCTCCAAGTCTGTGACATGACTGCAATTCACATACTGCTCCTTTTCCTTTCCTGCACATTGTTTGGTAAGTTTCTCTTCCCGGTTTGATGTTTTGTTGTAAAGCCTTAAACAACCGTAATGTAAATGTGATGGATGTGTATCGTTGTACTGCAAACAGTGCGCCGGTGTGATGGGGCGTGTGCAGAGGTGGACTCGGACACAGAGGCGGTGGTGGGCAAAGGCTTCAAACTGGGCTGCATCTCCTGCAAGATGAGGAGTGAAGTCAAAGCGACTGCCACCGTTGAGTGGTACTTCAAAGCCCGAGGAGAGGTCGACTTTGTGCAGGTGAAAACATCCATAACAAGCGCACAATTGAGTAAGATTACAACAATAGCAACATTCTGACTATAGAAAAATAATCATTCTTACCTCTGGTTGACACTGTCAGAGAAGGGTTCATTTAACCTATTGTTGCATCACACTGAGAGATGTTTGTAGTATGGTACTTGGGTTATTTAGCAACAAAATATTACGACCACCTCTCATTATGACATAGATTTTTGATTTTTTTTGTTACTTTGTAATTAGATCTCATTCGAAATCCAGTAGCCAGTGAATATAGTTTACCAAATCAGTTTATCAGAATCATCTTTATTTGCCAAGTATGTCCAAAACACACAAGGAATTTGTCTCCGGTAGTTGGAGCCGCTGTAGTACAACAGACAGTCAATTTACAGAATACTTTGGAGACATAAAGACATTGACAAAAAACAATTGTGCAAAAAGATGCAGAGTCCTCCAGTCTAAAAGACACCAAGAAAGAGATTCAAGTCCCTATAAAGGGATTCAACACACCACAGAGAAGTGTTGTTAACAACCCTGCCAAATTTGGATGATAGGGGGGAAAAAAATGGCAAGTATATAAAATGAGGCTTTCAAAGTCATTAAAAAGCAAGTGGTTCTCTTGCTCTCGAACACTGTTGGTGTGTCCACTGAATGCGCTGAGACTAGGCACAGCTCAAATGTCAATCAAATATCTCCGGCCTGGAAAAATGAATGCTCCTTCGTCTTGCATCGCTCTTATGCCTACACGTACATGTTTAAGATGTGAAAACACATGCACTTAAAGCCTCCGGTGGCTGGAATTTATCCCACCGGTTGGTCAGAGGGCTTTTCCTCGTCATGACAACCAGGCGCCACTCCAGCCCTTAAGCCCCAGTCTACTCGTTGGCTGTCACGTCGAATTATTTTATTTTCCTTCTCTCTTTTACCCTCCCCGGCGGTTATGCCTTTCTCACCGTGACATGCGCACACTCACAGCTGCGACAACGAAGCCCTCTATAGCAGCCACACCCGCGTGGAGCCCCGGTCGACACGCTTTATTTCAAGTCTTGGAACAAAATCCTGGATCTCTCCTGTGGATATCTACTCCTTAATATCTCCAATTTAAAAAGTGCTAGTGAAAATTTCAACCATCTAATAAAACAGCAAAAGTGAGTTAACTAAAACACACAGATGTACCTACAGCGCTTGCATGTATGTTAAAGTGGAGTTATGAACCACCTTAATGTCACTGTCATCAGATCTACACCTACAGTGAAATGGGCCCCACTATTGAAAATGAAATCTTCACGGACCGTCTGGATTGGAACGGGAGCAAGAGGAGCAACGACATCCAAGATGCGTCCATATATATTCTTAACGTCACCTTCAATGACTCAGGCACATACCGCTGCTACTTCAATCGCATCCTCTCCTACGACAACTACGAGAACACCACCGTTATCAGGAAAGTGGTCCACCTCAATGTGTTGGCGAAAGGTACGGCACAATCGACTGTGCAACGTTATTCTACTCAAGGTACACTGGACCACTGGTTAGCATGTGAGTCTCATAATAATAATGCATAGAAAATACATGGAACTGCAGGGTGTATATGTTATGTATTGCACTATAAATATAAAATATTGTACAGTATATACAATGCTCCACATAAATGAGTAAACCCAAACAACAGCAAACCTTGAGTTGACCTTCAGAATCAATATTTTCCATGGCAAACCATACTACAAAATATACCCACAAATGTGGGTGATTTATTGCAAATGAGGTTTACCAATGTGCACACACAAATATGTTTTTTTTAATATTACAAAGCTCCAGTAGTGTGATGGAGCTAATGTGAATGGAGACTGCATTTCCAGAAAGGAGTACCGTATTTGAGGATGTGAAGTCAGCATCACTGCACGACTGCTGACAGTGTCTTACTGCGTGTTGAATTCATACAAAGTGCAAAGTTCTAGAAGGAATTGCTTACAGATATAAATAAGCATGTAATGTTGAAATAATGAGACATGCTTGTAAGAACTTCAATCTGTCTTTCTGTATTCAGAAGAGTAGTTGCAGTCATATAAGTGTACCTTCCGGATTTACAGTCATCAAAAGTCCTTTATTTTCCATTTTAACTCTTTTGGATACTTACTCATTCCTGCTTATCGAAAGAGTCTTGTGTCTGGCATTTGTGTGATGTCACCTTTCTCATGTCCCTGTGCACAGCCACCAGAGGTACAGCTTCCATCGTGTCTGAAGTCATGATGTACGTGTCCATCATCGGCCTGCAGGTGTGGCTCCTCATCGAGATGATATATTGCTACAGGAAAATAGCGGCGGCCGGGGAGGAAGCGTTAAGAGAAGCCGCGTACGTATATTTCATGATATACTCAAGCACAGATGGTGAAATCTTGTATTTAAATTGTTGCTTGAGGGTTACAAAACCAGCAAATCCAACTTTGGAAGTAATTTTATCCTGGGATCAGGCTAAACATATCTGCATTGTCAATAAAACACGTCAACTGGAATGGCAGTCTATGGAGCGCAATATAGATAGATATACTACTATATATAAGTGAACAGGTTTTCAACAACAGCAAATTGTTAGCGTTGTGGTAACTATATGAATAACTGCTTTCTCATTTCCTTCCAGGAATGCTGAATATTTAGCGATTGCCTCGGAAAGTAAAGACAACTGTGCAGATGTGCAGGTTGGAGAATAGCGAAGGTGTGTTCAAAATCATCTGGTTACGTTTCCCGCCATATACTTTGCTTGCATTTCCGTCAAAGAAAAAAAATCAGACTTCTGGATGCTCTTTGTTGACCATTGGATGCATATTTAATACATAGTAACAACGTTTCAACCATCATGTATCAATTGGTAAATTAAACTCAAATGAGGCAATTGCAATATATTTTTTTACATTGAAAACACTCAAGAAATTAAGACCACTTACATTAATTTGAAAAGTTTGTGCTCAGCAGTTCAGTTCAAATGAGTTGTTTTGGGGGGATTGCGTCATGGAATCTAATTACCAATTCTATATCCATCTCCAGGTTTTGCTTTTGGACTGAACGCATCTGTCCTATACAGCCCGCTAACTGCATGAAAACAACTCGGGGAGTGGAACAGACTGCATCCTCATCTCAAGTCGGTTACGCATTAATTAGCCACATTGTTGAAAGCAAGCACTGTATTCACAGTTAAGTATTATGTTGACATTCTGTAAATGTATATGACATGCACAACACTGCCTGTGGGATTGTTGAGAAAGTTTTTTACTAACTCACCACCTCCTAATCTATGATTTAAAAAAAAAAAACGTGTTATTTATATAATAGAATGTGGATAGATTGTCTTTCCAATTGAATTGCTGGTACATTAAGTGAAACCTTAACTGTATAATTAATAAAAAAGAGAATATTCATGATTTTGTTGTCTTCTGTGGATGGCAATTAGAAATGTTGCACATTTTTGTGATTAATACCTGGTTTTACAGAAACGAAAAGTATCAAGACTTGCGTTTAATTTTTGTAATTGCATTTTATTTTCAAATAGCTAAAGCAACCAGTGTCAAAAAGCATGTGAGGATCACACAAACCATTTCATAGCTGATGGGAACCAGGGAAAACAAAACAAAAACAAAGATGTAAAGATAACCATCCCTGAAGCAACCGAAAGCTCTCAGCAAATCTTTCGTCTTACAATTTTAACACGCAATCAGTTTCGGGGTAGCGGGGAAGATTGAGCTGGTACTTCTTCTCTAGGGCGGGCGGAACGAAGCGGCCTCCCAGGAAGTGATGGCGTCCCTTGAAAAGCACAGCAGAGTTTTTGGGAGCAGTCAGAGAGATGAGCGTGTCGGGCTGCAATCCGTCGACACTCCCCTGCTCCACATCCCAACCTTCAAAGAAACAACAGGGCGACATTGATCACAACTCTCTTCAGACTTCTTGTCTGTCTGGGTGCGCCGTGATAAATGTCATTATCAGCCTCCAGGCCTTTTGTGTGCATCAAAGGTCTTAGGTTTTGGTTTTGTTCACCTCATGAAAAATGGGAGCAAAAACAAGTGTTGCATTGTATTTGTGGTTAAGTGTAGTTATACAGATATAATATTCCAGAGGTAAAAAACAAGGACAGACCTGAGGGGATGTCGATGCTGGCAATGGGGACAGTGATCTTTTTCAGGACATCGATGATGGAACCAAAAGGCTCTCGCACAGCTCCCTTAAAGCTGAAGCCAAAGATGGCATCTATCACCAGGTTGAACGCCTCATCAATCAATGGGGCCTAACAAAACAATTCAAGATTTGAACTGTGTCAATAAGTTCAATTACAGCGATCCATCTTTAGCAAAACAGGCTTAATGAAATGTAACTAAACTAACTATTTTCACTCGTTATCTAAAAAACATCCAGACTTTCGATCTTGAGGCGACATTAAACCGCACGGCTCCCGCAGAAGTGAAGAGGTTGACTTTTTGATGAAAGAAATTGTTAGAATTTCAAGCACTTCAATGTACTTTATCCCAATTGATTCAACCATTCAAACTTTTAAAATGAAAAATGCTTCTTTTTTTTTTAAACAGAATTTTTTTTAATGTCAAGAAATTATATGGTAATTATATTTATCACTGCTTTAATCTTTCTTACAGGAATTTCATCAATCCACTCCATCCATTTTCTTTAGTGTTATGTTAAAATCCTCATTAGGGTCAAGGGTGAGCCGGGGTCTATCCCAGCTGAGCTTAGATGGGATGCCAAGCAGACCCTGGAATGGTCGCAAGCCAATGGCAACCTTACAGGGACTTGTTTAATCTTATCCATATGGGAGAATGTGCGCCACAAAAATGATTGTAACACGGTAAGTTGTGACAAACCTCAGGCATCTCTGTAAGAAAGGGGATCTCCATTTTCTGGCACTGGGTGGTCAGACCCTGAAAGAGTGGTTTGTTGGGCCTCTTTGGGTAGAGGATGGAAGGATTATAACCCTGAGAGAAGATGAAGAAATAATGAAGAAAACTTCCTTTTGAGTCGCAAAGATGCCCCCCCAAAAAAACAAGCACCGCACACTTACAAATAGTTTAAGATGTCTGGCACAGACCAGGCCATCACCTCCATTGTTACCCGGTCCACATATCACCAGGACTGTGGGTTTGGGCTTGACCAAACAGCTCAGTGGATATGCCTTCATTGGAAAACAAAACATGAGAATCTTGCATTCATACTACTATCATTCCGGAATGAAAAAAACATTCTGGTTCACCCTTGTAATGGCTGTAGCACAACTGAGGCCGGCGAGCTCCATCAGCTGGTCCACACTGAAGCCATACTCATTGAATAACTCCTCGTCAATGTGCTGGGCTTCCTCCTGGCTGCAGAACATCTACAAGTCAGTCAAACACTAGAGAATGTTGCTTTAAATGCCCTCTACGAAACACACCCGAGGTATTTGATGCTCTGGGCCATGGCGGAAGCTGGTCTGCTACTGTAACAGTCCTGGTGGTTGTTAACTAAAGGAGACAGCGCGCATTTCCCCGCTTGAGCAAAGACTGCTGAGGTCCGCGAGGTCACCAGGAAGCCGATGCCAAAAAGAGCCCGCACACTCAGCATTCAGATGGTCCTTCAAAACAAAACACCAAATGTGATCCATCCTCCTCATGCAATTTGTAGTCATGGCTGACCACCATATCAGATCACACCAGTCAGAATCCAACTAACAACAGTTTGAGTATCATGATTTCATGCTTCAATGTCCATTGACAATGTGCTCCTTCTGGGGTGTGTACCTTAGCCACTAGAGGGCAGTATAATACAGTTACTGTATACACATAGAAAAGGTTTACTTAAATTACTCATTAAGCTGCAGTTATATTAATCCTTTTCCACAGAGGATAAAGTGTGGGCATTGTTACTGTCTGTCTATGTGTGTTGCTGCACCGTTTGAGTTCAAATTGCCGCTGCTCGTTTCATTAGACCGTGTATGACATTTTGCATCGTATGTTAGCATTAAACTAGCAGACTTTGGTAAGTTATGTGGTTTGGTCAAACGCACATTACTTCTCTTTGTTTTACATTTAAATTTCAACGGGGAAATGGTAACAAAGAGCTTATCAAATGTAATTGGCTGGTTTTTTTAACAATTGTTTACTATCTGTTGCTTGTTTTGAAGTTTTCTGCCACCATTTAGTGCTCATAACTACATTTTTTGCTTGCAATCCCAAGACCAAAAAAACCCACAATGTATAAAAAGAGAGAGGTTAAGTCAACCATGATTGGGTTCTTGACTGACTGAGATCTTGAGGGGTCCTATTTGGTGGAAGCAACAGGGCCATTGCGGAACGTTAATCAAGGAGCCTAAATGACGATGACGCAACAGATTCAGAGAAGCGAGATATTCCACATCTATGACCTTATTTAATTGTTCGATACTGCCGGCTACAAGAATGATTCGTGGTGAATGCATTGTGTCTTCTGCCATACTTAAAATCCTGAGCTGGCGCCTAATTTGAAAATATACAGTTTTTGTTGTTGTTGTTGTCATCAGCTAATATAGCAGTTTTTGTTACTCAGTTCACAATGTATAAAGCAGATTTTTGACAGCATAAAAGTCGAACCAACGCTAACGATTTTTTTCCCTTCTTCTTCATGGCAAGAGCACTATGTAAGTTGATAAAAGACTATTTGGTGGTTTTTTTAAATTATTTTTCTTACGTAGTACCAAATCATACAAATTATCAAAAAGTTATGAATTTTGTTTTTATTTTTTACATTTACCTAAGTGTAGGACTTTTTACACAAGCATCTGTACTTCTACTTTAGTACAGAGTGTGAGTACTGTTGCCACCTCTGCCAAATATTGATTAACTGTTGTTACACAGCGTTTCGACTAACGAATTTATATAATCCAAAGGGTGTGCACTTTCTGTAAAGAGCGAACACCATGCGTTAAACGTGACGTACGATATTAACAGGGATTATAAACACCCACCAAATGTACGCCGATTTGCCGTTTAGCATGCAATGTTTTTTATTTTTTTTTATTTTTTAATTAAATGTCATGCAGTAACACAACTTACAAAAAACAACATGCAGAGATGCGTTCCGTCAGCGGGCGCAGGAATGGCTTACTTCCGGGTTTGGAGAGCGGAAACAAAACAGTGCTCGCTCACATTTCAAAATAAAAGTCAAGGATTTAAAAAGTAGCTCAGATTTCAAAATAAAAGTTTGCAGCCACAAAGTTGAGAGTTGGGAGCAATCTTCATTAGGAAAATCCAGTGTTGGTTGATAATAGCAAATTGATGTTTCATACGATCCACAATGTTTGCGTTAAGTGATTCCTGTTGATTATTCTGCCCTGTATGTCCCATCAAGACAACAATAAAATAATAGTAGTAACCACAGGATTCCAACTTTCATTATTTAGAAAACAATGGCAGCGTAGTGCAATAGTGGTTAGTACGTCTTGCCTCAAAGTCCTGAGGTAATGGGTTTGAATCTAAGCTATGGCCTTCCTGTGTGGAGTTTGCATGTTCTCCTCATGCTTACTTGAGTTTTCTCTGGGTACTCAGGTACTCCAGCTTCCTCCCACTTTTCAAAACTATGCATGTTAGGTCAAGTGAAGACTCATAATTGTCCATAGGTGTTGATGCGAGTGTGACGATCGCTTGTCTGTGTGGCCAATTGGTGACCAGTCCAGGGCATATACTTCTTCTCGCCCAGTCAGCTGGGATAGGCTCTATTTGACCTGTGACCCGAATGTGGACAAGCACTATAGAAAATGGATGAACAGGAAAAATGACAAATCTGCTTAATTTCTAAGAATACATTTATTCATATCAAAGAAATTGTGTCAAAAGGGTGAATGAGTAAGCACATTTTATTGAAAATAGTTGTGAAAAAGTGCTACATTTATAAATGGCCTTTTGATATGAGTAGTACAAAAGTAGTAGTTTTAACTATTTTTAAGGAAAAAAAGTCCTAACAGTTATGTTAAGATGTCCAAATTCTGTATGAAACTACAGTTCATATATAATTGCCTTTCCAATTTCCATAAGCATGCTTATGTACATTTGGAGGGTAAATCAATTTGCAGATTATATGTACAAACTTATATAAAAG
Source organism: Phyllopteryx taeniolatus (assembly GCF_024500385.1). Lineage (NCBI taxonomy): Eukaryota > Metazoa > Chordata > Actinopteri > Syngnathiformes > Syngnathidae > Phyllopteryx > Phyllopteryx taeniolatus. The sequence continues at coordinate 10,941,294 of NC_084522.1, forward strand.
AAACCTAAATATATAAATGAATTGGTATGAAAAATGAACACCAACGATCCAAGGCCTCACATTATTGGACATTTCTCAATTTGTGTTCCACTCTGAAAAAAATAAAAAATAAAATAAAAGTTAGTTTAACAGCATGTACTTTACTCTAGTTATGCGTCATTGTGATATTTTTTTTCCATGTTTATTTTGTGTGTAAATGTATTATTTTACTGGGCTCACCTTGCAAGGTGTGCTGCTCCCGAACACGTACGAATGGGGCAACAAACCCTCTGAGATGCCACCACTGCGGAAGGAGCGGGACGCTGAGGACACGGTGCTACAGTTGTTGGACTTGTCCGAGGGGAGGCCGCAGGAGCCGCACAGAACTGTACGACTACGCAGATTGTACTCGCTGTCCCCACAGGTGCTGTGAGCCACCTGCTGCGGAAACAACAGACTCTGAATTTAAGTCTGATTTTGTCAAAGGGGTACAGAGATGAGGAGAACCCGGTCTTCATACATTTGGTTTGGATTGATTTGGCCTACTGTAGATGAGGTGAAATGTTACCTACTTTTTGGGGTGAAAGGATCATAAACTATAGTAAATTCATAAAATGTTGAATTAAACCTGAAGTTCAGGCATCCCTGACTTCACCCACAGACAGACAGAACTCCCCCTACGGTCGAGATTAGAGCCACAAGCAAGAACAGCTAACCCCTGGATAAAAGTGCTTTAGTGGACAAACATTTTAAAAGCGTTACTATGCTGTAGCCAACTTAAATTTATGCATTAAAGCCTTGTGGATTTTATCAGGTCAAAATGGAGCTTGAAATCATATTCCTATGATTGCACTTTGTTAAAAATGGCACAAATCTGTTCGTGTATGTACTTGTAGTTGCCTGATGGAAAATAAATATTTTGGATTGCATTTGGATTATTTAGGTCCACAATCACATATGTCCGTCCATCAATCAAAATTGTATTTCAATTGAAAATATATTTGTTTATTGTATTGGAAGAAATCAAATTCATTACAAAGCCTTTAATTAATTCAATTACTGTTTTAATAGAGCCTCACCATCACCTTTAAATATATCACTGTTGTACATTTTGTGCAGTCTTGCATGCATCAAGTTCACACTGGGTGTTGCTGTTTGCAATTTGTAATGTCCAGAACTTCATAAAGTTGTTGATTTGATATTTTATTTATTGAAAATTAAAAGTGTTCTTAGTGTGTGCATCGGTGATTTTTTTAAAAAATATTGTGATGAAATTTTCATTTTCATTTTATTGTCACACAGCATCTCTATAATGTTACCATGTCATCATCATCATCTTCCAAATGTGTGCGAGTGACTTTCCTCATCGCCATTTCCTGTAAGAAAGAGGTAAGTTCAACGATAAATGTTAATGTTTGTCAGAAGTGTTACTGCTTGAAAGATGTGTCACCTCTCCATTAGCGCTGATCAAGGTGGTCTGAAACTGATCTCCAGTGCCCCAGTTGGGCTGTGTCTTCCAGACCAGATCAGAGGGAGGATTGTGGTGTCCCCCTGCACCAGCCGCCCAGATCTGGTCGGCAGGTATAAATCACATAAGCATTAGGCACCTTGTACAAGTGTCGCTGTGCTGATTTGAGACCTCTGCCAAAAGAGGTTGCCACTTACCGTGACCCTCTGGCCGGCCTTCAAGATGAACTTTGCGGGAAATTTGAATGCAATCGGTGCTGAAGATCCAACCTGGCGCTTCACCTGCCAGTTGCCCAAATTCTGATCCTAAAGCAGGAATGTTGGAGAGGAGAAACATCAGCGGAATATTTTAAAATAGTCCAGTTCAACATTGGAAATGAGATGAGCATGAAATGATGACTTTGGGATTAGAGATGAAATGTGGTCACGGATAATGATGAGATGGAGATGACATGAGTTAGTGGTAAACGATGATGAGAAGAATAAAATGGAGGTTAGATTAAGATTATTTAGTATTCCAGTGAGGATGCAACAGAGTGAGTGTGTGAATGAGGATTAGATGAGATGGAAATCAGAATATAATAAATGACAAGGACAATATGGAGATGGGATGAGCTGATTAGATGACGACGATTATATGAGATGAAGATGAGCTGGAGATGAGATGATAATAAACGAGATGAGATCAAAAGATGAGATCACATTCTAGTTTCTTAACAGAATACATCAGATTACAGTGATGCCTTGAGATATGAGTGACCCGCCTTACAAGTTTTTCAAGATACGAGCCGTCAATCATCTGATTTTTTTGCTCTGACTTGCAAGCATAAATTTGAGATAAGAGCGCGTTGTAGTGGCAGGTGACTCAACTCACTTCCCAACAAGCTGCAATTTGGCAGTTATAATGAGTAAATGTTCTTCAAAAAAGAGGCTGCAAGATGTTCATTTCCTCTTCAGCTGAAGGTTACTGTCAAACTAAACAAAACCAAGAGAATTACATGTAATGTATTTAAAGCAACTACATAGGCTCTGCTACCTGAATGCTAACATACAATGGGAAACTCCATAGGCACATGGGCTAACAATTAGCATCTATGCGGTGATGTGGTTACCCTTTAAGCAGCTGAGCTGAATGTCTCCAGTACAGTACATCCATATGTCTGCCTTATACTTCCCCCAGGTGGCAAAGGCACACACAACAGAATGAACAGCACAATATGCATTGCGGGAGAAAGTGAGACCAAAAAAATATATTTTGAATTCTATTTATTTATGTCATTACTGCATGTTTTTATAAAGGAAAATACTATAGAATGCTATTTTTCTCATTATAAACAGAATCCAAATTTGTTTGGGTTGTTTTTTGAGGAGAATGGAATGGATGAATGACATTTCTATTCATTTCAATGAAGAAAGGCGATTGATTGATTGTTGATGATTCAAGGCACCAATGTACACTAGAATGAAAACAGTGGAAAGCACCAAAAAGTGGCATTGCAGTGTTGTGTACTGTATTTTACCCATGTACCCAGTAGTTAGGTTGGTAATATGGTAGATGTTCCACTGTGAAACGCACACTGACCTCATCAGCTTTATTGCTGAGTCGGACATATTTGCCATCCTGGTCCACCTCATCCACAGTGACACGCCCGCTGGCAGAGGCCTGCTGGGTGATGCGGGTACGAGCCACAGCACCGCCAGCGAAGCTCGAGGCCTCGCTGTCCGTGTCGTTGGGGCGCCGCCTCTTTGTGGGAGAGGTCTGAGCACCGCAGTTGAAGGATCGGGAATGAGCCGACGCAGTCGAGGAGCGATTTCCTGTCATCCTTGTCGGTGGTGGACTTGGAGAAAGACGCAGCCTGCAGACACGCGTAAAAACAATCAGAGAGATGGCTATTACTGTAAAAGCTTCAGTATGTTTGTGACCGATGCACAGACCTCTCCTCCTCGCCCTCAAGCAGCTTCCTGTAGGCACATATTTCCATATCGAGAGCCAGCTTGACATCCATTAGCTCCTGATATTCATCCAGCTGTTGCTGCATCCGCTGCCTTATCTCGGCCATTTCTCGGTCTTTCTCTCCCAGAAGGCGACGCATGGCGTCCCGCTCTCTAGACAGAGCCTCCTCCAGGTCCTTCACCTTTGCATCACGAGCTGCAAGCTAGATTCAACAGACAAGTCAGATGCCCTTTGCAGCTAAAACAGATTCAAGTCTGCTACAAGATTTTGGCGTGTGTCAGTGGAAGCATGTGTCCATTCATTTGAAGGGCACTGAATAAAACATTAAAAAGGACAAAACACTCTGTAAATGACAAGGACTATGTGTCACACAGCTTTTAAATGACATATATTCTTTCAAGGCGATATCACAAAGAATTGGATCAAAATGATCAAAGCCAAAACCATGGTCAGTAATACATACAAAAGAAAAAGCAAGCCAGATCCTCAAGAAAAAGATGCAATGGGTAGCGGGACAAAAGTAAAGCACCTGTATGAAAACATCTCGCCTGTTCATTGAGCTAAGGAAAAGTCACAATCTCTAAACACACTAAATAGTTTCAATCAAGCAGTGGCAGGCCGCGGATTTGGTACCTGAGCCTCAGTCAGGATTTATTCGACTTAATCCATCTCTTAGCACTACTACATGTCGCAATTATAGACACCATCAATACCACTGTACATATTCAAAAACGGAATAGAAATGCACGAAACATTGCCACGTACATCACTGTTAAATGTATTCATGTGTGCAGATTGCTACAGGATGTGTTTTGCTAGTCGAAGTTGGTTGAAACGAGTTATGCTCTGACCGACCAATCAGAGGATGGAAAAACGCTGCTATCATCAAGGGCCAGCGCCTGTGAGGACGTATTTGAAATCTGATTGGTTGAAGAAACAGTCCTATTGCTGATATAATTTAAATTACACCAGTCAGCACTACTAATTCCGAAGACCCTGGGTTATTTATTTTATGTATTTACTTTATGTACTATTAATAATCCCTTACAGGAAAATTCAATGTACACACTGCTGTATATGTACGTTGCACACCACAAAAATAACCAGATCACCTAATGCAGGCAAGCAAGGAGAGTTGCCTGAGTGGAATTTTGCTTTAAATATTATACAGTATAGTAGTATTATTGCATTTGGCCTGACCAACCTAAATAAATAGAACTTTGACTCATTCAAAAAATTATTTGTGGCCCTGTAAGATTTGTTTTTAAGTACCTCTGACATAAAGGCGGGCTGGCTGATATGACTGGACCAAAAAAATCTTAAGATCCATATGTAGTGGAAGCAGTGCAGCCACAGAAAATGAAGAGAATAGACTGTTCAAAAATGTAATACGATTTCATGGATCACAAATTGCAAATAATGCAGTTGCTTGTTGCAGCTCACCTGTTTCTGCAGCTGGCTGAGCTGAGCCGACATGGACTCCATGCGCACCCGCGTCTGCTGGAGCTCCTCGTGCGCTGCGCCCACCAGATGGCTGCTGCGGTCCGCCGACTGACGTGCGCCTTCCAGCTGAACGAGAAAAAGACAGACAACATCGTAGAAGGTACAAAACAAAACTTTGCAATAGTTTCTAGCAAGCACAAAGTTGACCTTGGAATTGTAGGTCTTCTCCAGCTCATCCTTGTAGAGTTTAACTTGTAGTTCATGCTGGCCTCGCATCTCCATCAAGGCGTCAGCCAGTTTGCTTTCAAAGTCTTGTTGGTGGCCGGTGTCCAACTCGACCATACGAGACTCATGGCGTCGCTTTACCTCACGCAGCTCCTGTGTGGGAAGTGTCTCATGAGAATGACTTTTTCACACATACAGATATATTTTCATTAAACAGGTGGTAGCGATGATAACAGAGTCAGACCTCAGAATGGAGGTTCTTCTGGAACTCCAGCTCCTCTTTGAGGGTCTGAATGCGATTCTCTCCATCCACCCTCCTCAGCATCTCATCCTGCAGTTGCTTTCTGGCATCGCCCAGGCTGGTGTCGAGCTGAGAGGACAGCATAAACAACAACTTTAAAAAATTGCGCAATCATCGTAACACAAGCAGCCCTATGCAGGAGGAAGACTTTACTGGCATCTTTTTTTATTTTTTTTAACTGTAAAATGCAAGCAAAACTTGTGCTCAGATGTATTTCCACAGAATTTTGAATTGAGCCTGGGTTTTAATTTACCTTAGCAACCTGCGTCTTCAGGTCCCTGTTTTCTGTCTCAAGGCTACGCTTTTCTCCTAATGCGGTAGTCAAAGACGCATCCTTGGAGTTCAGCAAGGCCTCCAAGTCTTTAAGTCTCAACAGTGCTCCTGCCAGATCGGATTCTTTTTTAGTGTTCCTGAAATTAGAAATAAACACGTAACTCACTGGTGTGCTTGAATATCAATAGATGGACCCATAGTAAGCCTGCAGTGTGAATGTGAGTGTGGATGGTTGTGTGTCTCTAAATGTGTCCTGTAATTGACTGGCGACCAGTCCAGGCTGTACTCCACCTTCTCCCTGAAGTCAGCAGGGACAGGCTCCAGCTACACAGGACCATGAACAAGAAAGGCAGGATGGAAAATGGATGGAGAAATAATAGGGCAAGACATCGTGGAAACCTTGGAATCAAGTGGGAACTGCATAATAATTTCCTGTACGCAGTCAAATGTGCTATTTTGAGTAAGAATTTTCTATGAGGGGGGAAAAAAAAACTGGGGATATACTTTTGTGTTTCCACTCTTGCATATGACTTACGAGCTACAATGTTTCCACTCTTCTCCATCTAACCACAAACCACAGCTTTTGGTGTTTGGTTAAATGCTGCCATGGCAACAGCTTGACTCTGCCAAACACACTGGAGCCATCAAGGCAATATTTATGGAAGAATAAAAGAAGCGAAGTCCTCTAACCACTGCCACGTATCGTGAGTGTATCATTACTCTGGAGGATGAGGGGGAGGGGCACGAGGGAAGAACTTAGTCATCAGGCCATTGATGTGTGACTATGGGATGTCTGAATGGAAGCCCAATGCTGAGCTGCAATTAGTCATGAGGAGGCTATGCCTTGAGGTGTGGCCCCAGCAGCAAATCAATGCTTATGTCAGCAAAATGTACATGAGCATCAGTTATTAATAACCGTGAGTATCCATGTTGTAATGCTGTGACATACACACATGGGCGGATGGTTGTTGCCGTTCCAGTAACATTTATGCATTGATAGAACTGAGTGAGAAGCAGCTCGGTCAAATGGTATTTCAGCCAAATTGTGATGAGGATCTCTACCTTGCTTTTAGCTCCTTGTAATCCTCTCTCAGCTTGCCCACCTCCAGCTGCAGACGTGCACGCTCTTTGGCCACAGAGTCCAGAGTCTTACGGGCATCCGCCAGTTCCGTCTCGTAGGCGGCCTTGAGGCCCGTCAGCTCCCGAGACACTTCGGTCTCGGACTCAGTGATGCGCAGACGCAGGCCGGCGTTCTCGATCTCCAGGGAACGGACCTTGTCGATGTAAACAGCCAGACGGTCGTTGAGGTTGCTGAGATCCTCCTTCTCCTGGAGACGGGTGATGCGGTTGGGGGAAAGGGGTGTGCTTGCACCTCGAGGAGTGTTTTTTGGTGTTGCCATCTCTCAATCTCGATTCTGCTGTTGCAGAAACAACAGAAAATTCAGCAAAAAACCCAGTACATACATAAAGGTTTGGAAAGTACACAAAATGCCACATGCATCCATCCTGGAAATGTCATATGAGTGTTTCAAAGTCAAACACAGGTACGCTTACCCTTTTAAATGGTTCAGAAGAAGTGTAAATCAGCTGAAACTTTGTTGAATATTTGCTATGTAGAGATCCCAGGGTCCTTTTGTGATCACCAGCACCGTTCAGCCTGTTGCTGTGTGTATACTGTACAAATGTATTTGAGTGCTCATAGGAAAGAATGAGATGGGAGGGGTGAAGAGGAGAGAGGTTGGCCTCACAAGTTTGGCAGTCACTGAAGGTGGTTGTTCCTCTCCATCTCTCTCTTTCTGGTCTGCGGTCTGAACAAATGAGTCACCCTCTGCAGCTATTTCTTGAGATGGGAGTTCATTTCTTTTTTTAAAGTTTTTTTGTTTGTTTGTTAACATAACCTCATCAAACCTCTGGGGTTTGATGCTGTTAAATTTGAATATCTGACAAGAGAAGGATGAGGTGGTTGGGGGTTCAAGGTGCAAATAGCTCCCCATCCTCTTTATGCAATACCCTACCTTGTACCCTGTGGGTCAAAGGTCATTGGAATTTAAAACAAAGTTAAAGTAGTCCAGTTCTTTAAAGGAAACATATTATGGAAAATTAACATTTTATTGCGTTTTAATGTAATGGATACAAATAGTGGGTTTTTGCAGAGTTCGGCCACTCATCAAGTGTGATGTTGCACAGCCAAATATTTTCTGCCTATTGCTGAGAATGTGTCTGTGAGGGAGCCGTTCTGAATTAGATAAAAAAATTAATTAAAAAAAATCCCTGCCACACCGAATTTCTCCGCCCATGACTATGCACCAAGGCTGGTGAATATCCACCACTTTCAAGCTACAGCTGGACTTTACTGTCTGAAACTTCACGTCAAAGCTAAAAGCAGAGCATTCTGTGATTTACAATACACCGAGTCAGTGATATACAGATTCATAATGCAGTATCCAGCCATCCATTTTCTAAAACGCTTGTCTGAGTGAGCTGGAACTTATCCCAGCAGTCAATTACGCCTGAAGTGTGGAACGCGGATTTAATATCTGCTCTGCCAGGCCTCTACTGCAACTGTCTTCCCTTCCTGCTTGTATTCGGGGCAGTTTCCCTTCAGTTTTGTCTTCAGCAAGTGATTCGCATACTCAATTGGATTCAGGTCAGGTGATTGACTTGGCCATTGCATAACATTCCACTTTTTGTTTTGTTTTTTTAGCTTAATGCTTCAGGTCATTGTCCATCTGCACTGTGCAGCTCTGTCCACCGAGTTCTGAAGCATTTGGGCGAATGTGAGCAAATAATATTGTCCCAAACAAGCATGACTCACATCATCAATCAATACAAGGGAACCATCAGTTCCATTGGCAGCCATACATGCCCACGCCATGACACTACCACCAGCATGCTTCGCTGATGAGGTGGCTATGTTTGGATCACGAGCAGCTCCTTTTCCTTCTCCATACTCTCCAAGTTGTTCTGGAAAATTCTGTTTAAGAAGTTGAAAGGGGGTGTGTGGGAGGGTCAAACTTTTTTTAGTTTTATTTTTTTTTTACAAATGTGATAATGATATGGTTTCTGCAGAGAAAAACTATATATATTATATATTCTACATCTCAATGTGGTCTCTCTGTACCGCAGACTTTCAAAGCGCGTATAAGCGGTAAAGAAAATGGATGGACGGATAAATGGGGGTTCACTGTGTATTTGCCGTCCTATGTGACCTAAGACTGTGACGCCATCTAACGGCTGCGCTTGTGTGATGCGGTCTGAAAGAAAACCCGTATCGGATCGATGCGGTCACATGGACAAAAACCCCATTGGTTTGACACACAAGGGTTGATGAAATGCGACAGGCGTCGTTTTATACAATCTTAGCTGTATAATCAATAAACATGCGCTGCCCGGAGACGAAAGAAAGATGAAGCAAGACGTTTAGGAGTCACAATTTTGATAATACCGTGAAAAAAGTCATTGTTGAAGAACTCCATTCCGTATTTTATCGAGCACATAAGGCAGCTTTGCGGCGCTAATCAGCGGCTCAGTCGCAAAATAAAAAATAAAAAAATAAAAAAGAAGGAGAATCGTGTTTAAAAAAAATTCACACACACACACACACACATCGGCTTTAAAGAAAGACACCGGCAGAAAAGTAGCTTTAAAAGGTCCCATCCGGTGAAGGCGTCGGCGCCCCGTTTGGAGGGTTTGGAGCACACACACAAGCAGACAAACAGGAGTGGAGACGAAGCGGAAGGAAGGCCGCCTCCATTTTAGCTCCCGTGGCCGCTGGGCGCCTCACGTGTCGTGGCCTGCCCGCCTCACATGACCCGTGTGTTTGTCCCCGTGATCACAGCCTCCATCCCGGCGGACCCGACACGTTGTTGCCGTCGCTGGTTGCCACGAGCCTTCATGGATCTGCTGGAGCAGAGTGCGGACAGCTCGGCGAGGTGAGGCCGTTTTCCCTCGCTTGGTCCGAGCGAGGCCTCCACGGGCGACACTCTTTGCAAAAACGCCTTTCTTGACGCCTTCAAGCTGTTTGACACGCTTACTTTTTTGCGACTGTTTGTTGCTTTTGGCCCGGCTGGGATGTTACACGTACATGTCCGAGTTGATTTCTTCTTTTTATTATTATGATTATTTGCATTTAGCGAGTGTCTATTTACGTTTACTATTGACCACACGAGCGAGGCAGCAACTTAAGCATGATTTTCTGTCTCGTTTGAGCCGCACTGTCTCAAAACGACCCGGGGGGTTATAAATAATGTATTAGGCCAGAACGCCCGTAGTTTTTGAAGTATTAAGGTCATTTCAAGAAGACTTACCCCCTCCAACTTCAGCCAGTGACCTCAACTTTTGGTTTTAGTGAGCCATTCATCACATTCCTCTTAATACATTCCAAGTTACATCTGTTTTATTGAATTTAGTTATCTTACACCAGAGTGCAGTACTGTACTTTATATTTGTCTCAACGTGTAGCTTGCTCTTGTGACCACCGGGTGGCGCAGCTCACCCAAACCTAGGATTAATCGACATTTTTGTTGTTCCAGTTTCTGATGCGATCTAAGAGCTTTAGATTTCATCTAGGAATGTTATTTATTTGTTTGTTTGTTTATTTTGCAGTCACAACAAACAGGAACCCGACGACATTGAGCAGTTACAGGAAGGTAGGAGCTGTATTTCCTGCTACTTGCTGCAACTAGACTACAGTAGTTGTTATGGCAATTTCATTATAAGGCTAAAGCGCTCGAAAAAAGTCCATTAGGTACGTCTAATGAACTCAATTACGAGACTCATAATTCATATATGCCATCATTCTGTCAATATGATGCATCAATGTAAATTTCTTTGAGACAATGAAAACTTTGAAGAATGCATGCTAAAGCTTGTGTATTGGATTTTATAGATCATGCAGGGGCCGCACGGTGAACTAGTGGTTGGCACATCTGCCTCACAGTTGGATTAGCCATGATTACATGGGTTTTCTCCGCCTACTCTGGTTTCCTTCTGCAGATTAAAAAACAACAACAACATGTGTCTTAAGTTAATTCAAGAAACACTAAATTGTCCTTAGGTGTGAATGTGAGTATGAATTGTCTATGTGTCCAGTGATTGGCTACCCACAGTTCCCCTTATATTTGAGTACTTGCCAACACCAAGTACTGACACTTCATAATGGCATTATTACATTTTAACCAAAATATTGCTCAGAAACACAAAGTAGTCTTGAACACAGCATACGTTTCATTCAGCTATAACACATTTTAAAGTTACAGCTTGTCATTACTGACATCCTAACATCCAAGTGCCGTTTTTTTCTAACAGTTGTGTTGACTTGCCTTGGCAGGAGAAACAGAGGATCAGTCGGCTGGGACCATTTCTCCTGTCCCACGGGCTGCGTTCACTGACCACAATGTCCAGTACCAGTTCCGCACGGAGAACAGCGGTGGACAGGTAAAGACGACAGACCTAAATTGTTCAATTGTGGGTTTTTTTTTCTTTCTTTTATGGTTTCAACTTGAATCAAGTTATAGTGATAAATTGGTGTCATCTTCATGATGTGATTATGCTCTGTCTCTAGGTGACCTATCGTGTAGTTCAGGTGTCAGACGACAACATTGACACATCCACTGACGCCGCCGGGGCCGTGAGCGTCGTCTCTGCTGCGGCGTTTGCAGGAGCGCCCCAGGTGTGTGGAAAACCACAAAAACAAATATTACTGGGAATTTTCTGAAGTTTAGTTTGTTTTACAGTGTGACTAATTTACTTACCATTGTTTGCCCTCGCTGTTTGCCACAGAGCTAGGGCCACCTGACTACTAAGATCTTATACAAGATTAGTATTATAATCCCGCCTTTACAAAGATGATGATAGTTTATTGTTGTGGTTAGAGTTTGCGCTTCTGTAGAACTTTAAAAAAAATTTAATATGGATTTCATTGGTTACCCTATTGAGTGACAAAATATTACAGACACCGCTCAGTATGATGCAGTTCAAGAGGGGAAAAAATGATTTGTCATACTCGTAAATTGAGTTGTTAACTTGGTGATAAAAGGCGTTAACACTCATAAGTGAAGGTACCACTGGAAAGAATGACATGGAAATAGCATCCACTGGCTAAATCTTTTTGGCTAACATCACAAACTATAATGTTCCAATTTACATTGCATGGTTCACGTATATTGCAGTTTAGCCCTTCCACTAACTAGTCACCTAAATAAAAACACCCCAAGAGAGCAAGTGACTGTTTGTCACAAATGTTACTTTAGTTTGGATTTATTCCGTCTTCATTCGTTATTGTCCAGGCTGTAATCCAGAATCCTTTCAGTAATGGGGGAAGTCCGGTCGGGGAGACGGTCGGAGGAGAGACACGTTTTGCATACTTTCCAGCCACCGCTGTCAGTGACGGGACAGCCGCAGCCGTGTCGGTGCAAACCACTTCTGACCCGACAATCACACAGGGGGCAGCAGGTGAGTTTGTATACAGTTTCACCTTATATGACCATCAAACTATGACTCTAGAAAGTGCACAGAGGCCAACTACTTTATTATATTATTTAGTTTATTTTTCCTTCTCCCCTCTAAAAGATTTCAAATAAATGTTTACATTGAATTGTACAGGTCGGAGGTTAATGGAAATTAAAAAAAAAAAAAGTTTATTTATTTATTTATATATATATTTTTTTAAATACCACAAAAACCTGGCATTTGAATATGTGTCTGCAGACCTATGTACTGTAAGTGTTGCTTTTGTTTGTTTAAAAAAAAAAAAAAAAAAAAAAAGACCCAATATGCCGTATAGAGCATATAATCATTTAAAAGCAAAAATGTTTAAACTCTGCATATTGTCTAGCTGTTGTCTCTGTTGTTAATGTAAAGTTTATTGAAGAACATTGAATTTGCTGTGGTTGACATCAGTTTGTCATACTAAGTGATAACAAATTAATCTCGCCTCACAGACTATTACTTTCTGATTGCCACAATTTCTGAATTCAACACAAATGAACCGTTTTATTGTATGTATCCAGGTCAGTTCTACGTAATGATGACCCCTCCTGATGTGCTGCAGTCGGCAACCCAACGGACGATCGCGCCACGCACACATACTTATCCAGCGTGAGTACAAAATGCCTCCTTGCACGTACAAAAAAAAAAAAAAAAAAAAAAAGATATCACCCAACTCCCTCATCTGCACATGGCCGCTCTGAGTCCTACATTTTAAAATTATTTTCATCAAACTCCCCAGGAGCTTTTCTATTTGTTCCCTTTTTGAAATAATGAGTCCCAAACATGATTTCTGAAAGTCAAGATTAAAAAACAACAACAACAGCAGATATCCATCCTATTAAATGATCAAACATCTGAAAACCGCATTGTGTCCTACTTACCTGCCATCCCCAGAGACCTTGGTGAAAGCGAGATGTTGCAGCATGGCAGCACAAACTGGTGAGGAGAACTTCCACATTCGAACCAATGCTGCAACCCACCCCGCCACCCCCACCACCGTCATTCCCTTCGTTTAAAGATTAGCACAATATTGTAATCGTGCTGTGAGGTGTGATGTGGTTTTATTTTTGTCTCTGAAGTGCATAGAGTAAACATTCATTTCGGTTAACCCCTTTAGTTTTATTGAAAATCCTTCTTTGTCTGCCTTCCTCTGCAAACGGGTCTTTTTCATTTTTGGCATGAATGTAAATAGTGTAGTTTCAAAAAAAGCTGATTATTTGAAAAATCACCAGAATGTGTGGCCTGACTACCACAATGTAATAATCATCTTGCCTAACTGGTGGGGGGGGAAATGTGACTTTCAGCTAAAACAAGCGTCACTGATCATAAAAAAGTATTTTGAAGTTACCTTGGATACAAATTATAATTAGTTGTAGTTGGTTTTTCTTGGCATAAAATTGGAGCCACAAGAAAGGTTCTCGTGTTCTTACAGGAAGGTGGATGGTCCACGAGCACCGAGGGATGAAAGAAGAAGAGCACAACACAACGAGGGTATAATATTGTTGGAGATGATAATTCACGTGTTTTCGCATTTAATGGAATGATTCCCTTGTGAACAACATTTTATTCTTTCACTCGGCATCAGCGCTGATAATAGCGATGTAACCATAAATCGCATTCCAAAAAAGCTTACTGTCTTTGTCGTAAATGCTTATCAAATTATACACTTAAATGCTATGCAATTCATGGTCAAATTGTTGTGAACGCTTGTTTTCCATATAGTCACAAGTTTATAATGGTGCCTATTGTCATTAAATATTGTATGCAGCTTTGACAGTTATATGAATTAGTATGTTTTCCCCCTTTCTTTAAGTGGAGAGAAGAAGAAGAGACAAGATTAACAACTGGATTGTCACACTTTCAAAAATCATCCCTGACTGCAACATAGACAGTAGAACTGGTGCTGTAAGTCTTGTTTAAAAACTTGTACCACTTTAAAAAAAAAAAAAAATTCTACATCAATAATACACGTTTGAATTGTGTAAGTCAGACTCTTGTTTGTTTTCAGTCGCACAGTGCATACGGTTAACATTTTGATTTAGTTTCCAGTTGATTGATTAAAAATCAAACCCTGAAAATTGCCATGCGTCATTAGGATATTAAAAGATCAACTTGACTCATCGCTGCCTTTTTTTATCCAGAGTAAAGGAGGCATCCTGTCCAAAGCTTGTGATTACATCCGTGAGCTGCGCCAGAATAACCAGCGATTGCAGGAGAGCTACAAAGAAGTGGAGCGAGTTGAGCTGGACAATGAACTGCTTAGACAACAGGTACACAATAAAAAACACACGCAGCGAGTCAAATATTTGTGTCAAAGGTAGACCCATTTTCCACTTTCAAGGTCAGATGACAAAGATGTTATGGGGTCAGTTAAAATTCATATTTGCATTGTTTATATGTTATGTAATACATGCACATAACTTCCAGCAAGCTCAAGACACCGGGGTGCGGTTACTCTAGCTACCGGAAGTGGCGTTGCAATTGACAAACGCAGCGGGCGACACTCTACACGCAATGGCGAGCAACGTGTCGGAGTATGTGGAGGAGGAGGATTTTGACGTACAGGAGCACCCAACTGAACTTGGCATCGTCAAAGCGTACACGTTTGAGCCGATCAGACAGTGACGACGACGAGCAGCCAAGTAGTAGTTGTACAACAGAAAAAGAGAGTGGCCACTGGCTCCATGTGACAGTTATGTCGAAAGCATGTCTTTTTACACACTCATGGCTTGAAATAATGGCACCCAAGGGGTGCCAATATTTTTTAGCATGACTATACGTGGTATATATTCATAAATGTTTCCGTGACACGGCGCAAGCTTTTACATAGGATGCAGTATTCCTATATATTGTGTGCCCCTCGCTCGAGTTGCGTTATAACACGCCGCACACTGTTGGCTTGTCATATTGGCAAAACTACAGACTTCAGTACTGAAAAGTACTGCGTGGGTCTTTTTTTCCCCCTACTCCCCAGTGCATTAACCATAATAGGGTCATAGGTATATACAAGGAAATGCTCACCTCTTGTCTGCGCCGCTTCGCTGCTGCGAGATTTAGTTCTGTTGCTGGCGGTGGAGGTCCCGATGGCCGTAGAAAAAATAGTTGGCACCGCAGCTGGTTTCAGCCTCTGCCTCTGTATCCAATGCTTTGCTTACTCAAAACACGCCGGTTCGAAGTGATCGGCACAGTTTGGAATGGTTGCTAGGCACCCATAGCAGAGCACGTTTCTTCCCCTGTCGATTGACTTTGCCTATCCACTGGTCACGCATTCCTTTTACACTTGGAAAGCCCAAAAAAGAAAAAAAAAACTCTTGCCGGTGCCTCAACCATTTCTACAGCCAGTTACCACACATTAAGCCATCGTGAAATCGTTAAATCATACGACAACAAATATACAAGGACGGGAACAACAGCGTGGAACAATAGCACACAACGCCGAATGAACAGGCTGTTCGGCTCGTGCGACATCACAGCGCCGGAAAGAGACGAAGACCGGAAGGCGCAGGATGCAAAAAGCAGAAGGTGCATTCTGCATCATATTTATCGATTTAACTGCTGTATATCTGCCGTATAATCACCTCGAAATGGCAGTGGTGGTTTGTAAAGGGGTTCTAGACTTATCAAGAAAATGTTTAAAAGCTTTGTCCTCTGACCTTTAACACTGCACTGCTGGTAAATTCCTGTTACGCGACAAAAAGTTGTTGCGGCCTTCATATCAGCATAATTAGATGAGTGGCAGTAAATATCAGGCGCTCCCCCCCTCGGATACTACCTCAGAAGCTGACTAAATCCCGGGTCGACTTCAACCCCCCATCCTGCAGCAAAACCTTACATACAGGACAGCCAGCTGGTAAAAAGGCATAAAAATGTGTCAGCGGCTATTGTCGGTTTGTTTGGTCTAGCTTTATCTTCACAGAGGTGGTGAAAAATGCTATATTCTTAGATTCTGAATCAATTAATATTTCAATTAGCTTCTATTAAATAAAGTAATGCTGACTGAAAGAAATAATTGGGACGTGCATCATACCATCGACAATGAATAATGCACTTCAAGGGTGAATCAAACTCAAATATCATTGAGACCTGTCATGTAAATGGCTCCCCCTCTCTTGAGTTGCGTGTGCTAGCACAATGAATACATATTGAAGCCCGTTAATCGCATTATGGGATGCAAAACCCAAATGAGACAAAACATCCATCTCAGGTTTGGTCTGTCGCACTGAGGTGGGTGAACACTAGGGCTGCAGCAATCAAATATTTTTAGAACAGTATTGTACAGATTATCCCAGAAATTAATTGAGTAATCCAAGTAAATTTTCCCCACTTGGGGTCACCAACCTCGCATTCTACATTGTAGTATTTGTGACATTGAATGTGTCTGGCTTTAAAAGACGGACGGGCCTGGACTGGTTGGCCACATGTGCATTAGTGGATTAGGTTGTAGTTGACTGTTAATTGGCTAACCATTAGCTAGTCTGCGTATTAACTGACTGAGCATCAGTTGTGGGCCATAGAAGCTAGTGTATGAATGTGCTTATTACCTGCTGCTTTTGTTCAATAAAGCAACTGAAAGTGCGCCGGTAGCTGTGTCTATTCTTGACCACTTGCGGGGTCATTACAATACATTCTAACTAGCGGTGGTAGGCTATATTAAATGAATAATGATAACGTTACCTTGTGTCAGCGAGTGCAGACTGCTGTTGTGTAAGCCAGTTCTGCTTTGCAGCAGACACGCTGCACTTTTATCTTCTTTTTTTAATCCTTAACTTTTTAAGATGCATCAAGATCGTTGTACGTACTATTAGATACAAAGTTGGGGGCAATAATGTGACCAAATACAAACAAGAGTACATACGGTAGTTGTATTCAATATAGGGAGCATGTGCCAGGAGCTATTTGCAGATGTTGCACCATGAAAAGTTACTTTTCCATGAACATTTTCATTTGGTTCATCACCTAATTTAAATAGGTGTTCTATAACTCCACAAGGTTTCATGAGGTTGTTCAGATTTTGCGTGCTCCGAACTAACAAATCAACAAACTGCTATCAAAACATACATCTCACATTCACGTTTGGCTAATATATAGATTGTATCCTGTGCTGTTATGATTGTCCCAAGTGTCCTCTTTGCCTCATATCTCTCTCGATGTTTCCAGCTTGAGGAACTAAAAAGCGACAACGCGCTGCTTCGAGCACAGCTACAGCAGCACGGCGTCGAAGTCAATGGAGACTCCACAACCCAGTGAAAAGCGGACTGGATATCTGTAGAGTCGCACACATGCGTATTCCCACTCACCTGAACAATACCAGGAAAGGAATAACCGCAGGTGACTACTTCCATCTGGATCCCATTGAACATAAAGTGGGCCAGTGGCCTACTGAAGGACCACTGACAGATGATGTCTCCCTCTATATGCTGCTGGCCAATGGCTGACATTTACTGACTAGCCCAATGAACCCCTCAGCTCTGCTTCAAGGAGAACGACCTCGGCGCACCACCATACTTGCACAAAGCTTTATTTGACTATAATTTATAATCCTGCCACTCCTCCCAACTTCTCATTCTTTTTGGTGCATTTTCTTTTTTTGAAGCTACCAAATGTTATAGGAAATACCACTAACGTGTCACTCATCCTTAATTTATAAACCTAGTCCAAAGTCCGCACCTTTATTATTTTCAGGCAGTTAATCAGTAAAACAGTTCTGATGGTGTTGGTTTAATTTTAGTGCAAGACCTAAACAAGGTGTAAACCTAGCTCAGGTAATTGGGGTAGTGCACTGGCATCTGGTTCCCAGATTTTACATATAGATTTTATTTTTTGACTTTACTTTTTTTTTTGTCTCCTGGTGCAATGGACAGACAGTTGAGAAATGTGTATCTGTTTTATCGGGCATCACATCGAGTAGCTGGTTGGTAAAGTTTCCTTTATGTGTCACTGAGGTTAATGAATGTGAGGTCTTATTTAGAGACCCGCCTCTTTGTGGCCTCATGGGCTTTTTTTTTTTTTTTTTTTTTAAATTATTTTTTCATTTTATATTATTTTATTTTTTTGTCTGTGTTGTTCCCCCACTAATCAAATACGCAGCAATGTTTGAGACCTTTGTGGCTAACAGGAGGCAATAAACATCAAGCATGAATGAGATGATATTTTGGATGTGAGTGATCATGGCCATTTTGGCTCAACTGTGTGGAATAATAAGTACAAGCACGGAAAAGCGGGATGCTACAATAAAAGAACAGACTTGCTTATAACAATGCCGTGTATTACAAACAAACAAACCAACCAATCATGACATTTAATTTTGAAATTAATATTTTACTTTGTTTTTCCGTTTGAAAACTTTTCTTTGTATTAAATGCCCCAAAATCAAGTAGAGTTACGTGGCATTTGCAGAAAGTACGCGTGACGTTTCTTTTTCAGTCAAGCATTGTGTCGCCTTGTTGCCCAGAGACGAACCGAGGCGTTGCTACGGAAACCGTCCTGCAACAACCAGCACGCGCCAACTAGTTTTCCACTCTGGAACTAAGGTGAGTCACATTTTAACAGAAAACTTTGGTCACGTTAATGTGACACCAGTTGAAATGTCAGTAATGTTACAGAAACATTCAAAATAAATCCACTAATTTATTGAAAATGAAGTAGTGTGTTGGGTGGTTTTACAAATGGCAACGTTGAACTTGCAGTTTTGCTGAGATTTCTGAATGTGGCCTACAGTAATTATAATTGTATAAATACGTAGCTGTACAGTCTCAGACGCATCCGATTGCATCAGATTCAATGCAAGTTGTTTTAAAATTCTCACAAAAGAGAATGCTCCATTTTTATTGAGACGTAGATCTCTGTTCTGAGTTGTATTACATTAATAGCATTTTTTATAATCGAATGTACTTTATACGGTTGAAGCATTAGTACGGTACGTACTGTTTCGCTTATTGAGCTTTCTCGGTTACCGTATGTCTGTGGGCTATCGAACTTCCATTGACAGGCAGATTTTCACCGTAGTGTAACGTTAACGTTTCTTCCAAGTACATTTTAAACACATCTTGTTGTTGTTGTGCTTAAACAACTCAACAAAAAATGGACATAAAACGTAACATGTTTGTAAATGGGTTAACAAAATGAATAATGTGTCAGTGACAACAGTTTGCGATCAAGATGTGCAGATTCGTCACGGTATGCTGTTGTGGTGGTGAGAGATTTACGACCCCTATTCCCAGACTGTGGTGGGGAGTAATTCATTTAGATTCCTGATAACGCAAATTGCTGCCCGAAGGTCACCAACGTGTATCACGCAGGGGGGGTTCACGTTCGCGTTTTCGCACGCAGTGACGTTGGTGACGTCGCCATGTGGAAAATGCAGCAGCTCGGGCACAGGTTGCACTGGCTGCGCTAGAAATAAGGAGGATAAAGAGTGGTGCGCGCTAAAGTGGTGCGCGCTAAAGTATTTGAACTAAATTCATGACAAGAAAGCATTGTTTTTAAAGCCCATTTTGTTTTATAGGCAAAAGTACGGGATGTTTTTGCAGTGTCTATCTGGAAACCGAAAACAGATTGAAATTTTGTTTTTGTTGTGAGATTACGTCACATTTACTTATTGAATTTTCATTGAAAAAATACCAATGCGCTGAAGTTAATACTGATAGTTATTTGAATAAATAAATAAATAATAATATTACTGACTCATACACAAATACTGTACAGTATTTTTTATTTTGCCGTTACTGTATACTTCATAAGGGATCTACTAGAAATCAGTTTTTCCCAACCTTTATGAAATTTCATGGCACAAAATACTAAGAACCAAACTACACTAACTATACTAAAAATAATGATTTCATCTTAATTTACTCACAAATGTACCTACTGAGTGTGAAATCTGGGCCTAGTTGAACACAAACCTGGTGTATGAATGGCAACAGGTGGATACACAAGTCAATTGTACCTCCTGTTATCCAGTGAAAGAGCAATGCTATAAATTGCTGTATACTTTAATACAATATTCTTTCTTAATGTGATAGTGATTGAAGAGCAATCCCCTCATGTAGCCTATTAGAGCAGGATGGTGAAAATGTACTGCTTAAGTTCAAATAAATGTTTAATGATGTAATTCAATGCTTGCTCCTTCATTCATGGTAGGTGAAGTTAGGTGTAATGTAACCTAAGCAGTTACCTCTGGTAAGTGAAGACGGACCGCTCCATGAATCACCACAAAAAATAACATTATGTTTAATTTTTGTCTTGGAAGCAGGGTTTATTGGGATTTTGACTAAGGTTGCGTCGTGTGGAATTTCTGTAATCCAGATGCCTAACCCTTCCTTCGCTTATCATTGAAGCGGTACAATGGCCAAACATCCCGAGAAGCCCATCGTGCACTACGGTGTGCCAGAGTGGTGCAACAACAACGAACAGTTGTCTTCCACTGCAGAGCTTGAACGACATCTTTCGAATGCAATCCGCCAAGAGAGCAGGTCACTCCGCAAAGACACCGACTGTAAGGTGGGTCCTTGTTGACGTCGCCATTGCCATAACATGCATTTCCCCACAAATTGGCTTTGGGTTTTTTTTGATTCACGATGTCCCGTACTAAACACTCCACAGACAAATTGGGATGAAAGCGATACCTCCCGCATGTTGAGGGATCGGGTCTGGGAAGTTTCAAGATGTAAGGATCTGCTCGTGACCTGTGCGCAGAAAGTAGATGACGAGATTGAAGCTCTGACACTGGTAATCTCTTCAAGAAGATGAACAAATGTTATTAACTCATTTGTAAGATGTGCCATCAAGTCTTTAGATGGGGTTTTGTACATGTTTGAGTTGTTGTAGCCTTAAAGTGTATTGTTGTTGCATATTTCTCAAGCATGCACTACTAACAAAAAGGAAGGGTTATATGACTTTGGGTGAAACTTCAGGATGAACCAAAAATTTACGATGACCTAACAGGTGAACTTCTATGTTTCAGGACTTTTTGCAAAACGTTCTGTTCTCTAACAAGGAGCTGAACAGCAACATTCACAACGGGTGTTTGATCCATAAATCGACCAATAGATTTCCTGGTTCAAGTAGAATTGGCATTTAAACAGTCCTCTTCATTGTGCTGTTTTCATTTTGACACCATGAGACCAAGATGACACCAATCAATCGATGGCGAATATCAAACTGGATGTTTCAGAGGAAAATGGCCACTGAGCTTAAAATCAGTATCACGAGCACGTTGCTTCAGAAAGACTAGAAGAGTCACAGAAAGGCATAGAAGTAAACGTCCTAATTGTTGATTAATTGATCGAACGGCAAGTTCTGCAAAAGCATTGAAACAATGAACATGTGCAGTGAAAAGCTCTGAGCTCAAATTAATCAAACCTAGAAATGTTATTTGCAGTTCAATGCAGTTTCTGTAAACAACTGCTGTAGAGTTACCCAGTGAGGCTTGAACTCATGACCCCTGGTTTATAAGACCAGTGTTCTAATCACTGAGCTATGAATCCCACAAATGGTAGTTGGTAGCTAGACTGGGCCCTGAGGTGACCAACTTTCCTGCCACGCTAGATTGTCGAGTGAAGGTGGGGGGGGGGTGTTTGTGTTGGGCATTGCAAAAAGAAGATAATGTCGCTGTGCTGTGATAGACTGGAAAGCCAAGTCAGCCCCACCTGCGACTCAATGGCGATAAACAATATAGATAATATTCATCTTCGGGCTTTTTTGAAGCTGTTTTTCTCGAAGCTGTTTTAATTTGTGTGGGGGGGGGGGGGGACATTTATATATATATATATTTTTTTTCACAATTTAAAACAGTTCCCATGTATCTTATCTTTAATTGTCATAATGTCCCAAGGACCAAGAATTATAGCATGCATTCCGCACCTTTCTTGGCTTGCTGAAATTAGCCTGTTTAGGAGTACGGCTTTCATTACCATGACAACTGGGTTTCGAGCTAGGGGATTGACCAGGCAAGCAAGCAAGCTTCTACTTGCAGCAGCAGTCTAGTGTGTGGGCAAAATATGCAGTCCTGGAGGTAGACATTCACTACACTGTGTGTATGTGGCGCATGGACACATCACCAAACACAACTTCACGCCAACTTCAAACCAACTCTGGCTTTTGCTTGAAAGTGGCTCCTCGCCCAGCCTAGCCAAAATTGACTTGGTGGCACTCCAGAAAACCAACTCTATGTATACAAGCCATTAAAAAGTCAATTTTCCACAATATGTTCTCTTAAAAAAAAACGATAAAATGTTAATCTTGTAAAAAGCTTTATTGTGTGTGGCGGAAGTCTAAAACCCGGACCGAGGAGACCTTGGCTGCCACAGCTGTTCCCCACGAGGTCAGCACGGAGAGCCTTACCCTGAGGGAGGGACGGCAAGGATTTGAGCTGGTCAACGACCCCGTGGAAAAGGAGTTAAAACAAGAGGTGCATGTCATCGAAAGAGTGCAGCAAGCCCTGCAGAACCACATAGACGGGGCATTTGAACAGCTCGTGTAAGAATATCACCACATTGACTTGTGTCGTATCAGTTGACATCAATATCGCGGAACTCATTCAGATTGGGATTTTTCTTTCCAGTATTTTGCAGAAAATTCGACAGCAGCTGACCGCTGACATCCAAAACAAGGTGGAGACTCTGGATATTGATAATACCTGTCTGGCACTTACAATAACGTCATCCCAGATCTCCCTGAAGCCGGACCCTACTCGAATACCCGCGGGGTAAACGACATATGAGTATTGGAAGACGAGACAAATAGACAGATGCTGTTGTTCTATCTATCTATCTATCTATCTATCTATCTATCTATCTATCGATCGATCGATCTATCTATCTATCTATCTATCTATCTATCTATCTATCTATCTATCTATCTATCTATCTATCTATCTATCTATCTATCTATCTATCTATCTATCTATCTATCTATCTATCTATCTATCTATCTATCTATCTATCTATCTATCTATCTATCTATCTATCTATCTATCTATCTATCTATCTAATCTAATCTAATCTAATCTAATCTAATCTAATCTATCATGTAATGTACCAAACTAGTCATGCACTAGACTGGATTAAAAAACAATAGGCTCATTGTGTTAACCGCCGAATGTCCTTTTCATTCACTTTAGTTCGTGCACACCATACGAGTGGATCAAGTTCACCCAGTTGAATTTGGCTCGGGCCCGTGAAGCAATGCAAATGTCCGAGCAGATGAGGGAGGACATGAGTCTCACCAGAGTCAACGTACGTGTGTTAAAACCACAAACCGCCGCCACTAAATGACTTTTTGTACAGTTTTGACAGCCTTTTGGAAACCATCACAAAAATGCTTCCTCTCATTTCCTGCAAACATATATGGAAGATTTGGGCCTATTATTTGAACATTTTCATCACCTGTCCTCAATTCCTATAGCTGCAAAATAAGTTGAAGACCCAGCAGAGAGCCACAGAGTTTGCACTGCGTAAGCGCAATCATCAAGAGCAGCAGGCTTGTCGTGAGCTTGAGTGGCAATTGAAAAATGTGAGTTTCTAGATAACATGCAGTCATGACAGATTGGGAAGCTAGGAGTTTCTTGTGCTGTCTTCTTGTAGACTGAAGATGAGATAGCAGACATGGAAGACGACATATCCAAGCTGGATGCGGATCTGCGGGCCAAGACGGCGCCGATGAAGCTCGCTCACACCAGACTGGAGAACAGAACCTGCCGGCCTGGCATGGACCTCTGCAGAGATGAGGTGGATATAAAGTACATATAAATAAACAAAGTTTGTTTGTCTGACTGTGTCTTTCCTTCCTGTTTGTTGCCAGGCGCAACGTTGCCTTGTTGACGAAGTCAACCAGCTGCAGGCTACAATTGCCATTCTGAAGGAGAAGCTGTGTGAAGCACAGTGAGTTCTAAATGTCTTCTGATAACATGAAGCTGATGGCGGATCCCTGCTTTTAGCATTGCCGACTCATGTGATATATTCATTTAACGGTGGAGCATGATGTTTATGATTTATGAAGTAGCACCGTTTTTATTTCATGTAAAATAAGTAAATACAGAAACTCATTTTCATATTTGATCAGTAACAGTAAACCCATTTTCATGTAAAAAATTACATGAAAATGACCCATATTCTCCTCTTTCAGGCACTCGTTACAGAGGCTGAAGCTTCATCACAACCAACTGATGCAGGATCACTCCAGGAAACGTGAAGCTTTGGCCCTGGAGCAACGTTGCATCAACATCCGCAGCCGCCTCATCCCGATATTATACGGCGATGACACCCCAGTACCACTGCGCCTCCTCACGAGCTCGAGCGGGAGGAGCAGCAAGCATCTTGAAGCTCAATAGGATTTTGTTTTTGTCATTGGTCTTTCACTCAAATTCTAATAATATGCAAATATATATATATATATTTTTTTTTTTACAGCTATTACGGAAGTGACATGACATTAAAAAAAAATTAAGTACATCTTGAAAATACATCAATTATGCAGCGGTGTCAATATCTTATAGGGCCCTTTTCAGTACAAGACTTGAAGTGCAGCTTGCTAAAGAGTTGAATGTTAAATGTTGAATGTTAAATGGTTATGGAAATTGTTTTTAAAATGGGGCTTGCCTCTAGGCCTGTTATCAATGTATTTCTGGCATCTGAGTGCGTGCATACAAGGCTCAAGTTTGTGTTAAGGTCATTACTTTTGTTGGGCGTTATCTTTAATGGCTTTGTTTGGCTTCGTCATAATGTTTGACCATCTGACGCCGTTTACAGCATGAAGATAATAATGTGAATCCTGATGCCCACCTACTGTATATACTATACATAATACTTAAATGCAGGTATATAAGTATACAGTATGCTTTAAATCGAAACAACAAAACAGGTTAGACATTAAAAACATGTAACTAATTTGTATATTTTCAAAGTGGTGTATTTTGGTTGTTAAGTTTAGCTTTTACAGGGTTACCATACTAGAAACAGTTCTTAATAGGTTACTAATAATATTAATGATAATAGTAATAATTTTTTTCCTTAAGGGATTTCAATTCAACAAGCATATTACAGTATATGATGTCAGACCATGCTGAGATGATCGAGAAACACACACAATAAAAATGGATTTCTCATAATGTGGTTTATTGGAACCCCCCCTTGCTTTATAAATGTGCTCCCAAATAATTTGAGGAATAATAGAAGTGAAATAAATGAAAAGTTGAAATTTCTGCTTATGACAGTGTTCTTATAATACGGTCGTTATTGTATAGCAGGCGATAAGTATCGGCATTAGTTTTAAGTTTTGAGGCAACAAACTAGTCAAAGCCTTGTTTTGAAAAGCAACCAGCATTTTCCTGGAAAAACATTTCTCGCTATCTCCCATTCTGCTCCAATAAAATGCCTCCACAACAAATCAGCACATTTTCTGCTCCATTTATTTTGGCGTAAGCTTTTTGCTTGACGCACCCACGCCTCTGTCACACTCCTACCCACAAACACACTTGACCATAAAACCGTGAGATGCTCCCTCATGCCACAAACAAGTCATTTTGTATCTCAAAGCCTGCCTTCCCCCACCATCGCTTTCACTTCCTTTTAGAGGTGACACAAATACTAACAGTATGTACTTAAGTAGAAGTACAGATTGTAAAAAAAGGATGGCAAAAGTATACTGATTTAACTCCTACACTTGAGTAAAAGTAAAAACAGTACAGATTCTGAAATGTACAGTGGTTGTTGTTGTTGTCTTTCGACGTTCCCTATCAGAGTCACCATTCTTGGGGGATTTGTAAGGATTTGCAAATCTAGCCAACATCAAAGAATTGTTTTCAATAAGGCCATGGATGATAGATGGGGATGATCAGGTCCCAATATCAACCGCGGTAGAGCTTTCCTCTCTCTTTTTTTTAAACGCCGTGTCCTCATCTGTGGAGGTGAAAACAAATTCACGACCCTATTTTGACAAAGAAAGGTGTAGAAAATAAATATCTATTTCCAAATCTAGAGAGTAAGTTTGAAGAATCTTCAGGTACAGATACCTGAAAAATCTACTTAAAGTCCCTGTAAAGTGAAAATACATACATCTTGTAAATTTGACACACCACAGAGAAGAACCCTGACAAATTTGAATGATTAAAAAAAATATATGTAACTATATAAAATGAGGCTTTAAAATCAGGGAAAATCAAGCTATTTTTTTTGCTGTCAAACGCTTTGGTCATGTTAGCTGAATGCTCTGAAACCACGTTTCACTCTGACAACTGTCATTCAAATACCACTACATGTATGCATCCCTACATTAACGCAAAATACATAAGACTTGATCATTTAAATAACGACAGGGAGCTTTTTCTGTAATTTGTGGCATCCAAGGAAGAGAAATTTTCGGGGCGTAGGCATAGCTACCTAGCTAACTGCTTACTGTAGTTGTAGTAACTCGCAATTGCGGCGGACTGTATAACCGCTGATGCGAACGAAGGCGCTCACTTCCTAAAAATGTTGTGGCGGGGCCCAGTGAAGTCTGTTTAGTCACGCCCCAAAAAATCCGGAAAACTGAAATGCTGAAAGAGTTTAACGCTAACAATTCATTCTGCACAATTCAGCACTACATTGGTCTCATTCTTTGCACGTTTTCAGCAATTATCTTCAAACATGTATACTGTCATGCGGTTCGAAGCAACTCTCTAAAATTCCCGTTATTGCCTTCACATCATTGAAAGCGCCTCCGCCATGAAGAGATGACCATATGCAACCCTCAATTATTCTGAATCATTTCACTTCAAGGTCCAGATGCTTTTCCCTCCTCTGAGAGGGCAATTATGGCAGCCCGGTGCTTGCTAAATGTCCGCTCCTTCTGCATGAGTGCCTGCGTCTTCTGATCGGTATCTCGCAGCCGCGATGTGTCGTACAACAAGATGCCTCACTGCCTTCGTTGCCGCTACCTCAGTCAGGACGGTCGCTCATTGAACAACGGCCTCCCTTTCCTAAATGGGGACTCCATGTTTGAATCTGAGAGGGACGGAGGGACAACTAACGCAACTACAGAATAGCTAACAGATGGCACATTTTTGCAGGATTTCCTGTTTGTCTCAGTGTTGTCGAGCAATTAAGCGTCTACGCGATGCACGTGGCCGTCAAGGACTGCGTCGCTCTCTTCGTCTACTCCTTCACGTTCATGCTGGGCCTTCCCGCCAACCTGCTCGTTCTGTCCGTGTACGTCCGCAAAGCCCGCAAGCGCGGCGCCACGCCCAACGTGGTCTACGCCCTCAACCTCGGCCTGGCCAACCTGGTGCTGGTGACCTGGTTGCCCGTCAAGGCTTTGGAGACCTTGCTTCAAGACTGGCGGCTCCCGCCTACCGTGTGCCCCGTTTATAGCTTCTTCCTATTCTCGTCGCTCTACGGAAGCTGCCTGTTCATCACGGCCGTGACGATGGGACGCTACCTCAGCATCGCCTTCCCCCTCGTCTACAAGCGGTACCGCCGGGCTCGTATCTCATGCTTCATCAGCGCAGCCCTGTGGGCCTTCGTGCTTCTTCACCTCGGCGTTGGCCTCGTGGCGGAAGGTGGCGCCAACTTCGTCTCCGTCAAGGACGACGCTTTGGCGTGCTACGACCATTTCAATGCCTCCCAGCTGGCCGTGCTGCTTCCCCTCCGCCTGGAGATGGCCGCGGTCCTCTTCCTCCTGCCTCTGTTGGTGTCGTCCTTCTGCACGCTGCGTTGCGTCACCCTGGTGTGGCACTCCAACTTACGACCCGCGGGGAAGAGGCGAGTCCTCGCGGTGTCGCTGTCCACGCTGGCTGTGTTCGTGGTGTGCTACGCTCCCTACAACGCCTCGCACGTGGTGGGATTTGTGACGGGCGAAAACATAGAGTGGAGAACGTACGCCATGCTGACGAGCTCTTGTAACGTTTTCCTGGAGCCCGTCGTCATGTTGATGCTGTCACCGGCAGCATCGAGAGAGATCGTGGGTAGAATCTGCGCGGGGCAAAGCAGACTGAGTCGTACGGAAGCGTTTCGCCATCATTGCACCACTCCCAACACTGTGGCTAATATCAGGTCGCCAGCTACCATCACTGAGAAGAGCCAAGCTGGGGCGGACATGCCGAAACTGAGTCAGGAATGAGATGAGGACTTCCCTTTATTAGAAGACAAACTCAGTGAACATTTTTTAAATGTACTTTGCAAATACAGTGGTGATACAAGTGATCCAAGTTACAAGGTTTCCGAGATACGAGCCGTTGTTTGGCCGTTTTTCGCTTTGACTTGAGAGCAAACATTTGACATGCGAGCACTGTGTGGTGGCAGTCAAGTCAACTCATTTCACAGCATGCAACAGTTTGGCAGACAGTGAGCAATTCTCCAAAAAAGAGGCTTAGGTGTGGAATGCCATTCCCAGTTGAAGTTTACGGACATAAGCTAAATAAAAAGAAGAGAAATTACATGTTGTGTATTTGAAACAATGACATACCTTTTCCTTACAGTTAGCTATCTTAATGCTAACAAAAAAGGGCTTTACGTAATGGATATTTGAACACAAATGGCGCCGCAACAAAGGTAGACAGACAATATAACAGTACTTACAGGCATGTTTTCTTTATTCTCAGCGAAAAACAACAAATATTACTGCTGCCTACTGAGTCATTAGTAGTTGTGAAACTCTTTTACATTTGTGTGGGCATGATTGCATTATGCTGCCACCTGGTGGCCAAGTTGTGCAGACCAGAAGGAGCCACAACAAATTAATCATGATGCACAAACTGTATAATTCTTTACATTCGTTTTGATTATGTTATTACTGTTTTTTCCCCCTGCAATTTACTGTATGAGAAAAGAGCTCACTAAACCTCCTTTTCAATAATATGGATATGTATCACCTTGGTAAAATTGCACTAACACCACTTTATTGACTTATTATTATTATTATTTTCTAATTGATTGTAGTCATTATAATTCCTCAAGGCGAAATTCAAACACACACAGCTGTATATTTTGTGTTACATGCCACACAGATTCCGATCACACACATGCAGACATGGCAGAGTACGTAAGTGCTGTACCTCTTGAGCTGGTGAGGTTGGGGACAGCGCCTTGCTCTTGGGCACTTCGACAGTAGCCAGGAAGCACACTAGCATCTCTCCAACAATTGGTTGCCATTTCACATTTTGTCCTCAGCAAACCTCCAGCTCCAAAGATCCAAATCCTTACAGATGAGGTACTGCCACCTACAGGGTACAATCTAATGATATTTAATATTGATTTTAAATTAGAAGGCGAGAGAGGGAAATTTTTTTTACCACATGTTCATTATTTTGGTTGTAGTTTTCAGCACAACTACTGCACTGCGAATGAGAGCTGTTTATAATATTTAGCATATTTTTCTACTGCAAACAATATCACAAACATTAACCCTATTCAAATATGATGTGGAAAATGAATAATGATACATTGTTTGTTTCTGTGTTTAATGGTCCTGCTTGCTAATATTATTAGTGAGGTATCAATTGACCTCGCCTTCAAATCAAAATAGTCAAAATAAAGAATATGTTGCCAAAACAGCCGTTTTGGTTTTGTTATTACATGTTTGAGATGACTCAAAACATGACGTCAACATTCTAATAAATCAATGATGAACAACATGATTTCAAGTGCATCTCAGTGTATTTTAGCAGCTGAATTAAAAAAGTGACTCATACAAATTAATTACTCACAGATTGAAACATTTCATTTATTTTATTTATGATATAATTAGTTCTACTTTTGATGATAAGCCTATAGCTTCAGACCCAAAATTCCCCATCTCAAGAAATTAGAATACAAGAAACCATTCAAATGATTTTTTAACAGAGATTTTAGGTAGGAATCGGCTTTCTTATCTGTCTATAATGAATCTATAAATTGTACGAGTTTCCCATTTTTTTGATTTGAACAACTGAAAGAAATGTATTTATCCACGATATTCAAAAAGTTTGAGATGTCCTTGTATATGAGGGGCAGGAAATATGAGGACAATTCAAATGGCACATGACCGACAGGGGCCTTGGAAAACAAAGCAGTACTGTATCGCTGGTTATATGGATAAGGAAGTGTCGGAACGAGCAGCATGACTGTTGCTGTTTTTGTCTTTTAATATAATGTGTATGTGTAGAAAAAGCTTTTAAAGATGAACAATTTACATACTGTATGCCTAGTACAACTGTTCATTGTATTTCTAATTTATATTTTGTTATTCTTTTTAATGAAAGCTGAAATCTACAACCTCAACAGTAAAGACACAGTGATGATGTGGTCGCCCCTTGGTGGCCACTAAAGCAATATAAAAACACCAACACCCATTCATCAGATATTAATACTGTACATATTATCCTTCCCACTCTTTCTCTACCAAGCCCTTTGACACATTGAGTGATTATGACACATTTCCGTGTAACAACGTGAGCTTACAAGCGGTTGCGGGGTGACGATGTTTGGAGAGTGCGGACGACAAATATTGTGTCCAAAAACGTATTAAATTTCCGTCAGTGAAGGTGAGATAGGAGATATTGAGTGTGATATACTTCTTGGGACAGTGTGTTGGAACAGCAGCCGCACAGTGATGGAGAGACTGCTGCATCATGTTTGACAGTGGTCAGGTAGGCGTGCTTTTATGCATTACATATTTACTTGTAATACATTTGCATGAATTAGTTTCTTCTTTAGTCATTAAATGTATTCTTATTATTATTTAGATCAACACCATGATACATTTATTGAGATAAAACAAGATCATATATATACATATATAACAAACAGATACATTAAGAGCTTTTTTCCCCCAAAATGAGATCAACATCAAATTAAAAAATATATATATATATATTATTATAAATTCGTTATGCCAGTCTATTGTGTACAGACCCTGAGACGATGAATTGTTTTACAGGATAAAATTAATATTTGTTAAATTTGCTGGCCTGGTTAAATAAATGTCTGTTTTTTTCAGAATAATGCAAATTGATTTGTAGCTTTTTGGAAAAGAGCTCCTTATGTGTTTAAGTGTAAATGTGAGTGTGAATGGTTGTTTGTTTGTATGTGCCCTGCGATTGGCTGGCAACCTGTTCAGGGTGTTCCTCGCCTCCTGCCCGATGATAGCTGGGATAGGCTCCAGCACGCCCGCGACCCTAGTGAGGAGAAGCGGCTCAGAAAATGGATGGATGGATGGCTGGATGGAATTAATGTTTGTAAAATATGCTGGTCGTTTTTTTTGGATGGAGTTATCACATTTTAGAAATGAGCTCTTCATATACGCTTCAGTTATACAACATAATATTTTCCATATATTGCATTTGCAGGTGCCATTCAAAGAGGCGCGAAGCAGGTTACATTATTATAGATTATATATTATATCATATGATTTTATTTTATTTTATTTTATTTTATAGTGGTACAATGAGCTATATTTGTGTTTTTCAAGATCTTTTGCTTTGACTTGCAATCACAAACTTGAGGTACGAGCGCTATTTGGTGGCCGTGAAGCCAACTCAACTCACTTCACAAAAGCAGCAGTTTGGCAGATAGAGAACAATTCTTCAAAAAAGACTTCAAGCTGTTTATTGCCACTCCCAATTGAAGTCTACTGTCAAACTAAACATAAAACAGAGAGAATTATATATATTTAAAACAACCACATAGATTACCCTTTCAGTCTGCTAGATTAATGCTAACACTAACTAGCATCTATGTTGCGGTTCTATAACTTTTTAACAACCGATTGCACACAGGCGGTGAAGCAAGACATGTAGAAAGACAAAAGAACAGTACTCACAGACATATTCTTCATGCGAAGTATGACTAATATTAGCGCTGTACTGATGAGCTGTGCGGAGTTGCGCTGTCTTAATGAAGAGTCGACATTTCTGTCTTATACTGCCCCCAGGTGTCTAAGGCAGGCACATCCGAATGAGCAGCACAATTGAAGGAGAAAGTGTGACAAAAAGTTTTGTTGTTGTTTTTTGGTGGGAACACGTTAAAGTTACATCTCAAGGCACCACTGTAATATAATATAATATTTGATTGGATGGAGTGTTCCTGATTGTGGCTTATGAGGTGTGGCTTTTTTTCTTCATAGTGAGGCTGCTGTTTAAATGTGACTGTGACTGTGACTGTATGTATTTGTATCAATAATGGCCCTGATGGTGTGTTATCCAGTGTGTGTCAGAGAGTGGCATACTCCACCTGCTGCTTTCTGTCTACATCTTCACCTTCCTGATGGGGGTCCCCGCCAACATTCTGGCTTTCTGCACCTTCTGCCACAAGGTGCGCACCCGGGCTGCGCCCATCGACGTCCTCCTCCTCAACCTCACCATCTCCGACCTCATTTTCTTGGCTTTCCTGCCCTTCAAAATGAAGGAGGCCTCAGACAACATGGCCTGGGTGCTGCCCTTCCCGCTGTGTCCGTTTACCGGCTTCGTCTTCTACGTCACCATATACAACAGCACCCTGCTGCTCACCGCCGTGGGTGTGGAGCGCTACCTGGGGGTGGCCTACCCCCTCAGGTACGCCCTGTGCCGCAGGCCTCGCTACGCCGTGGTGGCCTGCGCGCTCTTCTGGGTGGTGACCTCCTTGAACCTCAGCATTGTCTACATCATGCCTTACGCCCAGTGGGGTAACGACGGAGCCAAGCCCCCGTCCACCTGCTACATGAATTTCACCGAAGCCGAGCTCAAAATCCTGCTGCCGGTCCGCCTGGAGCTCTTCTTAGTCCTCTTCTGCGTCCCCTTCGTCATCTGCTGCTTCTGCTACGTGAACTTCATCCTCATCCTGTCGCGCCTCCCCAACATCAGCAGGCGGCGGAGGCTGCGGGCCATCGGACTGGCCCTCGGCACGCTCGTGGTGTTCGCCGTCTGCTTCGGTCCTTACAACGCCTCCCACGTGGTGGGCTTTGCGCGTCAGGAGAGTGAGGACTGGAGGAACGTGGCGTTGCTTTCGAGCACCCTCAACGCCTGCTTGGATCCGTTCATCTTCTACTTCTCGTCGGCGGCAGTTCGGAGCATGCTAAAACACTGCTTTAAGAATGTCGTGGCAAAGCTGCACATCCTGAGATGAGGATGACCTGCTCGCATCTCAGAGGACAATAATATCAGCCAATTAAGTTCTTACACTGTCTTGTGTTATGTACGCTACTCACAAAAAACAGGAATATATTCAGCTTTTGGGTCCAACTTCAGGATTAAGCGAAAATAACCTTTAGAAGTAAACTTAATTTGACTTATCTGTTCAATGTTTCAGTACTTTTTGCTAGGCCTATTTAATCGGCTGATGTTAGCCAGAATCACCCCCCCACCCCATATTAAACGTTAAAACAAGACAAAGACATTCAAACTAACATTCCTCCCAAAAGTCGGCAAAATAATCAGCCAATTTTGATGTTATTTTATTTTCAAATACTATTGGAGAAAGTATTGTAAAATAGTCAAATGTTCCTCCTGTAATTCATATCTTTATTGCTGCAAGCGTTAAGGAACCAAAAAAGAAGACATTTTAGTCATTATATATTCGAAAATTAAATCTGCTGATTAATCGGTTATCTGAATTTTATTCTGCCAAATATCAGAATCGGTATCAGCTTTAAAAAAAATCCATATTGGTTGGGCCATACTTTTTACACGTTGTTGTTCTCTTACAAGGAACTGAACGGCAAAATGTACATGCGTTTGTTCCATAAACATTTTCAAGGACATCCACTTCTATGCCTTTCTGTGACTCTTCCAGTCTCTCTTTGTCCCTGATGCAACCTGCTGATGACTCTAAGCTCAGTGACCACTTCCATCTGAGAACATCCTGTTTGAAACCTTGCAATGCTGAGGTATTGTTGATCAATTGTTCGGTGACGTCTTGGATTCATGATGTCTAGATCTGAACATTATGAGAGGACTGTTTAAATACCAAATTGTCATTGAACCAGGAAATGTATTGGTGGATTCATGTCTCAAACACCTGTTGTGAATTTTGCTGTTCAGCTTGTTGTTGGCGAACAACAAATGGTGAAAAAAAGTACTGAAAGATGGAACAGTTGGGCGTGCATTCAAACGTCTAGCATTCATTCATTCATTCTCTTCCACTTTTCCGAGGTCAGGTCGCGGCCGCAGCAATGCACATGACCTCCATTTTCAAGGGCTTATGCCACTTTTCAAGTGACACTGTATTTGTAAATACAACCGCATTTTGCACTTGAGCTGCAGCATGCTCTATTGGGTTGAGCTCAGGTGACCACTGAAGAATAATAAATGTGTGTTTGAAAAGTGTCACAGAAGCTTTGCTATTACGTTTCGTGGCATTGTCCATCTGCACTGTGAAGCAATTTTGTAGCATTTGAATGTGTCATGATATGGTATGCTGTGGATCATGAGCTCTTCTTGCTTTCCATCCATCCATTTTCTATAGCGCTTGTCCTCACGCGAGGCATGGGTGAGCTGAAGCGGAGTAGACCCTGGACTGGTCGCCAGAAAATCGCAGGTCATATATAGACAACAACCATTCACATTCACAGCTGCGGACAATAGAGAACCTTTAATTAGTGTGGGAGTGACAGAGTACCTGAGAAAACACACATGAGCACGGGAAGGACACGCATACACACAGTGAAATGTCCTAAATTGTTGTTGAACAATATCCACCCAACACATTTGAGAGTTTAATCAAACAGTGTTTCATAATGGACAAAGCAAATAAAAATATGGGGGCTGTTTGAAACAGGAAGCAGATACTGCAACGTTTGCGCTTGCTAATCTAAATTCAGTTCATAAGCACAGGCCGCTTCTGGTGTGTACACACAAACGTTACTCATTAAGTTATAAAGTGACGTGAAGCAACACACACTATTGATTACTGCCATTTCCTGGCTATAATTAGGAAATGTCACCTTCCTTTGTGGGGGGTTGTACACAAATACAATTCTTTTATAGCAGTACACTCAGTACTGGCACAGTGTGTGACTTTAAAATGTTTATTCGTGTGTCATTATGATGACAGCTGGACAGTTGAAATGTGCACATAAGTTCATTACATAAGAATTGATTAAATGGAGGGTTCCTACTTAGGTTTAAATGGTGCTGACGTTTTAATTTAATCACACTTATTTTACTTCATATGTGGTCAATACAAAAGTTACAGATGTTTGAATTCATTAGCGGATCTCTGCAACTCAATTGTAGATATCTGTAATGGAGTTTTGACTAGGCAAAACTGAATTACAGATGTCGGTATCTGTCGTTTTGATGAGTCACAATTTCTTTACAGACATCTCGAATAAAAATTCGAACTATTCAACATATAATCATCACTATAGTCACAAAGAGGTTGTTGATATCTACAATGTTAATTCCAGATAGTCAAGCTTAGCTTTTAAATGTTGAATCCACTTGCCATACTTATGTAGTTAAAACTTGATTTAGTAGTAGTGTGTGATATGTAGTTGTGGATAACTGAAATGTTCTTTTTTACTACACCGCAAGCCTGACCTGCAAATACTGTGTCGCCAAAAAAGGGAACATTGTGTGCTCAAATGTTGCCTGCAGGGTCTGCAAAGTGTACCTCTGCATGAACGAACAGCATAACTGCTTTATTAGTTACCAGTCCTAATGTTACAATGATGAAATGTTTCTTTGTTTTTGCTTTTCCCACTAATGGGCAAGGAGTGTCACTTTGTTGAACCGGATTTTCTACTTAAAAATATAGATATATTTTACAAAATGCTGCCAAAGTAAAATGGTCATATGTGCTCCAACAACACTCTGGGCTTGAAATCTTGAATTTCCAACCATTTCAATTAAGATCACTACAGCATGCATCTGTAAATAACTCAACTTCTGTTATACAGAAAGAAAAAAGAAAAACAGCATAAACAAGATGTTGTACATAAATAAAACCCGAGCGTGAAACAATTGAAACTATAGCAAAGTTAAGAACAATAAATACACAGACAACAGAAAAAGCTCTAGACCTCTGAGCTTCTGCCTGGACTTTGGTACCTCCGGGATCGTAGAAATGGAGCATCTCAGAGAGGTGAGGTGGGGCGAGACCATTTAGAAATTCCCCAAAAAATAAAAGAATCTAAAGTGCACAGGCATCCAGGGGAGGGACCAGAATAGGAGTCAGGTGCTCCCTCTTACGGTTTCCAGTTAAGAGGCGAGCAGCAGCATTTTTGAACCAAAAAACTTAAAGTCTTAATCAGTATGGAGGACTGACAGGAGAAGCATTTCATAAACTAATAACTAAATTCTAAAATGGGTAATCAAGTTTATATTTTTTTAAATAGTTAAGAGGAAATATAGCAAAGACTTAAGAAACATTCCCAAGGTGAATTGACCTTACATTTATACATGTATTGCTTATAAAAATCCCCTTTTAATTTCCACTTCATTAATTAAACTGACACTTTTGGTATAAATAACATAAATAAGTGTTTGACAATTTAAGTACAGTTGTTCACCAGACATATAACATTAAATTACAGAATACAGTATAATGGGATCAAATATGCCAGTGCACCATATCTCGTACTTTATTAGGACCACACCAGAAGGCAGCGATGGCGACCCACATAATTGGGTATCATATCGTTTATAACATGCAAGTGCACCGTAGCTGTCATGTAACCAGTTCTGAAAAAAACAAACATGGAAATGTCCATTCATAACAGCACATTTTAATTGCATTTCACAAGTTATCACCACCAAAAAAATACACTTGTTTTTTTAAACAAGGAATTACAAAAATTAAATATGAAAACTAAATAAAAGGTTTAAATTAGGACCATGCAAGTGTTAAGACAAAACAGTCTCGACTAGCGTAAAGATCAGCAGAAAAACAAAACAGGAACATACTTTTTCATTTGAGTGTGATATGCAACCAACAACAGGTACTGTATTGTATTCATTTTTGCTGGGAGACAGACTTATGACTGTAAACGTCTCAAAATCACGTTAAAAAAAAAAGGATCACCATGAAGTGGATGCACAGACACTTGACGGCTGCTTTATTATTGCTGTCCAAAAAACGCACACGTCAAATAGGCAGTAAAGTGATGAAGGGGATACAGTATAATGTCTAAAAAAATAAAATAAAATAACACCACATGAGGTTTGTGTTGAACTTTGTATCATGAGGGCTGCAGCTATGTATTTGTGTTGTGATTGACATTGTCCATTCACTGAACACTTCGCTCGTCACATCTTTTGGTCCTGTCAGCTCCAAAACAGATCAATTCTGCATTTTTTTTCCTCCCGTTTTGTTCTTGGCATATGACAGAGACACACACAAAATACAACACCACCTTCCAGTATTGTTATGATTAAATGGAGAGGATAGTTCTTTGAATTTCAGCTTTTGTTTGTTTTCTCAGCACCATCACAGAAAGGCACAGAGGACAACCCTTCGACCAGAGTATGGAGATGTGTCACTGAAGATCACACTTAGCGGGTCTCAGTGCTTTGCATGAACAGATGCGGAAACTGATTACATCATTACACTTATTAAAATAATACCCCCCCTTCCCCTCCCCCCCAGAAAATAATTAAGATCACTCTTACACAAATACCTTAAAATATAAATATGCCTCCATCTTGGGACTAAGGTCTGAGGGGAAAAATGCAGATGTCTATTAAGCCAAAACTCTTGAAGGAGATTAAAAGAATGTTTTTGTTGTTGTTTTTAAACATGCCCACGACTGACTCTTCTTCAAGTAAAAATGAGTGGTCACGTCTTATCAGGGCACACCAATGTGAAATGGGGAACTATTTACATGACTAAAGATGCTTTCAATGCAGGCAAATGACCTTTAAGTGCAGTAAATATATAATAAGTTTCAAGTCCCTCTGTATTAATATATAGTCTATAATATGCATTTTCAAGGAAATACTACATTATTCTTTAACTAGCAGCAGCTAAAGTTGAGTTCCGGTGACACGGGGGGTCCGGTTAGCAGTGTGGAGACCGGCGGTGTGACGCTGTGACTGTGAGGCTAACAGAACGTTTCAAACTGACATGCTTATCACAAACCTTATTTCCACGCAAACATTGCACTCTCGACTCCAATCAGGCACTTCAAAAGCATCCCTTCACACTCCATCATTCATGTCAGATACTTTGCATCCCGCTACATGATCCGAAACAGACAAAAAAAAAACTTGCTCATCACGGAACCTTATTGCACTGAAGGACACCCTGAGGTAAGCCCGACAGACATCTTTGTCCTAATTCTGCAAATGAGTTTGGATTTTTGTTTAAAAGGCAAATAAAACACACACACACTACACACAGAGTTAGGAATATTTGGTTCCTGCATGACACAAACCTGTTGTGAATTTAGCTGTTAAACGTCAAAATGTTACAGATCAAATTAAGTTCACCTGTAAAGGCCTTTTCACACCGCACTTGGCAACACGCAAGCCGTCGTCGACTTTCCCATTCATTGTGTATGTGCTGAGGGGGCATGATCACGGAATACCGTGTCAAGGTGCGGCAAGTGCAGAGTGCGGCTGACGTGACGCGAATAGAAAAATGTTCCATTCGAGAGCAGCGTTGCAGTGACGTCAGACAGCACGGCCAATAAGTAAGAGGCTGGCGGAGTGATTTCTGAGTGATATTTTAGCGGACTGTGCTGTAAATGGCAAGGGGAAAATGGAGGAAGTCATAACTGCGGTGTCCAGCTATCATGAGCATGACAATAGAAAAATGATGTACTGAGCCCTTTCTAGAGGAGGCTTTCAAACTGCTCCATGCTCAGCCTGAAATACACCTCGGAGCGTCTTCGTGGTACTGCAGCTCATGAACCAGTTTAAACGGAGATGCTGCCATGAAAATTAGTATAGGACACACCAAATCCCTTTTTTTGCTGTAGTGTCACCTCATCCTACTTCATATTAGCAAAGCCAGGGCTTTCTTTTGTAACAATAACAAATACAT
The DNA here is from genome assembly GCF_024500385.1 of Phyllopteryx taeniolatus. Lineage (NCBI taxonomy): Eukaryota > Metazoa > Chordata > Actinopteri > Syngnathiformes > Syngnathidae > Phyllopteryx > Phyllopteryx taeniolatus. The sequence continues at coordinate 10,980,334 of NC_084522.1, forward strand.
ATTGCAACATTGCGTTCTACTCATCGGGGAAAGCCTCCCAACTTCCTTGTCAGCACGGTCGGGTTGCACCGGAGTTGCCGCACGGACATTTCGCTTGCAGTAAGTGCGGTGGGAAAAGGCCCTAATGATTAGAGCGCATATTAGCTTCATCCAGAAATTTCAACCGAAAGCAGAATATCCCTAACTTTTTGTGAGAACTGTTCAGCACACACCAGCTGGCCTACAAGATCAATAACAGTCTAAGTTTATGCACTTCAAAGTAAGGCATCAAGGGACGGCTGTTACTCCAAGTCACATTTCGTTAACTCTGTAATCCAACTGACTGGCTGGAGCACTTTGACTCGGCACTGGCTTAAAGCATCCACATTAAGGCAGTTTACCATTTTTGAAGATGCACGCACGAAAGCACGCACACACGAGCAATATTTAAAACCATCAACATGATAAACCAGGCTCATTAGTCCTAAAAGGGCAAGATGCTTTGTTACAAATAAACATAGTCAGGCGCTTTGGGTTTCCCTATTGTCTTCAACGTACAAACTCATACCAAGCTACTGTGAAATCTAACTCATGAACCTAAACAAACTTCTTAAAAAAAGGAGAATCCTCAATGCTGGAACACAGCGGTGCCACGGGGGGAGGGGAGAGAAAAACAGTCGGCCGGCTTCAACTTGCATACAGGGGGCTCTTCACTGGCATGGCGAGTGAAAGTGGAGGCGTGTTCAGGCGAAGTACATGGTCCTCAGCGTGTCGTGGTGGATCTGAACGGCCTTGGCCAGCGCCAGAGGATCCCTGCCGTTACTCTGCCCTGAGATGTGGCTGCCCTCCGCACTGGCACGAAGAATGTTAAAAAAAACAAAAAAACAAAGTGTACAGAAAATACAAGTAAGTCCATTATCTGGTGTTATTTTTCTTTAAATTCAAAAATTTATTCTGTACCTGTCATGTTCTTTGTCCACCAGGTGGTAGCGTGCACGGAAGGCCACCAGGTGGGCGTAGTAGGCGGGTGCCGGGATGGAGACGGAGCGTGTGCAGCGGACGTATGTGTGGCACAGCTGATAGGTGAGGAGCTGGAACTCGTCGGCAGTGAAACAGTTGTCATCCCACAGCACGTGGTAGTGCGACGGCCTGCTTGTGCCCTGGGGGGCGCGGGGGGAGGAAGAGACAAGTTAATCGCAAATGAGAAAAGGGCTTTAGTGAAGAAGGACAAACAAGTATGAGCCCCCCCCTGTGCAAGTAGACCTGGATTCCAGCGTGACTGCAGAGGTAAAAGTCAAACTCATGAGGGTGGGTGATGTCGGTGTCCACTGTTGTGCCTGCAGGAATGTTTCCGCTTCTTCCGACCTGTCAGAAAATCAACCATAACATCATCAGTGTCTCACTTCTGATCCCGTGCTACTGATAGTTAAAGGGTACTCACCCGCTCATTGCGATCTGCACAGAAGAGGCGAGTGTGATGTCGTTTTTGTACAACAATGTAAGTAATTCCCGGCTGGTATTCCTTTTCCAGACTGATGCATGCCTCTCTGATAGCTAGTAGCTCATAATATAGCACCTATACAGAAATGTTTGGAGAATACAACTAGTATGTGTTCACAATGCATTCAAATATGAAAACTACTGTTACTTATTACTGATACACTATATATTGCTTACCTGTCTGAACTGGCCCTCAGACACCCCATCCCTATAAAAGATCATTCTAGTTGGCTTGTAGCGAGTCGATTTATAGAACTGGATCAAGAGCTCTCGCACCATGGAGGCCAAGTCTTGAATGACCTCTTGTCTGGGCCTCTGGACTCGCACAGTAGCACAGTACCTGCTGGGGTGAGCGTCCATGCTGCCGACAACCTGTAGAGAACATGTATTTAATAACAGACGTGCTTCATTTTACTGTATGCAAAAGGTGGACCAAGAGAAAATGTCTTTTTGTTGAACTTCTTGCCACACCGCTGCGATTGATGGCTTCTTTCCATCTCCCGCTGGAGGATGAGTGACATCAGCTCCGAGGAAGATGATTGGCTGCTGGAACACGGAAGGTCTGGGTGGATAAGAAGACAATGCGAAACAGTTCCAGTTGCACTAAGAGTTGAGGATCAACAGCCAGAAATACAAAAAATAAACAAACATGTTAATGTTAGACGACTCCGTCTGCTCCAGCTCTGCATGCTACTTTGTTCTAATCCAGTCTCCACTTTGCAACAGCAATCCATTTTGTTGTTGCCACCAGCCTTCTTGCAAATAAGTGTGTCCTTACTCTGGCAAGCACTTCTATGAGATTTTAAACATACTCATTTAAGTAGAAAACTCTGGCTTTTGAACTTTTTAAGTTCTTTTTTAAAACTTCCTCATATTGTTCTCTAGCAATACCGTACACTTGAAGTCATGTAGGTTCGTAATCTGAAAGAAATTTTGACATTGGAGTGAAATCATGTAAATGAGGGTTTTTTGCATTGCTGAAGTGCATGTAAACATGTCAGATCTGATTATTACAATTATCTGATTACTCCCAGTTTTCTGATTCTTATGGTCATGTAAACAGACTCAAGGATGATTTGATAAGCAGATACAGTATATAATGTCATGCATCGGTTTATTGCATGCGTTCATTGCGTTGCCTTTACCGCTGGTGAGGAACCAGGATGTTGTTGATGCCCCCGAGTTTGACGTTGATCTTGAGGCAGAGGTTGGACAATGTCTGTGGTGAGGTCTTCACTACGTTCTTCACCTGGACACACTGAGTGGCCATGCCAAGAAGGGTGTCTCCAACCCGCTTCACCTCAGCTGTGGATAACAAATGGGATCTTGATTTTAGACCACAGCCACACTCCTGTCATCGGACAAGCACTTCTTTTTCATTCTGACTTCCGTGAGTCATTTTCTGATTTGAGCTATTATAGCATGTGAAGAAATGGTCATCTTTATACCGTAGACGGGAGTTTTTCCTGGGAGGATTACGATGATTAGCTGCAGCCCCAGATACGTGTTCTTCAGGTGTCTGAACATGGGCTCCACACTGTCAGCTCCTTGGGCATATTTACAGAAACACGGCTGACCCTGAACTGGCATGCCAGCATCTTTTGAGATTTTCCGCAGCTGATCAGTAAAGCTCCTAAAGGTTATAAAAAAAAAAAACCAATGTCTCTCCACAGCTAATCACTGTTATTGATGAGGTCAGTCGGAGGGTTCAGCAACAAATAATTTTATGACAGAATATTACAGGTCTATGACAGGTGCGTAACAGCACCAAATCCAACAAATAAAAATTTTGTGATCTCACTTGAGAATCTCTTCACGACACTGCCTCTGGGTGGCAAAACAGGCAATGGCCCATATCTTGATCTCCACTCCGGTGTGGAACTGCTTCCCCCTCATGTCCCACACCCCGTGACTGGGTGTGGCCACTGTGCGGTTCTGTAACGACAGTGCAGGGTTGATCTGCTGGGGTGGGAAACCCACGGACACATACAGTACAAGTACGCAAGCATTCAGTTGACTGATCCAAAGATTCAGGTAGCACATGGGAATTACAGCGAAAAAGCTTCCCAATACAACAGAGGTGAAGGGTAAATTATGGAAACATAACTTTTAAAAAGCTGGAATTTTAAAAAATTCAAATTAGCACACGTGCTTCAAAGAACAGAAGCATTTTTTCAGGTGTGTAGTCCAGATTGTTAATCTAAAATGAGCATTGAAAGAAACCCATGCAAATGATGTGTGGTAAGTACCATATAGGGTTCGGAGCTCACCCTGCCGCCATACTGCAGCATGGGGGCCGGCAGGACGCGGCCGGTCACCTGAGCCATCTCATCACGTATGTGGAACTGGAACTCTTGGACAAATGGGTCAGCGTCATAATTTGCACTTCGCACCTGACGGGAAAGAAAGGTTGTTAAGTAAACAAATCACGAAACAGTTAAATCTGTGGGTTATATTTACCAGTCGGCTGATCTCCTCCTGTCTGTCTGGGGCAGAACGGGCTGTTGCTTTTATCATGGTGGATGTCTGGTTATCTGTCAGCTTTTTAATGCAGCGCTGACCAGCAACAACATTGCATACCTTAAAAAAAATAAAATGAAAAGTATAAATTCAAACAAGTTTTGGTTCATTCAATCAGTCACTTATTGTGTAAGTAGAATTGTGGGCTTTTTATTATTTTAGTATTGATCATTCAGAAGCTCAAAACCCTTTTACTCTAATCCCCATTGTTTACGAATGCAATCAGCAAGCTAAGTAAGGCTGATGTTAATACATATTTTTCATCTCCATCCTCGTTTTATTGCCCAAAACAGTAACAAAAAGGCTCCAGTGGGCGTCACTAGGCCGATTCAAAGGTTCGGTTATTGGTTCTCACATAACACACTTTTTATTTATCTTACTTTTTCTTTTTTCTGATGTGCTACTGAATGTCCATATTAGTTTTATGCAGGCTTTTTAAAATGCAGTTTTTTTGCCACCTGTGTTCTCTAATCAAATATTATCAAGTTGCACAGTGCATGTCAGCTGAGTCCTATTTAACCACTCCATCTGTTCCCAATGGAAGATTACAATTCACTCCAATTATTTCTCAATATTTAAACATTTCAATTTCGTTTTTAATAAAGTTGGAGGTGTCTGTCATTTCAATCCGATAATATTTGTCAACACTACACTAAAGAAGGGGTCATGGTTTATGTTGGTCAACCATGTTGGTAAAGCCTGTTCTTGATTTCTTCGACATGTGCAAGTAGGATTAAGGAAACAAATTTGTTCTCCAAAAATGTTGGTGTACAATTTAATTAATTCACAAACCATACACTGTAGTAGTGAGGGAGGGTTAGTTACCTCGAGGGGCAGGTAGGTGTGTTTCTGTTCTTGGCCCACCTGCAGACAAGGCAGGTGGGGATACTTGAGATGCAGGCTGTATTTCTCTCTGAAGTATTGTGCCACCGTGCGTTCAACTGTCTGACCACTTTCCAGTTGCAAAGGAAAACTGGATTTCAAGGATACAATGACTTGTTAGGTACATCAGATTTGGTCTTCTAACAATTTGGAGTGTTTTTAAAAATAAAAATAAAAAATAAAAAAATAAAATCATACGTTTGGAGGCTTGCAGGGCGCCGTGTTACATTGCAAACTCGATACTTCCTACGCATTGTTCCGCAGTGTGTCACTTCTACTTTCAGACCTGGAAATAATGTGGAAAAAAAATGTGTGTGGAAAAATAAAATAAAACAACATTCATGACAAATGAAATAAGAGGCCGGCATTCCTGAAAATGTTCACCACCTTTGATTTCTTTGGTGAATTTGACCCTGTGGGAATCGGTGAGTGAGCGAGGCTGCTCATCAATGTTGTGAATGTCCAGGACCTCACACATGAACTGGATGACTGGCTGGGCTTTATAAAAAGCTGTGGCTGACACTGAAATAAAGGACAAGGATAGAGTTAGTTTTGCTGTAAACACAGATAGAGGAGTATTTATCTAGAGAAATGTTGCACAGATGCTGCTCTTTGGAGTGCTTTACATTTAGAGCCAAAATCGGTAACAGTCAAAGTTGGTGATCATTTTGTGTATATTCAACCAAGAGACCTTGGATTTTTTTAATGCCACGGTATTGACCGGATCAGGATCCCTGGAATTATATGAATTTATTGCCAAAACTCTATTTTCTTTATTGTGCAGCAGTTTTCTTGGCTGTGCTGCTTCTTGTAGTGAACATGGATGTTAGATTTTTGTTCAATCAGATTTCGGCCTCCATATGCGCTGCTGTGTCAACCTAACCTGCCCAGGGCCTTCAGAATCAGTAGTGGTGGCCGATAAACTGCAACTCAAACTATTAGCGATGAGACTGTTACTTTAACTAGTCAGATTTCAAACTAATCCTCACAGGGCAAGCGCGCTGGCCCTCAATGACATTCACATTTTTCCCCATCCTCTGGTTGGTTAGTCAGAACACAACTTGTTACAGCCAACTTTGACTAGCAAAACACATTTTGTACCGATCGGCACACATCGAGATCTCTGGAGAGTAGGATGCCTTTAATTTAAATGTATGTTTTTGGATAAATATTGATTCTGAACTGCTCCAAATGATGTATGTGCAAGAGTTGCGTGCTGCTATATTCCAGTGTTGTGCAGTATTGAAGGTTTCCATAATAGCATCATGATAGTGATGCTATTCAGAGTTGGTTTGAGCTGGGCAAATCCCCACTGAAGATCCGGGTATCAATGAATGGCCCGTCACTGCACTAAAATTCGACGGAAAAAAGAAATTGACACATTGAGAAATTGCAGCTGCAAGAGCTCAAGTAACACAGAGAGGGCGGGACTTAGATACACTGAACTTATTACACAAAGTATGCAGCACTTTAACATGCTTGGCTAAAGTCTAACTAAAAGCTGTGGAATTCCATCCTATTTGCTGATTATTCGGCTGACAGTCTAAGAGTCAATCGAACAATCGGCTATAAAATGCTCAAAACGGAAACATTTTTATAGTTATTGAACAATATGATATGACCATTTACATATTCTAGTTTGGCTTGAAACTCCCCCATGTTTAGACACTCACACGAAAATAGATACTTGAATTAACAGAAACCAAATAGCAAAAAAATATGGAGTTAAAAATTTTTTTTAAATCCTACCAAATTCCAGAAAGCCCTGAAAAATCAACTAATTCTAGCCATGCCATGGTGTGTTCGAAGAGGGAAAGGCAGCATTTGATCTCATCGTAGATGTCACTGTCACAAGTTCTCTAATGGTTAAAGCAATTTTAAGAATGTTATGCTTTCTCACCATCAATATTGAGCATCATCTTCCACATCGCCGGCCGTATGGACTGATGAAAGCCAAACCAAACCTCTCTTCCTCCACCAAGCGGGTGGTCGTAGCCCTCTGGGGAGGAAAAGAAGGATCGGCCAACAGGGGTGTACCTGATCGCCATTAAAAGAGTACAGTAATTGTTAGAAATAAAACAGGACTGGAAGTGGCAAAAACAGTCTGCACGTGTGTCAACCGAAACCTATTTAGGCTATCAATATTGACAGTTGAGGATCACATTTAGGTTGTATTATTGTAGACTAACAGTTGACTTGTGGTGACAAGTGTTGCTGGAAGAAGTTCATACGAAATGTTGACACCTTAAAGATGTGACAGACCACTTAAACTCACCTAAGAATCCAGCACACCCCATCAAAATGAATTAATTAATACATAATTCAAACATTTCCACATTATAACAGCAAATCCTTTCCCCCCAAAAAAATCATTTCAATTAGACTTGATTGTTCTCCAACTATGGCGGCTGTGTTAAATTTCTGTGCACATTTCCAGGCACGCGATCTTACTTCATGGAGGGCAGGTGTCGAAGAACCACATCAACAGCATGAACTGGGTTGGTGCTGATAGGTTTCTCGAGATCCAGCGGTTCTGCTACGCCACGTCCCATCAGGACCTCATGCAGGAGATGCCAGCTGACCAACGATACAAACCTCACGGTGACCTTAAATGGGCGGTCTTTGCCACCTTCGCCTGGGAGGGTGACATCCAAATCAACCTGAGGAAATGGAGGCTTGTTATAGCATATCTTACCAAATGTACTGTATTTATTGGTGGCAAATGCATTTTGCATCAATCACCTGATGTAAAATTATGCAGAAGGCGTATGTTGCGCTAAAGACATGATCAGATGTCACAGTAAAGGTAACAACAGCCACAGTTGTTGCAAAGTGACAAGGCCCTGGTTATGAATTGAGGCTGGTAACTTTTTGGGGAACCCATCCACCATTATTCACTGGAAAAACTCACCTATTCACTGTTTTCTGTAACGTGGCAAAAAAGCTACTTTTTTTTCGTGGCAAATACTTTCTACAGTATATACCGTATGATATTTATTGTATTGTAAAGACTCTTTAATTGAGACTGTCAGCCATAAACACGCCACAAATCCATCAAACCAGTTGTCCACTCAACCAAACTTTTGCAGTGTAGGTGTGTGTGTGTGTGTGGCTCATGATAGTTTCCTCAAACTAGTACTAAACATGGCACCAAAACCACTGGAATCCGTTACAACAGCTCAGTGGAACACCACTAAACCTATCTAGGATCGCTAGTTAATGTTGTCGCCTTGTGGATCCAGCAGCTTCAAGTCAGTAAACACCTAAATGCAAAAAAATTGTAAAGCCAGTGGCCTACAAAGCGGCGGACTTTCGCATCAGCGCAGGCCAGCCCAAGGAGCATTAAAACTCAGTACTGTCGATGTCACTGTTGTTCTGCACCACTACAGTAATTCTTGATCATCATCAGAATTGTTTACGTATACAGACAGGTACTGTACATCGTTTATGTGCATGCTTAGCTGCAAGCTATTTACTGTACTGTATTAGGTAGGTTATTAGAGTTTGTAGGGTACAGCAATGCTCCAAGATGTTTATAAGCATTTGAAATGCTATCAAAGTGTTTCACCAACAGTTTGTGGCGTATTTATGTAGGCATAGTATGGGAACAAATATCCATTTATCAACATAGTTTAGCGTGTGACACTGTAGGATTTCTTAATAAATTGCAGAGCATTACTTTTGACATCCTGTCTACGGCCTATATGTACTATAGATACTTTTTAGAATGCATTAACAATCCAGCACCAGTATATCCACACGCCACTCTTCATAAAGGCCATAAAGTCGAGGGACAATGCTATACTTGTCTACGTGTCAGTCAGAACCACAACATGAAGATGAGTAACTACTCTTACCCCACTAGTGGCAACAGGAAGTGGGTTAGCAGTGTAGAGGCTTCTCTTCCCATCATAAACTGGAAGATGGTCACCAAAGATGGTCACCTTGAAATGCTTAACCATGGAGTCCACCACCTCCCTATGGAAACCAAACACATTATGGATGGATTAATGTTTGGCAAGAAATCGTTCGGGGATTAATCTTGTTAATGGCTCTTTTGTTACCTGTTGACCCGGCGAGGACATTTGTCAGGGTTGATGTCAACCTCATAGAGGTAGACATCAATCTTGGGGATATCAACCTGGAAACAGTTTGCAAGAAGCTTGATGGGCTTCCCAACGGTGCCATAGCCGGGTCGCTGCGGCAATGAAAAAAGGGCTTGGGCACTAACGGCTCCTGCAACACCGCACACACAAGAGATCTATGAAAAAACGATTTTTGCTGTCGTGCTCCAACGTCATTGCCATCCATATCTGGCTGAATAATATAGGCTCGAAATAACTTTCTATCCCTATAGTGTGTTTTCAGTGTAAGGGTGACATTACAGCAAGTAAATTATAACTAGACAACCTACCTGACATGTACGTGGAATGCTATATACTGTATGCAGGATTTTGTTTGAATTTTAAAGGACAAAGTAAATTTTGTTTGGCAGCAACATCTTTTATTCATGTAAGGGTCAATGACAGTTATGTTGCATATTAATTCCAAAGGGAATATTTTTATTATTTAATTGATGCTAAATTGTCAAACATTTAAAAAAAAACATTTCAATTACATTAAGGATTGTGTTTAATGGATCACTTTCTCCAAATATTGAAGACTGTCATTGTCATTTGCTTTTTCTTTTTATTGAAGGGGGAAGGATTTTTGTGGACAAAAAAAAACATTGGGAATTGTATTTTAGGCCAGTCACCCTGTCTTACTTTAAATGGGTACTGTTACACTTGTCCGTCTTGTTCGCTTTCTAAAAAGAAGACAAACTATTGATTTCCTAAATGAAAAGCTGCATTTGCTGTATCATTTTAAATGTTAATCTGTTCCTGTTTACACAAAAGACAAGCAGCTTGTTTTGCATTTTGCTCCTTTACTGTACCCTTAGTGAACCCAGCTGTGACATCAAAACCAAGTTACGAAAAGAACCGTGGGGCGTACCGTTACACCTCTATCTAGCGATTATACATTTATGTGGTTTTATCATTATAACATGCCCAAGAGCAACTATACCTACATTGTGGCCCACAATGAAAACAAGTGTGGCACCCCAGATCTAATACGTTTGTCATTGTATTACTCTAATTTATCATTGTTGTATGTCTCACCCCTATGAAAAAAACCAGTGCAAAGCTAATATAGGTCAATATTAGTCCAGAACCGACCACAACAACATCAATAAAACACAAATCTGGGACTCATAAAGTGTGCCCCTTGGCAACAAAGTAAATTGACTAATGAACTGACATGCTCAGTTTGTGTGTAATTAATGCAGGACGCATCTGACTGACCATTACTCAACAGTTTGGGTTGCTATGGTATGGCAGTAGCAGAAAAGGCACACACGCAGGCCCGCGCGCGCGCGCGCACACACACACACACACACACACACACACACACACACACACACACACACACACACACACACACACAGCTGTCAAAGCGAGTCAGGCTCTCAGGCACACCTGACGGGTTCACGACACCTGCCTTCGACAGACCAACGACGTAGAAAAACTGGTTTAGGCTCTTTCACTCACTCATTTACTGATTCACACAGATGAAATAAATGCTTGTTGGCTACTGTTGGGCGAATGCTGAGAGTCAAGCATTGGCACCGCTATAGTAGTGTCCTGCTTATCATACTGCTGCTAGTTTAAACTGATTCAAACCCCAAAAATTAAATGAGCAGCTTGCTCAAAACAGTGGCCTATTGAACTCTGCAAAATTAAAGATGACCTCATGGACAGGCAAGCAATGATATAGCAATGATGTCATGGGAGGAAGATAATAGCACATAATCAGATAGTTCTGAAGTCATCTCCTATGTTGTACACAGGCCCAAGGGGGCATATATTCAGATTCAAAAAAACTTAATTTATCCCCACGGGGCAATAAAATAATAATAATTATAAATCAATTATTATTATTATTATATGTTGTGATAACCAAATTTGTTAAAGCATTTTTTCTGCAGTCCCAAGAATTTTTACTTATGATTTTTTAGTAATCTCCATTACGTCACTGTCATTTTTAATCTAAGCAGGGTGCATTTCTTGGCATGTTGCAAGAAGATAACATTCATGTGACAATTAAATCAAGAGTTTTTCCTGGCTCAAATTGAGGCATTCTGCACAGGTGTGTATGCTGCATCGACATTGGCTCAAACAAACTTTCTGTGACGTATTTACATTTATTTTATTGTACTTTACATTGTTTTTCTAATATATATATATATATATATATATATACACACACATATATATATATTTTACAAGACGCAAACAAAAACATATATTGTATAGTTTGCCCACCCCCTGCGAAATGAAATGCTTTTGAATTAAAAAAAAGCAGCATTTACCAGTTTGAAAATCAATGAAAACATCTGACACTTTAGGAAAGAAAATCAAATGTTTTAGGAGTGAACACAACGCAGATATGAACCATTTTCATGATGTCAGAGCTTTTAGACCTCGAAGTGTGAACTGTTAATAGCTACGGTCGCCTGGCAAGACAACCCACCTGTTGTTCCGCTTTCCATTCATGAGTTCTCTCCCCGGATGACCCGGCACCCTGAGACCAATCCTCCCTGCTCAGAGAACGGCTTCCAACGGAAGGTCGAAACGCTGCCTCCCGGTTGCCCCAGCTGGTGTGTCACTGGGCCGCTGGGGAAGTGGGGGGTCAATTGGCCGGTTAGTTATCGCTGCTGCCGTTTCCAAAGTAAGCCAAATGTTGTACAAATCTTCCCTCTGACCTCTTCTGAATTTCTTCCGGGTCAGCCTGAAAGGAGAGAATGACAATATTCTCAAGTTCGCGTCACGTTTGGAAGCGAAGTTTGTTCGATATGGCTGACAGAGTATTAGCCGCTAACACTCAACAAACTGCGGTAACATTAGTTAGCTTTAGCCACCGTCATTAACGACAGAAAAGACCCATATGAATATTTACCCAATATTTTATTCAGTTCTCCTGTTACCTGCCGGGACAGCTGTTCTTCTACATCAGAAAAGCAACGTTTCACCACCGCCGATAACTGCCTCGACAGCAGCGACAGTCACTCCGGTGTGTGAAATGATATGCGGCGCCCTCGTCTACCCTGAGATCAAGTTAGCAAAGAGCGGCAAATTAGACTTCCGAAATACCCCTTTAAAATAATTCCACCACCGAATGATTTTTTTCGTATTACTGAGTAACAACTTTAGAGGAGGGGAAAGAAGATTATGTACATTGTGTTTTTATTTTTTTCCACACAATGATTGTTCACTAATCTCGTCATTAAAATCAATAGTCATTAAAACGCTATTCAGCCTCAATTCCAAAATAAGAGAAATCTATTTCCGTTTTCCCCCCCCATATAGTGTCTAGGGTTAACTTGACACAAAGTCAGGCTCCTGTTGCCACCAAGGGAACCCCTTCAGGAAAATACCGGCTGTGGGAAACGTCACTTCCTCCCAACTTTATGTGTGTGTGTTTTTTTTAAATTAAATTATAATCGCCTTTATTTTTATACCGCCCCCGCCCATTCGAACCCTCGAAGACCATCGATCCACGTAGTATTAGCTTTTTAGTGACTTGACCACTGCAAAACTATTGCGCATTGACATGCTTACTCCACACCATAGATGTCTCTACCTGTCAAAACGACAACAGTAAACACAACCGTAAAAGAAAAAAATCCCGGAAATGTAATAGCTGAAAAGTGGCAGTACAGTGTGTTGTTAGGTTTTATTTATATTGTTTTGGCCGGGGAGTCTGCCGCTTCCCTGCATGCTGAATCAACACAGACACAAATCAGTTTTGGATATTCATACGTTTACAACTCCAGGATGGAAAAGTTGATCAATTGTTTCAAGAAAAAGCCAGATGCTGTTGTCAGGTTGATCTGTTTCCCCTGGGCAGGTGGAGGCTCCATACATTATGCACGCTGGGGCAGCGTCCTTAACAGCTCCATAGAAGGTAACCACAACAATAATAATTACACTATTGTTTTGAATAATTTACTGTGTGATTAATAGTGCTATGCTTTGTATTTAATGTATTTTATTTTAGTTCCTAAACCAAAAAGGCAAAATTAGGGTGTCCAATTTTTTCTTCCAAAGGTCAAGATCATATCTTTAAATTCGAAACCAAAACAAAGCAAAGTGTACTAAGATGACCTTGACACAGAGCAGAAAGTGGAGCAAGCAATCATGATTCCTGCCAGTTGCTATTGTACCACTAACTGAATTACTGGTATCTTCATTCTTCCGAGCATTATGAATATGTAGAAATATTTTTACTACAGTACTTTAGTCATTTGGTATTGGTGGAGGACAAGGAAGTTGATATGAATAAGTTTCTTATCTTCTCTTTCCTTGCCACCCAGTGTAGAAAGTAAGTAGAACACTGTTTATGCTGTGGGCCTCTAAAAAAAAACAACGGTAACCCGCAAATGTCCCACTCGCCATGGTTTGGATACCACTTTCCAAATGATCTTATTCTTTTACTTTCAGTGTTTGCTGTCAAACTTCCCGGACGGGAAAGTAGGGCCAAAGAGCCTTTCTTTGAGAATATGCAACAGATTGTGGATGAAGTTCTTAATTTGTTATTGCCAGTACTCAAAGAGAAGCCATTTGCTCTCTTTGGCCACAGGTATGACATGACAACATATGTTTCTTCTTCTAGTATTTTTAAAATATATAGAATGACACCATGTTTACCCTTCTTAGTTTTGGTGCCTTTACAAGCTATGCTGTTGCAGATGCTCTGAAGAAACTGGAAAACATTGAGCCAGTTCACATCTTCCTGTCTGGTGCGTCAGCACCTTATGTAAGATTTAGATCAAGTTATGTTTTACAGCATACATTTGTTTACATTTTTCTGCATTACTTATCATGAGAAATTGATTGTACTGTCAAAAATAGCCGTGAAGAGTGTACGTTGAATTTCCCCTTGAGAGATTATAATCACTAAAATATTGAATTTAATCTATCAGAACTGTAGTTTTGTAGTCTTTATCTTCACTGTCTGCTATTTAGAACCACGTCACATTCTCTCGTCATTGTATCCTTATAGTCTGAGACTCGGATCCAAGCCCCAAAGAGAAGTGACTTATCAGATGAGGACTTTCTCAAGTGGCTGATTTCGATTGGAGGAACTCCGCCTGAGCTCTTGGCCAACCCTGAAGTACTGAAAGTGTTCCTTCCTGCGCTTAAGGCTGACCTCCATGTTGTCGAGAATTACAAGTGCGCTCACAACTCCATTAATGAAAAAACTTTAAAATGAATGTACTGTACTGTTTGCTTATATCGTAGTAGCTGTATTTTGCTTAATTTACTTCAGGTGTAACAAACCTGTAAGTGCATTCCTTTCCTGCCCAGTCTCATGCTTTGATGGGAAGGATGATATTCCTCATGATTTACAAGGTCAGTGGTCCGATGATTAATACAGTATAGGAATCATACAGCAGGAGTTACAGCTTGTGTGGGTGTTTGGAACTACAGTATTGTAATTTTCTATACACCGAGTGGGCTATTGAAAAAGCTAATACTGTATTGCCCCAAAATATTTATTCGGCAGACCGTTCAGTTTTTTTTAAACAATGTGAATTTACCATTATTATACTATGTGTCCTTTTTGTATTTGCTGTTGTCACAGTTTGAATGCATCTAATTGCACTTGTTTGTCAACAGCATGGAAAGCCATCACAACAGGAGATTTCAACGTCAGGATGCTTGATGGGTCTCATTTCTACCTTAAGGATCTTGGAAATGAAAGAATAATTTTAGACTATGTTACAAGGCAACTAGAATTGTCAGGAATGGACTATTTTTGATTAAATGTTTTAAATGTGATGCATATACAATACACACATGGACAAATGTTGGTATCCATGTGTTCATGAAAGATTAACCAACAATGATCACTAAAATAACTTGAACTGACAGAAGTAATGCATACATATTTATTGAAAATTAACCAATGAAAATCAGGCATTGTTTTTATTTTTGTGGTCCAACAGAATTATGTTTAAAAAAAAAAACAACAACAACAACTCATGAATATGGACTCAACAAAAATGATAGTACTCTAACTTAGTATTTTATTGCACAGACATTTGATTAAATCACTGATTTCTGTTATTCTCAATGAGACTTCTTTTTTCATTTGTATGCACGGCACAAGCAAAATTGTTGGTACCCTTTTGTTAAAGAAAAACCCACAATCAGAAATTAATTGAAACTGATCAGACTGGAATGGGCTGAAATGCATATTGACAAGCTACAATGCTTCTGGGACAGTGTTCTTAGGATTTATTTATTTGTTTTCTTCACAAAGGTTTTTACGTGTGTGATGTTTACAAAGGAAATAACTGTACCCCATGAAACAAACAGGAGGCTTAATTATGTTCTTTTCCTAAATCTGGCACAATCTTGAACCTATGCTGGGAGCAAAGAAATCTCAAGACTATCAAGGCATTTTGAAGTAAAATATGCAGCCCTTGTAAGGAAGCTTGGTTTTTAAAGACAAAATAATAAATAAAGACAAAAACACACAGCTAATAAATAACAAGAATGACTGAACAAAATGTCTGACATTCTTCCATGAGAATTGTTTGATTTCCCTCAAAATGTTGTGCTATAAAACACGAAGGTCATGCTACAGTCAGTGCACCAAATCAATGATCACCACAATATGGCCCAATGTCTGTGACAGCCAGCAGATTCTGATTTTCGTGCAAGCGCAAGGCTCACTGTATGTGTTTGCCAATTTGGCAGACCGGTCTGCGCCAAGCTGGGTGTTCTGGTGGCAAAAGGTGGGGTAGCTTGGCGGTGTGGCTGGTGTAGCACACTGGTGGAGACAGGCTTAAGCAGGGACACGTAGAATATTGGATGGAGCTTGAAGGATTGGGGAAGTTTTGATTGAATAAAGGTAGCATTAATGACTTTGGTGATATGGAATGGACCAATGTAGCGAGGAGTGAGCTTATGGGATTCCGTCTGGAGTGGAAGGTCACGGGAGGAGAGCCAAACCATCTGACCCACCTTGTATTCCTTGTATTCAATTTCTGGGGATTACTTTGTTCACATGATGGTTAACCTCGATCACTGTGGAGAAACACAAGATTTTTATTTTAAAATATTGTCTTTTGCCTGCAGATTTAAATCAAAAACAGAAAACAACTCTCAGAGTTTGCACATTTAGCTAATTATTTCACCATTTTGTTTTTGGTATATCATTAACCAGAATGTCTGCATCTGCAGTATGAAGACCCATGAATATCTTTGAATAACATAAGAGATAGTTTAGTTCAAGTTTCCACCTAATGGCTTAACAAAGCAAACCACTGAATTTGAATTGTTGTTTATGTCAGGGCATTTACTGTATGTTGAGCACCATACATTCTGGTACAGCAGAACTCCTATTGCTTGCACAATTAAAAAAATATTATTTCTTTTTTTTTAGGAAATAATATGCCACTTCAGTGGCATGAAACTTGCCGCCATGCTGATTTCAAACGAGAACTCAGCATACCTTGCACTACTTCAGCCCATTAAGGCTCAAATGAATAATACAAAAATGACAAGCCTCATCAAGGTGATATAAGAAAAGTGGATTTACCTGATTTCATCTACCTCTTAAAAAAAAAATCACCCTGCCTGAAGAAAAACAATGAGAAAAAAAATGAAAAAGGCTGCCCTCCAATGTTCACCATCCAACCTGACAGAACTGGAGAGGATCTGCAAGGAGGAATGGCAGAAGATCCCCAAATCCAGGTGTGAAAAACTTGTTGCATCATTCCCAAAAAGACTCATGGGTATATTAGCGCAAAAGGGGCTTCTACTAAATACTGAGGGTCTGAATGCTTATGGCTGTGTGATATTTCATTTTTTCTTTTTGAATAAATCTGAAAAAAAACAAAAATCTGTCAATATGGGGTGCTGTGGGTACATTAATGTGGAAAAAATAACTTAATTGATTTTAGCAAATGGCTGCAATATAAAAAAGTGAGGGTCTGAATACTTTCCGAACCCACTGTACATACAGTAGATGAACAAAGATACTTTATTTGTAGTAATATATATATATATATATATATATATATACATATATATATATATATATATATATAAATGTTCTGACCATTTAAGTGAAATGTAATGATAATTTCTCATGGTACACCTGATGGTCTCTCGACACACTAAAGTGCCATAGCACAGTGGTTGGAAATTACTAGACTAGACTAAACTGTAGTAAGGGCAAGAAATTGATTCCAATCCTAGCCCTGTTTGACCACTTCCTGTGGAAGGCTTTGCATCGACTGACCGGGTCGTCTCCTGAGGAAAAAACCCTTTCCCGGCAGCGTCTACCTGTGGCGCTTTATCTCATTAAATTAACTCTTATCCTGTTTTAGCTAAGATTGTACAGCACCATACTATGTGATAAATGCTGCCCACTCGGCATCAGTTAGACTAAGACTATTTGGACAATGTGTGACCCCCCCCCCCCCCCCCCCCCCAAAAAAAAAGTACTTCTGAGGCTACAATGGCCTTCACAGGGATGGTACCCTCAAATTTACTGCTTTGTTTGTCAATAATTACCCATACTGTACTTGGTTCATTTGTGTAGTGTAGAGGAAATTGATTCCCATTGCAGCCCAATTTGGACAATGTGTGGCAAAAAAAAAACATCAACTCCACATTTTTTTTCTCTTTTTAATAAAAAAAAAAAACAAGAAACATCCAGCTCCAAACAGTTCAATATTTTAAGTGGTCAAAGTATTCTTTGTAGGAGCTACAGTAAATAACCCCTGCTGACTATAATTCAGATATTTGAGATTTAATTTCCTGTATGAATACAAAAAAATAATTTGTAAATAAGTACATGCCTTAATCATTAAGGCAGCTAGATGTTGAGCTCTTCACATTTCATGTTTAATCTTCAGGGCTGGTGTGTTTAAGGCAATACAGATAAAAATGTATTTAATGCTGCACTGTCGTCTTTGCATCGCTTTGTTGGAATGGATTCTCTTTATAAATACAAATCTGTACATATTACATCCATTTAAAAATGCCTCTACAATTTGGACAAGATGTTGTGTGTGTATTTTGCACTTGAAACTACATATATCATAATGTTCAACATGTTAGGTAAATATCATGCCAGTGTGCATGCATGCATCTCCCACATGTATTTAGCAAATGGTGAAGTTGAAGCTACATCCATCCATCCATTTTCTGAACCGCTTATCCTCACTAGGATCGGGGGCGTGCTGGAGCCTATTCCAGCTAATTGAGGGCAGGAGGCGGGGTACACCCTGAACTGGTCACCAGACAATCGCAGGGCACATATAAACAAACAACCATTCACACTCACATTCACACGTACGGGCAATTTATAGTCTTCAATGAACCTACCACACGTTTTTGGGATGTGGGCGGAAACCAGAGTACCCGGAGAAAACCCACGCAGGCACAGGGAGAACATGCAAATCCACACAGACAAGGCCGGGATTTGAACCCCAGTCCTCAGAACTGTGAGGCAGATCTGCTAACCAGTTGGCCGCCGATGAAGCTACATTTGGTCAAAATATTAAGAGTACAAAGGTTATATGAGGTTGAGCTTAACCAGTCTCCTAGGGGGGAAAAAACACATTCCCTTGACTATATTTTGACAGGAGACAGTGCAAAGTCTGAGGTAAATGTTCTGTCTTTGGCAGCCACGTTAAAGGAGACGAAGAGGGAGGCTACATGTGACCACCATGTCTGTCAGAAGGCGGCGGCGGCGGCGGTGGTGTTAATGGCGGAGGAAAGTCCTCTTCCTCCCTGTCTTGTGTGGGTGGTGTGTCAGCTTGCATGAAGGAGTCTGTGGAGCGAGTACTGATACGTAGTGGGGCAAGGCGTCTCAGGTTGCTGGGTGTCCACGGCAGCCTCACTTGAGCCCTCTGGGAAGGAGCCACCATGCTGCTATCGAGCTCGACCTCCGCTAACCACGGCGGGATTTGCATTGGTGCCATTGAGTCCATTTCTGGCATAAAGGCTGGATTCTCAATTCCAGCTGGAGCATGAAAAAAAACTTGTTTTTTACTAGTATGGAAATGAATAAACAATTGAGGTGATGGGTTCATTTTACCTCCAACTCTGTAGGTGACTCTCGTAGCGACTGAGTCTCTTGATGCTTCATAGCCAGATGCGCTGTCTCCCTCTGAGAACTCAAAATCTAAAAGAATAGATGTAAACGTCATGAGGAAAGACATACTGTATGATGTTAACTACTTGAATTTTTTTGTCGTGTGGAGCAGTAGTACAAACCTTCATCACCAGAATAGTAGCTTTTACTTTTATCAGTTGATTTTCCAGAGGACATCTGCAATATAAGAAAAACAGTTATTTACATATAGCCAATGATGGACTGAGTATCAGCTGCTGGCCTACATACAATCAGAAGAACTGGCTTTCATTTACAACCTTAATTCACTTATTTGTTCCATCCATCCATTCATCTATCCATTTTTATTCCACTTATCCTCACTATGGAGCTGGAGCCCTGCTGACTTTAGGTGAGAGGCTGGGTACACCTTGGACTGGTCGCCATCAAGTTGCAGAATATTTGTTCCATGAAACAATTAATTCCCAATAGTCTGTTGTTTTCAATTTTTAACACTTAACTTGGCTGCACTGCTTTCAGTACGGGTTTGTGGATGTTTGTACGATCAGATTTCAGTGTCTCTGTGCTGCTCAGAACGTTCAGAATCAGTGGTGGTCGCTGATATAACTTAAACTACTGTATATTAGCAATAGGAATGTTTTTTTTACCAATCAAATTTAAAATTCGCCCCAGAGGGCCAGCTAGGCCCACAATAACATCAGCATTTTCCATCCTCTGAATAGTTGGTTATGGCAAAACGTTACAGCCAACTTCGACTAGCAAAGCACACCTGTAGTGATCTGCACACGTTAATTCATTTATTAATAATTGAGAACGGCTCCAGATGATGTATGTGGCACAGTTGTGTGCTGATAGGTTGCAGTTTTGGATAGTATTGATGGTTTCCATAACTGCAATGTGATAGTATTACGGATTGACTGGATTAAGTCGGGTAAATCCCCAATGAAGGTCCAGGTACCAAATGCACAGCCTGCCACTGTGTATTGCCAACAGTAAGAATTGAAAATAGAACTTAATGACCCAATTCTGCTTGACCTTTTGTTGCTGGTCTTTCTTTTGGTGCTTGGTTATCGTCTTTGGTGGAGCAACACCCATTTTTGCTGACTTAAATGACTCCAAACGACTTCTCATGGTCCTCTGGAAGATCTCCTGCACCTCATTTTCATCTTTGTTGACCTCAAAATGACTACGGCTGTACCTGTGCCGGTGCTAGGATGTTGAGAATAGAGGTTAGTCAGTCAGTCCACAGTTCACTCTACACATGGAATGTTGAGATTTGCTGTGTTTTGTACCCATAAGAAAACATGCTACCTGTTTCCTTCCTTTGTACAAGTGTTGCTGCAGCAGATGGTGGCTGCTGATGTCTTCTGCTTCCCTCACACCTTTTATGGTCTGCTCATGCATTTCCAAGCTCACTGATGGCACAGGGTCTCGTCTACAAAGGTAAAACCATAACAGTTATGTCCTGTCAGATTCAAATGTAAAGCTAATTTAGGATTCTATTGTTAAAGACCAGGAATTGGTAATTTGTCATTTTATTCCCAGTCCATTACAAAGTTCAGCTCACCCCATGGGGGACATTGCACCACGGTCATCTGCCATGTCAGCCATGATGTCGGGCATCACCTCTGGGAATTTCCCCTCATACTTCTTGAAGTCAACAAATGCAGATTCGTTGCGTATAAACCCCAGAGATCCACTGCGTTCACCCTGCACAAACAGCATAAACATTTTCATTGTTTCCTAACAATTATGTGGTGATTAGCTAACAGTAACAAATATATGCTTTTTAGGTTACACACCTTTGTCACATAGCTCATAGCATCCTTAAGGTTCAGTTTATGGAAAACTTTGAAGACACAGTCACGATTCTTCCTTGCGGATGGCTTCATGAAAACTCTAGACATCCAGTTCTCTTCAAAATGACTCCACCTTCACAGAAAGTATAAACATTGCAGGTTCATGCTAACAATTACAGTAAATTAAAGTGTTAAATCCTAATGAAAGTGTTGACGTACTTGTCTCTCATGTAGTTGTGTCCAATTTGCCCAGATATATCTTCGATGGCGACCAGCATGTGATCGAAGACCTGAAGAACAGAAATTCTGTAATGATTCAAGGTTTATTTCAGCAGAGGCAAGATTTTATGCTTCCTTAAATTCACCTTGTTCTGCAATTTTTCAATAAGTGTGATGTCACACACTGCAGCTCTCTTTACTTTGAGCCAAGTGACAAGAGGTTTCATTGTTACTCCCTAGAACACAACGAGGTAACATCAGGGTTCATCAGTAAAAAAAAAAAATTATGAAATCAATAAGTTTGCAAGTCTTAAAAAATATTCTGAGAAATGACCAAAAAAAACTATTACCTGAAGGATGACAGTGAAATAAACTACAATCAGAGTCGTGGAGACCATTAAATTCTTCTCCTCAATCTTGTTCCCATCTAGCATTACTGCCAGGCCATAGGCAACCGCACCTCGCAGGCCACCGTAGCTCATGATAATCTGATCGATGACCTCCAAGGGCACCAGGCGGAATTTGTTCATGATCCAAGTCAGGAAAAACACACCTATTGTATACAGTAAGCAAAAACCTCTTTAACTATTACTTTCGCATTAAAAAAATAAATAAATGAATCACTTACTAACCAACTAAAATCTTACCGATGAAGCGATATACAAAGATGAAGAGGAGTGTGAGGAGAACAAAGCCTGTGTTCCACACCCATAATGTCTTATCAACGGCTGAGATACCGAGGAAAACAAATATGATGGTTTCTGACCCATTGGCGAGCACCTTCATGGCATATCTGACTGTGGTGATGGACCTTTCATCCATGTTTGCATTGATGTACTTTTGGCAGCTGACACCACAGAAAACAATTCTACAGTGAGAAAGGACAACAGAAACCATGAATAAGTTAGTTAAGAACTTCACAAAATCCTAGAATGTTGTCTAAAAGTGCACTCACGCAAGAATGGCAGAGAGGGAGAGCATCTCAGCAGTGAGGTAGGAGAGGTACCCCAACACAAAGATGAAGCCTGCCTCAATGATCTGAATGTTCTTTGTGCATCTGGTCAGAAGAGAGAGCAGCAAACCAAACACCATGCCAAGTAGGGAGCCGCCGAATGCCACCACAAAGAAGGAAACTAGACAAAGGGAGAACATTTGTTTCAAACATTTCATGTTATGCTTCCATGCCATTTTATGAAAACTCCTTACCTATTCCTTTGATTATCTCCACAGCATCAATTTGGGATCCTCCCAGGGAGACAAATGAATCAAATACATTGAAGAGCACCTAGAGTAAGAGAGGGAGAATTTAATTATTTACTTGTTCTGGGTAATAAGGTGGTTTCTTAGTGCTAGATAGAGCTCTATTTCATCTGCATAACATTAGAAACCTATGAGAACAAATTATCTGGCCAAGCAAGAACAAGGGTGTAAGCACAGAGCCTTGTGGCACACCACCTACAGTACTTCAGGAGTGAGAGTGGAATTACAGTTGCTGAGGAGTATAAACTCTTTTCTGCCCGAAAAGAGTGCACAATGCCAAGGACACAAGCAGTTTCAGATTAACGGTTGAGAGTTATGAGTGGTGTCTGAGTTTATGATTTTATTGAGGGCAAATTCTGGTGTGGAAAGTGCGTAAGCCACATTGGAGTGGTTCATTGAGTTCATTATTGAGTTATTGAATGTGTGTGCTGGTAAAGCAAAACAATTGCTACTCTTTCATACATTCATTCACGACAATGTGGCATAATGTACTGTTCAGACACATTTAACAGCAGTCATAGAATGAAGCATACAAACCACTGTCACACCATCGTTGAGGAGTGACTCCCCAAACACCAGGATGAAGAGGACTTCATTGACATGGACCTGTTCAAATACAGCGAGGACAGCTACCGGGTCCACAGCAGCAATCAGACTGCCGAATAGAAGGTACTGAAGCAGGCCGATATTCACATCACCTGCAAAAGGTCAGAAGACATAACTTTGCAGTTACAAAACTGTTTTTAATTTCAGTTGGACTTAAATCAGCGCTTGCTTTGCGTTTATTCATTAGACCATAAGCCAGAACTTTGATCTGGGTATACAGTATGTACAGTATGTTTGTGTATGTATGTATTTTAAACTTTGTAACTATCCTGGTTTCCTGTCTGGATTTTTCATGTTCTCCTTGTGCTTGAGTGGGTTTTCTGTGGTTTCTCCTCCCACATTCCAAAATCATGCATGTTAGGTTCATTGAAGACTCTAACTTGTCCTTAGGTGTAAATGAAAGTGTGAATGGTTGTTGTCTATACAGTATGTGCTCTGTGATTGGCAGGGACTAGTCCAGGGACTTGCCCAAAGTCAGCAGGGATAGGTTCCATTTTACCCACGACCACAATGAGGACAAGTGGAATAGGAAATGCATGTATGGATGTTCTCCAAATATTGTTGTAGTCCTTGACTAGCAACGTTATCAAAATAAATTCTGGAACGCATTAGGAGAATTACTCGTCCAATAAATTATGTCATTTAATTGATTAGTTGGTCATTATATAAAAGGCTTTAACATGATAATAAATCTTCTTTTTATACAATAATAACTCAGAGCAGTTAACTTTTCAGACGCTTTATTACTAAGCCTACACAAGTGTCTTCTCTTCTTACCCATGGCTCCTCCCTTGTGACATCCCCACAGCGAGAGCCCCACGCTAGCAGCATTCCAGCAGGTCCCAATAATAGCGTAGACCAGGATGGTCCCCATGTTGCTGAAGAACAGCTTGTTTGGCATGAAGTAGCCTGCATCCAGGATGATTTGAGGCAGCAGGTAGAAGAAGAAGACGGTCGGGGTCAACTTGAAGGTCTGCACCTTGTCTGCACCCCAGATCATGCCACCGAGGATGAAGCCGAAGCAAATGAGCAGGGCGCTCTCTGGGATTATGTTAGTAACATGATGGTTGGCCTCAATGACTGTCAAAACAGAAAGAAATGTTAGACAGTTAGGTACATGGGAGCAAGATAAATGTCCCTTCGGACAGAAATCTTAAGGGATTTACTCAGGGGAAAAGAGTGATAAATGAAAATGGTAGGGGAGTCTGTTCATATCAACTTGTTGATCTTCAAGCATTGTCTTTTGCGGCCGGACTCAAATTTAGACACAGCATAGAAAATAAATCTTAACACTGAAACTCAAATGTGGTTGCAAAATTTGCAAATGATCAACTGTTGAACTTTTTGTCCTTGGCATATCATTAACCATTGTGGCTGTGTGTATAAATGCCTAGAAATACCTTTGCATAACTAAACAGACGTTTGGTTAAGGTCGCTTGACTTTATGGCTTAATAATCAAGCCCAGTGACCTGTAAAAAAAAAAAAAAAGCCACATTTCAAAATGTTGATTTATGTCAGTGGGGATGATTTGTGTTTGGGTGTTGCATTCATTAGGAGTTGAATGAAGGTGGTGCTTGGGATAATAGTCTTTTTCGGACTTCATTTAGCTGGTGGACAACGCTAGCAACCTCCCTGCTAACACTGCACACCTATGATACTCAACATTTTAATTACACCTATGAGTTCAGTGTTCTTGTCTCTATACATTCTAAACTGTTATTGTAATTATTTTCATTTAACTTAAATTAAAATCTTTTTATGGCATACGAGGATCATAGCCACCACAAGAACCAAAATGACATAGAATATTTTTAATCACATTGTAGAGTGACTTAAATTAAACTTAAATACTTAATTACATTCTGAGCGTGAGCCTCTTACAAACCAGAGGAATTGTTAATAAAGTACTACTGTGCATAAATCTGAATAACATTTATTTTTTGAAAAAAGAATTGATTTTTAAACTAAAGAATATTTAAGTAAATTTAAATCAATATTCTTATCGTCAGTGTCGGATTCAGGGAGGTTGGTTTGTCAAAATAAGAGTTTTCTGCTGAAGATAGAAAACAATGGAACTATAAACGACATATAAATAGTCATTCGCTATTATTTCTGACTAAGGAATTTTCTTGCATCATCTATTATCACAGAAGTGAAGTGTGATAAGTCTGCCTCTGTGCTTTTTTCCTCATGATTATACAGGAAGGTATGCGTATCTACCAGTCTACAGCAATGTTTTAATGAATAAATGTATTTTTTACATACCCAGTTTAGTCAAAAAAGCAACCAAGACCCATAATGCAATTAGATAAGGGGTCTCCACATGATGCCACTTAAATGACACGATGGGTATTCCATTGATGCCGGAAGAGTGGCCATGATCACTTGCGTTGGGTCTAGAATTTTGATGCGCTAGAGTCTGGTACCCATTCTCCGCTGTGACCCCGGGGATGAAACAAGTCAACAGTATTAACACTAGAAGCCAAATGTGTGCATGTCCACGTGGTTCCATTTGGACAGGAAAATACCAAAAGTGAAAAAAATCAGTCTCGAAAGAAAACTAAGTCCTGTGATGTGAGTCAGACCGTATGTCACACTTGTTTTCCCTTTTTTCTTGATGAGATGGAGTTCTTCCTTCTTGCTCACTCTTGTTTACCCATCTTTGTCATTACGCTGTCTCCACTTGCTTGGAGTTGTCTTTTTTCTGTCTCTATGAGCGTCTTCGGATCCCCACTTCCTTCCACAATGTGAAGTCAGGCGATGGAATGGGGAGAACACTGGACTCAGCCTTTTATATGTTCAGTATCTCTTCTATGACCAAGGTTGAGAGACGAAATGGACTGTAACGACTCTCCAGAAAAGGTGTCCAGTTATTCAGTCACATTTGAAACACCACCACCAGTTTCCGGTCTCAAACACGTGTCAACTTTTACCATGAAACTCTCAGAGAGGAGGATTAAGTGATAAGTAAAGTGTTACCGGCAATTTGATGGATGTTCAATGAATAGCTCTGGATGTCTGGACGTTTCTACTGCTTCATCCTGCAGCTTTGTGGTGAGTAATGATTGACACCCCTATTGCATAATATTTAGTTAAAACCTCCCCTTGCTTTAATGTGTCAAAAAAGGTGAAGGATAAGTGCTATTTGGAATTAAAAATTAAGCCCTTAAAAGAACTGACAAAGACAAAAATCATCAGCTGCACATTTCATAATTCATTTTCATAATTAATTTTATGGCGTGTATTTGTAATACTCACTCTTCAATAGCTACCAAATGTTTTCACTATTAGTGCTAAACAGATGATATAGAAAATTTGGTAGCGTTTTCACTTGCACTGGAAAGAAGCTTCTACTAAAAATGTGTGGTTGTAGATGACAGCACTCTATCTGACTGGCCATCCTCCAATCGTTAATGATATTAAATAGTATGAATGTTGGTATGTCCCATCAAAGGTTCAAAAAATTAAGTCAGCCATTTACTGTTGTTTGATTGACATTAGCTCTTTGAATAAAACATCAAAATTGAAGAAAGCAATACAAGTTTTGGACCTTTTTAGCATGACAAGTACACACGTAATCCTAAAATGACCCATATAAAACTGTGACCTCTGTTCTGTGTGTAAAAAAAAAAACCTTTGTGGGGGTGGAAATGCAGGTGACAACTAACTGACTAACTAAGGAGTTTAGGGAGTTAAAAAAAAAAAAAAACGCAAATGTCCCTGCTGTGTTCATTTACTACATTGGGAAAGAAGCTCGGCAGTTCATGTGCATGTACACATCTGACGAAATGTAGATTAGCCAATACTGAATAATCTGCCCCTTGCATTTTCTTTACATACTGTACGAGTTCATAGTGTATTCATTCACAAAGCGCTGATTCTCGCAAGTTGTGGCCATATGACTGGATGCTTTATTTGGCGAACTGTTCCATCCTGTTTGAGCAGGACAAGGCGCAAAAGCTTTGTTAGAAAGGTTTGATAGTTTGACACGAGCTCTCACACAGGTGTCCATTTATGACCGTTATGGTATATTACATAATATAGATGTATATTAACTAAAATTAGATAATATTTTTGTTGTAAAGCTGTGTGTTAACATTGCATTAAATACACCTGAATCTAACCATGTATTAGAACCATAATGAGTTCTAATACAAAAGCTATAACCAAAATACACTCAGTTTAGATTTAATACTATTAATTATTGTGGATTTGATTGAAATGTTGAATTATATAGCATCATACAAAGAGTGTTTATAATGTTTTCATTGCAACATTAGTGAGTCTTGACTCTCATTAATTGTAGTGTGTATGCTGCTTTCTAATGGCTGCACTCAAGCATCAACCTTGTCAACGAAAGAGTTCATATATTCTCCTGGAAATACGGCTGGCCTTTAACTAGACCCCATCAATCATTTGAAAAGAGCTTCAGCTCCGTAGACAGATTAGGGAGTTATTAATGGAGTTTGGATGCACATTGTAAAGTCAGATAAAGGTGATTTGACTGTAACAGTAGCTACCTGTATGTATGTTACATTTAATAAAGGTGAAGTGTGCTGGGATTTGCAGTTCAATGTGTCATTATTGATGGACTGTGTAAATGAAGTGGGTTGTAAATGTGATTGCTGATCTAGCTAACACATTTGAATAAGCAACACAAAAGAGGCATTTGGCAGCTATCGAGGGCCAAAGGAATCATTTGGGGTTTTGGCAACAGTGACACAGTGAACATTGATGACTTCCAAGACAGACTTAACTGCAATAAAAGAAATGTAATCAATGGGCCACTGGGTAAGTAGAATATAATTCAGTGGGCTTGATATCAGCTCAACACAAAATAATCAATGACAAAGGTGACGCATTTCCTTAGCAAAATTACTACCAACCGGAACAGATCATGACTGTGCATTTCTTTAGAGGAATCATAATAAATGCTCCCTCTTAGGAAAACAAGTAATTAGCACTATAGCAAACCGAAACAAAAATCAATAGCAAACATATATACAGTATGTTCCTCATTCTCCTGGAAAAACAACCTAACATGACTTGACAGAAATGCTAAGAACTGAAGAAAGCAAGCATTGTAAATCCCTGAGCAGGAAACAAGATCTGGGAAAATTGGTGTCATTGACTGGATTTCAGCCCACGAGGATGGGGGAGTTTAAAGTCAACAGTGAGAGTGATGTGCACATATTGTTGGTGTTTGGGTTGACAGTACATCGGTCATACTTTATTACACTGTATACTGTACCTGTTGTTTCTTTAAAGATAAGGCGGTAAAATCAAGGTCTGCAATAATCATTAAATTGCAATAAAATCTGCACCAGACCTATAGTCACCTGTACTCATTTGTTTCAATTTTCATTGTGTTACAATGTATTTGTATGGGGGGGGGGGGGGAGGGGGGGGGGGGGGGGGGGCTTTCTAAATCCAAACGGAAGGACCATCAGTGAAACCATCCAAAAACATTACAACACAATATGTTGCAACTTCCATGCGGACCATTTTATCCTTTTACATACACAGAATAACATTGCCTTAATTGACCTGCACAAATCCTTTATCATATGTAACAAGGGAGACCACAGCCCCTCATTTATGTCTGATGAAGCATACACAAACATGGACACACACGCACATGCAATCATTTACAGTGTCCACAGTGCTTTGCAATTTGTTGTGTATACACAAAAATAATGACTCCGATCACAAGATACAAGCAGTCTTTGACAGGTTCTTGGACTACCTCCAGTGACATAAACCTCATGACAGACACTTCTTTAGCAAAGTCCTAATTCCCAAAATGTCCATGATCCACAGCAGACCCTGTTCCCAAGATCCTTATTTTGGACTTAGCCACTGACTGGCAAACATCAAGTTTCATTCTTCTCTTGGGGCAGGCACCAGTTGACAAATATGTTCAGTGGTTTTCATTGAAACAGAACTACCAATAATATGTTACATAAACCTACAAAAATGTTTCTTTGATATTGATTGAATTTTTTTTTCGAGCTCGTGTACCTTGAATTTAACCTCACAGGATGCAACTTTAGGAACAATTTTCATTGTATATACTGTAAAAATTCCTCTAAAGACGAAAGTGCTGTCTCCACTGATACTGTCAGACAAGAATATTAATTTGATATGTGTTATTGCTATTATAGTTTGCAGGAGTGCCCAAGTTGTTTCTAATATTTTGGATACCTTATGTGAGGGTCAAAATATTATTCTTATTTTTATATTATTACAGCTCGTAGTATGACGAAGCACTGTGAACGACAACCCCAATATCAAGGCTATTGTAAAATTAATAACAGATTATCTTTGTAAAGGCCAGAGGTGAAAAAAGTACTCACATTCTGTACTCAAGTAGAAGTGCAGATAATTGTGTTTTAAAAAAAAGACTGGTAAATGTATTGATTTGACCCCTTTACTCAAGTAAAAGTAAAAAGACTAAAATATTAAAATATGTTTTATACTTCCTATTATATATAATACTTACTTTGATAACTTCGTACATTTTTTTTAAAGCCAAGATCTAGCTAGTGTTGAGTTTTATGTTATCAAAACATGTTTCCATCGCCTTGCTGACATTGTTAACTGACTCGCAAAAAAATGCAAAATTAGCTGAATGATAAAAACTAAAAAAATTAAAAATAAAATGTTATTTGTTTTATTTAGACTGCACAGAGAATCTTTGAATGCCAGAAGCTGCTTGGTTTTAAACTGGCACAAAACACAACGCGTCGGCCATGAATCATTCTTGGAACATCAAACAACTCTCTTATACTGCACAAGGCCATGGATGGGGAATAACTTGCTTCTCTGAATCTGTCGTCATTAACACATTCACTGCCATTGACGGCTATAGAAGTCAAATATCCATGTTAAGTGGGAGGGCTGGCAGTGGTAATGCTACCTTGTGTATGTTTCTCCATGTCGCTGCTCTATGTGTTTTTTCTTCCTAATAAGACCCCAAAATCTCAAACAATCAAGATCCCAAACAAAGCTGACTTAACCTCTCTTCTTATTTTATCTTTTTTACTGTTTGTTGTGTCATCATCGGTGGAGGTTCAAAAACCAACAAATATTTATTTTTTACAAAGTAAGGAATGGGAAGTACAGATATCTTTTTTCAAATATAAGGTCTAAACCTAAAAAGTAGAAAAGTAAATGTACAGATACATGAAAATCTACATAAGTACAAGAACAAAGTATCTGTTTTTGTATATTCTCACCACTGTGAAAGGTAGAATTTTTCATACAACTCCTGTTCTGTATCTCTTTGTGCAAGTCTTTCTGCTTTTATCACTGTGTTACCTTCAATTCACCACACCTTATTTTGTCAGAACAAGGAACCTTTAAATTGACTCACTGAGTTTGCAGATCCAGGAGACCAGAATCCACAGAGCCACCAGGTATGGGACAGAGACATGGCTCCAATTCCAGGACACAATCGGTAGCGTAGTGATGGGCCCACCTTCGTGACCACCACCATCACCATGACCATTAGTGTCTTCCGTCACATCATGACCCGAGTCTGTTCCCGTGTGTGGGCTTGAGGTTGTTCCGTGATCACTTCTTGTTTGGTTCTCATGTCCGTCGTACTCAGAACGGGCCACGCTAGGCAGGCTCAATCCCTGGGCCACCATCAATAACATGCAAAGTAAAAGTGTTAGCCACCGCACAGTTGACATCCTGTTTTTATTGTTGTATGGACCGCATACAAATTCTCAAAATGAAGCACAGTTTCCCTCTTATGTCTCCTCCTTGATGTTCAGCTCTCTATTAACCTCGCTCTCTTGCCTATGTCCACATCTTTGTCTGTCATCAGTACAGTGGCCGGCCCCTGTGGCTCACCACTCAGTCAAGGATACAGCTTTTTTTTTTTTTTTTTTTTTTACACACCAGGTGAGGCTCAGCCCATCTTGATGCTCATCTGTCTCCTCCTACTTTCTTCCTGGCTCAGCGAGTTCGTCCATTTTATGCAATAGAATAATTGGTGCCTCATCACTCCTTTATTGCCACAGATGGTTTATAAAACTCATGTTAAAGTTGTTAGGTTACTTTATAACTTCAAATACTATTTTAAACTGGACTTTGAAGTACTTTTCTGTATTCCCTGGTTTGTTTCTAATATGTAGGTTTGTTGCATGTCTATTTTTGTAATATACTGCAAAAACAAAAGGTTGTAGTTCCAAAAATTGGAAAATAAAATTCACTTGGTGAGAGAAATTTAAACATGCATCACCAGGTAACTTTTATCATGTATAAAACCTGTGAGTATCATTTGGCTTTGTAGTTTATATGCAGTATGTTTTTATTTGCTCTGAAAGTAGCAGTGTTTATCAGCATCCTGGGTGAATAATAACAATACTTATCTCTAGATTATAAAAGAGGAAGCCCATGGCGTATTTGTCTCCTCACTCCTATTAGAGATGAGTCTTTGGTGCCATTCTATATTTGCGTTTAGGCTATGAACCTTTCTTGGCACATGCACTTCCTTGAGGTTTATCACCGATTTCGACACAGTTCCTTAATTACATTTTAAAGTGGCAAAGTCTAGTTGTAAAGTTTAGTTTTATGTGAGAGAATATTTGGGTGCTTCTTACTATATTCTCAGGTTGTGAGGTTGTTACAGCTGAGGAAACAGTCAGGTCTTCTCAGAAATCCAATACTGTACTGCAATGTGGCAAAAGACAATTCAAACAAACAAAAACCCCACAAAGGATGGTGTTCTAAGTCAATATTTGAATGTGTTTCCTGGTGACACGAAGGTGCAGTGATTTGGTCAGTGATAACTATTACTTGTACTTGAAATCCTGTCATATAACTGTTATTGCTATTTACACTGTAACGCAACCGCAAGACCATTTACTTTATTTATTTTACAATTTTACAATACAGCTGGTGAATGAACAGATATTGAATTAAAGAACAATTTCATGATGTGGACTAACTTGATGGGAAGATATATAATTGAATCAAACACCTCCTTAACACATCTGCCAGTATACTGTACAGTGTTGAAAACAATTTTGTATTTATTTTACAATGAGAAATGCACTGGTATCGTACTGCAACATGTTGCTGCTTGTCATGCTGAAAGTGTAGGTTCAATTCCCTTCCAACAACCCCGACACCCTGCCACTGGATCTCTCCAGTGCCAGTCCAAAGCTTGGATAAATGTAAGGCATAAACTGCCAAAAATGCAAGAGACTACCTATGGCGACTCCTATGGAGGGGTCGCAAGTCAACTACATTTTACAATTACAAATAGAGGGCATTAAGAGTAACACATTGTAGCCCTATCCGTAAATTTTTTTTTTTTTTTTTTTTGCTGATTCGCTGATTAGAAAAAAAAGGTTTTCAAGAAGTGTTTTTTCTTCAAGATTGTCAGTGAAAAATGAAAAAGTAAAAACTGATAAATTAACTAATGGGCAGACACAGAAAGGACATGCCCTGTTACACCCCTGCAGACTCATCCCTATATTGAACTTAACTAAAATACATCCAGCCATACAGACAGCAGCACATTCAGTTCCATGCTGGTGTTCTCTTTCATCATACTGACTGGCGTGGGCTTCAAGGGAAGCTGTTAGCACGGCATCTCTGTTGACAGTTTATGAGCAAACTACATGCATCGATTGTTAACCTGTCCTAAGACGGGCAGAGAAAAATGTGTATATAGGGTCAGAGGTTATCAGCCAGTTGTTTTAACCTTTTAGGTTAAGCCTCAACCGGTAACATGTTCGACAGAACAGATCAGGCTGGGTTTTGACATGAGTAAAAGTCAACTCATACTGAGTTCAGGCCAGTCTTGCCATCGTGGCCTCCACTCAGGAGGTTACTGCCACCTGTTTGTTTGTCTGTAAATGGAATTATCTAAAAATGACTCAATAACATCCATAAAGCTTGGAGCATCCAGGTAAAGGTTCACTTAATTTCAAACTGAAATATACATAAATCTTAAGAATATAAGGCGGGCAAGAGGTGGATAAATGTACTCAACTAAGAGTACTTTTAATTTAGAATACGCTTTTATGACTCAAGGAAAACCAAAAAGTCCCCCAAATCATTACTTGTGTAAGCAAGTATTGAGTGAAAAAACTGGTGAGTAACTTCTGATTTATTTATTTTTTATGTAGCGCATAAACGTAAAATGGACAAAAATATAAAATAGGGATATGCAAATTTAAATATTACCCAACATTTTTACTTTAAAACATCCATCCATCCATCCATCCATTTTCTGAGCCGCTTCTCCTCACCAGGGTAGCGGGCATGCTGGAGCCTATCCCAGCTGTCATCAGGCAGGAGGCGGGGTACACCCTGAACTGGTTGCCAGCCAATCGCAGGGCACATACAAACAAATAACCATTCGCACTCACAGTCACACCTATGGGCAATTTAGAGTCTCCAATTAATGCATGTTTTTGGGGTGTGGGAGGAAACCGGAGTCATCCACAGTATATGGTTTTAAATTCAATTTTTTGGTTATCACATGTGAACAAGCACATTAAACACATAATTATTAATTCATCTTCCGTTCCACTTATCCTCACTTGTATTTGATTATATTGAGCCTCGACAGGTGGATTTATCGGCAATGTTGATCTGTTTCATTCGTCACAAACAATTGGAGTTCTGCCAACTTTCATATTTATCTTCAGTGCTGTTCATACATTGTGAATTTTCTTTCTGCAGAAATGAACAGAGCTCAAACGGATTTGATTGGATCGGATGAACTTCAATTTGCATTCACGTGTTGTGGTTGACCTGCTGGTTTCATTCCAGAGACTGAGACCAAACGCAGACCTAAACAGTCTCTTGTATGTTAATATGCTCCAAGTGGAGTTCTTGTAGGCTGAAATGCCAACATTTTTTGGGGCAGCCAGATGATATACGAGCCTACCTGTGAGGTAAATATAGATTTCTACCATGTTTCACGTAAATGACTCACTTTGCAAAATTCTGTGTGAGGCCGCAGAGACTGTGTGGTCTTGTGACTGACGTACAGTAACTAGTAGTTACGTTGGATTGGTAAAACAGAGTCATGTGATACAAGTTTCTCTGACAAACAAAAATAGATCACGAAAGTAATAATATATACCTGTAGATGAATATGCAGTACAAGTAGCGAGCAGAATGTTAGTCAATGTAATGGAGTAAAAGCAGTGTTTCTTTGAAACAAAAATACTCAAGTAAAAGTAAAACTTATGCTGTATTAAAAGTACTCAAACAAGTACAATTAATCCCAAAGGTTACTCAAATAAATGTAAAAGAGTAAGTGTAGGTCAGGGAAACAACTAATTGTTGTGCTAAATTACAACTACAGTACCGTACCTGGAATCCTAGGAATACAGCTGGAATTTCCCTGCTTCCTGAAGAATTACTTACTTCCTGTATTGGTCATTGATTTACTGCTTGCCCAATATGTATTATTACTATTTTTTGTTTGTTTGATAAATCAACCATCAGGCCCTTCAGGACCAATCAGCATAACTGTAATTATTGTTAATCTTTAAACAGGATGAGTTCAGAGATAGCATTTGTGCGGAACTCGGTAAAACAAATAAAAATACATTTCTTCCACACCTTCACGTATCGGATGAGGAAAGGTCTCTCTTATTTTGTTTACAGTGTCAAATTCCAGAGTAGCGTTTGTTCGACGAGCTGCCACCCGCATGGAGACCAGTTGAAATGAAGGCCTGTGTTTACAAGTTGACAGTTTCAGTAATTGTCATGTTGAAGCAACATACTGTAAGATCATGAAAGTGACCTTTGAAATCCACACCAACGAATATAATCTTCAGACTTAATCCTTTTACTCATGCTGAGTCATTGGTCGTTTGGGTAAGGTTAATGACACCAGAGGTTCAAAAATATGTCCTTAATTTGAAAGCCACTGACACTATATTTATAAATCATCCACTGGGTCGTGTGATATAAATGTCTGTTGCAGTTTTGGATTACATGAAGTCAGTCATGACCTTTTGCAGTTAGCATGTTCATCTTTTCCTCAAATCTTTTATGTACAATTGTTAATTTTTTTTTTAAATATTATGTAATTTGCTATTTTGTTAATTCTAAATAACTTCCATCCATATAGTGGGACCCATTAGAGAAGCAATGTGTGCCAAGCCACCTCAAAGAATGACACAGTACAGTTCTACAGCAATGCAAACTTAACTACACCCACGACAATGAATAAAATGTTCAATAAATACTTGTCATACAGTGCTATATTGTAATTAAAAGTGTATATAATCATATTTTTAAAGGCAGAATTTACTATACAGTACAACTTGTGTTTTGGATCTCTGTAGATTGCGCAGCCACACAAATGCATACTGTATACAAATGATAAACCATCCAGATGCTATTTGGAATCACTGATGCGGTTGAATGAATAATAATAAATATTATTAATATTAGTAGTGGTATACACAAAACATCGTAAAATGTGTGATTTTGGTGAGCTTTTACCACCATGATAATGATTCCTACGCGACAATAGATTGCTTTGTTATGCTAGCTGGGAGGCGGCTCACGTGACGTTACCCAGCATTCTCTGGGCGGGCTGTCGCTCGCTGACGCCCCGCCCCGTTTGAGGAAGTCACGGAGATGCCTGTTGCTGTCGGTAAGTCAAACCAACATGAGCTCATTTCTACACCCATAGCTGACTCGAAAATGGAGCGTCTTGATACTGACGCGGTAGTGGGGTCGATCAGTGTTTACATACCTTCGATATGAAGCAACTTGTTGATCCGTCCGGCCGGCAAAGTTTTCGCGACAAGCAACATGGTCGCACATCATGTGGCGAAAGCACAGATAAACATGGTTGGTTAATTGCGAGTGTTGTTGGTTTTGTTTTGTAGTTTTGAGACAAAGTAGTAGACAGAAAGGCGACCTGTCATGCATGAGAACGGAAAGTAATATCGGGCTGTGACAGAGACAGTGCGTCACATTAGCTGTTTGAGGTCAAGGGGCGTTTTGCTGGAAAGGTCCGATAGGTACAACACAAATTTGACAATTCATTTAGAATATTACAGTAAATTTAGCTTGTTGTTTATTAATTAATTGGTTAAATTGGATGCAGTAGTTTTTAGCAAAATGTGTTTTTGAACGTTGGTCATTTGGTTCACAGGAAACGTATCATGTTTTGTTTGTTTCTCTTTTCGTTGTACACATAATGAGTTACTCTAGAAAATAATCAGATCATACAGTAATTTAAAGGTATGTTTGAATCCATCAAACCTCTCCCAGTGCTATGTCTCTTGTCGACATTTTACAGTGTTCTCCAAACTCACGAATACCTTCAAAACGTATTTTTTTTGTTTCATCCAGTTACTTGACAGACTACAATAAGTTTGATCTTTTTGCATTGAAATCAAATCCAAATATGGTCTAGCTTACCATTATAAATGGAGCATTATGCTACTACATGATGTCTCGTGCATAACTTATTTATTGATGTACTACAACCCCAATTCCAATGAAGTTGGGATGTTGTGTTAAACATAAATAAAAACAGAATACAATGATTTGTAAATCATGTGCAACCTATATTTAATTGAATACACTACAAAGACAAGATATTTAATGTTCAAACTGATACATTTTATTGTTTTTAGCAAATAATCATTAACTTAGAATTTTATGGCTGCAACACGTTCCAAAAAAGCTGGGACAGGTGGCAAAAAAGACTGAGAAAGTTGAGGAATGCTCATCAAACACCTGTTTGGAACATCCCGCAGGTGAACAGGCTAATTGGGAACAGGTGGTTGCCATGATTGAGTATAAAAGGAGCTTCCCTGAATTGCTGTCGTTCACAAGGAAAGATGGGGCGAGATTCACGTCTTTGTGAACAAGTGCGTGAGAAAATAGTAAAACAGTTTAAGGACAATGTTCCTCAACATACAATTGCAAGGAATTTAGGGATTTCATCATCTACGGTCCATAATATCATCAAAAGGTTCAGAGAATCTGGAGAAATCACTGCATGTAAGCGGCAAGGCCGAAAACCAACATTGAATGCCTGTGACCTTCGATCCCTCAGGCGGCACTGCATCAAAAAGGAAGGCTCAGGAACACTTCAGAAAACCAATGTCAGTAAATACAGTTTGGCGCTACATCCGTAAGTGCAACTTGAAACTCTACTATGCAAAGCAAAAGCCATTTATCAACAACACCCAGAAACGCCGCCGGCTTCTCTGGGCCCGAGCTCATCTAAGATGGACTGACGTAACGTGGAAAAGTGTTCTGTGGTCCGACGAGTCCACATTTCAAATTGTTTTTGGAAATTGTGGACGTTGTGTTCTCCGGGCCAAAGAGGAAAAGAACCATCCGGACTGTTATGGACGCAAAGTTCAAAAGCCAGCATCTGTGATGGTATGGGGCTGTGTTAGTGCCAATGGCATAGGTAACTTACACGTCTGTGAAGGCACCATTAATGCTGAAAGGTACATAGAGGTTTTGGAAAACACATGCTGCCATCCAAGCAACGTCTTTTTCATGGACGCCCCTGCTTATTTCAGAAAGACAATGCCAAACCACATTCTGCACGTGTTATAACAGTGTGGCTTCCGAGAAAAAGAGTGCGGGTACTAGACTGGCCTGCCCGCAGTCTCCCATTGAAAATGTGTGGTGCATTATGAAGCGTAAAATACGACAACGGAGACCCCGGACCGTTGAACAGCTGAAGCTGTACATCAAGCAAGAATTGGAAAGAATTCCACCTACAAAGCTTCAACAATTTGTGTCCTCAGTTCCCAAACATTTATTGAATGTTGTTAAAAGGAAAGGTGATCTAACACAGTGGTATACATGACCCTGTCCCAGATTTTTGGGAACGTGTTGCAGCCATAAAATTCCAAGTTAATGATTATTTGCTAAAAACAATAAAGTTTATCGGTTTGAACATTAAATATATTGTCTTTGTAGTGTATTCAGTTAAATCTAGGTTGAACATGATTTGCAAATCATTGTATTCTGTTTTTATTTGTTTAACACAACGTCCCAACTTCATTGGAATTGGGGCTGCATATTTAAAAGGTTGTCAATTTTATTAATTGTTCTGATAACACATAACTACTTCACATTGCTCCACCTAACATCAGTCATAATCATGAACAAGGTGCTAAAACAGCGACCGCATTTATTTGTTCATTGAAATAACATTGCTATTATTTTATATTGCAATAGGCAACTGTTTTTGCAGTCATTAATGTATTGTTTTTACATGGATCAAATATCTAGCCTTCAGTTTCAAGCTTTCCATTCAAATTTAGAGGTTCACGTTATTTTCCTAACTAATGCTCCAAAATCCCCACCAAATAGTGTTTGTTTGTTAGTACCATACAGACACTAGATTTATTACCAAAAAATCTAATACAAAGTGCAATACTTATTTTTCTTCTTCTCGGGTCAGCAAATAATGGCCTCGTTCCAAAGTGCTATCCTCCGGCTTCACAAGACAACAAGTCTGTTGTCAAAGCCAAGAAAGGACTTTTGTTGCAGTCAAAAAGATCATTAAAGTCTGTGTGTTTACCCAAAGGTGAACAGTCCTTCTTTTAAAGATACACACGGTGATCATAGGACATAACACCAAGCTACGGAGACACCTATAAACGAGGTCAAAGTTTTATTAGGTTCTCTTGTCTCTCTTTGACCCCCAGCCTCAGACATGGATTTCAAGGTTGCGTTTTCAGCCTTGGAGGCCATGTGTGAAGAAAATATTTCTGCTTTTTGTGGACCTTCTGATCTCGCCGACGGCACTGTTACCCAACGCTTGGTGGTTTGCATGAAACAGATTCAAGAACACGGTCGAGCCCTTGAGCCTATGGTCACCAGCTTCACTTCCATCTGCCACCATTATGACTTTGACGCGCAAACACCTGGAAATGGGTATCGCACCCTGATCAAGGTAAGGAAAAAAAGTCTAATTTCTTTCATTGCCATGTCATCTGCTGTATGTCATACATGGTTGATACATTACATAGAAAACAGAGAGAGAACGGTTTCAGAATAGTTTTGTTCTTGGCTGTTTTTAGCTGTGTGTTTTGGGTTTTTATTTATTAGGTCAACATGACAGGCCGTGACTGCTGTGGATGCCCTGCGAGATTTTTAAACTGTCAAAAGACTTGCAATGGAAGTCACTGTTTGGATGAGAAACCTCGTCGGCCATAGTAAAACAAGAACAAAGCAACTCACCTATTATAATATATAATAGGGCTTGGCAAAACTTGAAGGTGGTCCATAGTGGGACACAAAGCATATGTACTGTATTCCCTGGCATCTAACACTCACTGCACCAACTCTTCTAAAGCTAAGCCATATGATTAATTAGCTACGATCCCTGCTACAGCATACCTTGGGGTCCTTGGGGGCTACCTAGTGCCTGTGGGCACCATCTGGCTGACCACTGATGTAGTTTAATCACATTAACAAAATAAAACGGCACTGATAAAATTGTGGACTGAATGGTTGGGGGGTCTCAGTACGTGGTTTGTTTCATGAACCAGAACCACATCGCTTCTGATTGGATCTCTCTTCTCTATATGCGACTTCTAGGTGTTGCAGTCATGTATTTTGCACATCCTACACAAGGGTCACTACATTGCCTCAAATCACAAGAGCACCTTCTTCAGAGTGTACCACAATGCCTCAGAGATGGAGGCCTACTGCACCGCCCTGTGCCAGCTGCGAGCGCTGCTCTACCTCGCCAAGCGGCTGATCAATGACAACGATTTTGGCCAGCTGTACTCACTACAGGATCTCGACCTGAGCCACAGATATGTGCAGGAATACAGCTCACTGCACAAAGCCTGTTTCTATGGCCGGTGTCTGGGCTTTCAGGTCTGCCAGCACCGACTGAATTGATTCTATGAAGATGTTACAAATAACCAGACTTACAGAATTATGTTTAAGTAAGTTTAGGTCACAGGTTTTCAGCATTTGAAGCAAAACTCTTCCATTGTTTCCTTGGACAGTTCTCACCAAGTCTTCGTCCGTTCCTCCAGACTATTGTCATAAGCATGATCTCTTATGGTGAGACTTATGGTAAACAGCAGTCTGGGCTGGGTGAGTCTTTGTCCTGACCTCAGATACAGTTATGTATGATGGTCCATTTGAGATTTCATTCCTCTGTTGTCTCGTTTTGTCAGGTTTGGCAGCCCTGTCTCTCCTCACATCAGGAAAGTACGTCATTGATCCAGAGTTGCGTGGTTCAGAATTCGAACGCATTACTCAGAACCTGGACATGCAATTTTGGAAGTCCTTCTGGAACATCACAGAGTCTGAGATTTTAACAGTAGGCAGGGTCAAATTTTAATCCTTCTCTTACTTTCTTCTTTTTGACCTGAAGTCCAAGTGAGGGTTTAATTGAATTGATAATGTTTCCTCTGTTCATGTTGTTCTCCCCTCAGGGCTTCAGTAGAATAGCTTCCTACCCCGTACAGTTGAACCTCACTCTTACGATACCTCCTGTCCCATTACGCCTCCCCCTGGCATCGGACCCGAATCTGTCTGCTACTGTGTCACCTCCACTGGCCCACTGGGGTCCTGGGCCAGTCCACATGCGTCTGATCTCCCACGAGATTCGTGAAGGACAGGTGAAACATGACATGGATAAGAAAATTAGCGTTGTCCTAAAGTGTCACAGCTCCTTGCTCTGATGTTCCAGTTAACCAAAATTGATAGTGTATATTGTTTTGATTTAGGAATATCAAAATGTGAATGGCAATATATTTGCAATAAAAAAAAGTCAAAAGTTCTAAAACACGTCCTAATACTGGTACCACTGTGGGAGATTTGTCTTTTGTCGTAGGAATACCTTGAAAGTGAGTGGAGCTTTTGCCTGTATTTTTCCAATTTGCAGGACAGTGAGGAGCTCCTGGCTTTTTCTCGTGGCGATCCGTCCTCTGTCTCTGCATCCAATCTCCCGTGGGTGCAGAAGCAACCCCTATCCCCGTGGTTGCTCATTCACTTCCACGGAGGAGGCTTTGTGGCCCAGACTTCCAGATCACATGAGGTACAGCGCGTCATGGTTTGCCTTAACCACTTAATCTGGCAGCGGTCCTAAAGGTCTTAACCCTTTTCATGTCTTCTTTTGTCTCAGAATTATCTGCGAAGCTGGTCGAAGCAGTTGAATGTTCCTGTCCTCTCTGTTGACTACTCTCTGTCACCTGAAGCGCCCTTTCCTCGAGCTCTTGAGGAATGTTTTTACGCTTACTGCTGGGCCTTGAAAAACTGCCATCTGCTTGGTTAGTATATCTGTGATCATTGTCAAGGAAAAAGGTTTTGCGAAATATTCGTTCATTCATTCTTTCATTTTCTATACTGCTTGCATCTCGCTAAAAGTTTCTGGTTTAGTTCAATCCAAAGATGTTTAATGACGTTAAGGCATCAAGCACTCCCAGATGACATTCACCCAGCTATGCTTTTATGGACTTTGTATTGTGCACTAGAGAACAGTCATGCTGGAAGAAAAGGCCCTCCCCAGACTGTTGCCATGAAGTATGCTAAAGGATTAATATTCAAGGGGAATTAAGGGGACTTGTCCAAATACATTAATCAGGAATGTATGATTAAGACTCAATTACTCAATTCTTCTGACCATATAGTACAGGGGTCACCAACTTTGTGTCCGTGGCCATGGACCACATGATAAGCCCATGGCCCTGTTCTAAAAATAGCTCACCAGTGACTTCCTTTGTGATTTTCCTTTGTGACATTGTGATTTCCTAGGAATGTTGGAGAAGTGATCATTTGAAAATGTAAACACTTGCAGAGAATTATAGAAATAGTGTCGTTTATTGATATGTATCTGTTTCCTACCTCGTTAAATCATTGTTGATAATTATTGTGAGCAGTCATTAACATGGTCAGTGTCCTCACACAGATGAATATCATGAATATTAATAATAGTACAGATAATGGATGGATGGAACTCGTAATGTCTGTGTCCCAGGTTCGACAGCAGACCGTGTCTCTCTGGCAGGAGACAGCGCTGGGGGCAACCTCTGCATTACTGTGTCCATGAAGGCCATGACGTGTGGTATCCGAGTCCCTGACGGCATTATGGCCGCCTACCCTGCCACCTTGCTCACCACGGACGCCTCGCCCTCTCGCTTGCTCACACTCATTGACCCACTGTTACCTTTGGGTGTTCTTGCAAAGTGCCTCAATGCCTATGCAGGTAGGTTTGTGCAGTAATAGACGTATGTTCTTTCACACATCATTTAACCGGAGAGGACTTAATGATGATGCCTGAAAACAAAATAGACAATGTATTTGTGGGCAAATCAGATAATGTGGGCATGATTACAACATTGGTTGTATAACTGAGCACCCCGGCTTCAGTGTACCACGGTAGGGTGAGGGTACTTATATAATGTTTCTGTTAATTTTTTGTAGAATTGACCCTGATTGATTTTTTGTTGCTTGCTTTTGTTCTTTCACATCCCACCATTCCTCTCTACCCCTAGGTGTGGACTCTCAGACTGTACAGCCGGCTGTGGGAGGCAACAGTCTGACGGCTCTGGGCAGAGAAACTACCGCACTGCTCAGTGATCTCACTCAGGGAGCAACCAGCTGGATCCAGTCCTTTCTGCCGCCCATGTGGCCCACAAGTGGAGCCGGCTCACGAACATCAAGACACAAAGAGTCCCCAAGCATGGACACACACAGGAATTTAAGCCATTCCTCACCTCCAAACTCCCAATGTCATCTGGATTACCCAGTGGGCTTTGAGCCCCTGCGCTCCGAATGCCTTGCAGTTGTTCAGCCGACCTCCTCCCCTATCATCAGGAACCCGTTTGTGTCACCGCTGCTGGCGCCTGACAGCCTTCTTCGAGGCCTGCCGCCTGTTCACCTAGTGGTGAGAGAGACGACTTCTCCACTCCCTTATGTGCAAAATACATTTCTAGTATATCCTTTATCAATAACTGCTTTAGAAATGTCATACTATGACACTGCACACATGTAATCAACTACTGTAAATCTGTGCACCCCGGATTGGTCACCAGACAATCACAGAGCACATAAAGACAAACAACCATTCATATTCACACCTATCAACAATTTTGAGTCTTCAGCTAAACTAATGACGAATGTGGGAGGAATCCTGCCGATCCAGAGAAAACCCACACAAGCATGGGGGAAAACATGCAGGTTCCACACAAAAACGATCTACACAACCAATTACCATTTAAAATGTGTTTTTTTAAAAAAGATTTTTAAATGAGCGCTAACCCTGGGATATTTTCATGTTTTTAAACACTCGCTTCCCTTAATTCATAAATTTGACTTAATTTATTTTCCTGACCTGTGCTTGTTTCCACATAGGCCCCTGCTCTTGATGCTTTACTGGATGACTCTGTGATGTTTGCCAAGAAGCTGC
Source organism: Phyllopteryx taeniolatus (assembly GCF_024500385.1). Classification (NCBI taxonomy): domain Eukaryota; kingdom Metazoa; phylum Chordata; class Actinopteri; order Syngnathiformes; family Syngnathidae; genus Phyllopteryx; species Phyllopteryx taeniolatus. The sequence goes on from NC_084522.1 coordinate 11,023,703, forward strand.
GAGACATGGGCCAGCCTGTAAGCTTGACGGTGGTGGAGGACCTTCCGCACGGCTTCCTCAGCCTTTCGCAGCTCTGCAAGGAGACAGAGGTTGCTGCAGAAATCTGCTTGGAGAAAATAAGGGAGATTTTTCAGGAAGGGAGCACCAAAAACTGTTCTGACAAAGCTAGAAGAGATTAATCACACTTTGATTCCTCAATGGTATTTTGTAGGAGTGTTTCATAAGTGGGAAAAGAAACAATCTACAGTTTTTGGGGAAAGTTAAATTTAAATCCATACCCAATAGTGTCTTCTGTCGGAGTCACAGAAAAATCCACTTAAATTAAAAAAAATATATATCTCATTGGTTTTATTATCATCAGTGGCAACACAATTTGTTGTGTTTCCCCAATGTTTGTGTAAAAAAGAATTGCAGATGGGGTTATATAGTGCACAAAACGTGCAGTTGATGGAGTTCACGTGCCTTTAAGCTGTCTAGTGTATGTACATTACTGAAATAAGACACTAGGTTTCCGAACATTCCAAGATTAATGGATCACACACAAAATGCTTTACAGATCCACCATTTCATTATATGTGAGTACTACTGTGGCCTTCACCTTGTATTGCTCAAAGCAGGGAATTTACTTGGTGTTAATATTTCTTAATAATATTTATTACAGTGTAATATTTAAAGCCTTATTAAATCAAAAATGCAATAGTGTTGGACTGTTGGGTCTTATGTGAGCTCATGGGGACTTTTTAAGATCACAAGGATGTATATGAACTGCTGCGTTTTCCTGCCCCTCAACTGCAGTTTAGCGCCAGTTTGAGATGTTTTATAGGTGTCCCACTGCTCCAACACGCAGCGCAAGTTTCTCGTAACAGTATCTGTTCTTGACAAACCACGCAGTGAAAGGCCTGCTACTACCACCACTGATGAAAACACCAAACTCCTAGAGCACGTGTTCTTGCGCATCATAATCTTCCGTTTGAAGCCTTTGAACAATCTGAAGCTGCTACAGGTAAAGCTCAATCTCTGAAGTATCCACTGTATTGATTTTTTGTGGTTCGCCAAGAACCGATCCTGTATCGAGAAACTTGCCATGGATAACGTAAATTGTATTATCCGTTGGAACAGTGTGAGAGCCATAACGCTTCTCAAACTGCCGCTGCACTGCAGTTAGGGACTGAAAAACTTTTGGCCAGTCAACAATTTAGCAACACTGTCCAGTGTCAAATTGGCAAGCCACGTGCATGTAAATGATATGCAAAACAGAAAAAGGAAAATGTATAGTGACTTTTGGGACAACCTGTATTTGTGGAAAAACAACATTAAAAACATTAGTCATATACTGTTAGAGATCATCTATTAATAGAAGTCCTTATGTATAGGGACTTTTGGGACACCCTATGTATTTTTTTTAATGAAATTACATCCTCTGTGAGAATTTCACACCATTCAACACATTTCAAATTCAGGAAACTGGAATGAATGATGTCAATGACAGGAATAACAACATTTTACATGTATTTGAAGTACTGTAGTTTTTAGTATTGTCTGATATCTATGTTCCATCTTTATGTTGCTTCAAAGATTAAAAAACAAAATAAAGAATTGTTGCTGACTGGCAATATTCTGACAGAACAGTGGCAGCTGGGTCAACCTTTCCACACAATACAGCACTACATCATATAACCATGGGCCTTGTAATATTTCATTCTGATCGTTTTTGTGTTGCTGCTTTTCATCTGCTTTTTTTATATTAACCACCACCACCCGCCACCCCCTCCCCAGGTGCTTCCTGTTGCAGTATTCTGTTTCGACAGTTGGTGTCAGTAGGGTAATATTTCATACCGGTAAACAGAAGCATGAGGAGGCAACGAGGAAGAGAAGACGAAGACGACGACGAAGAAGAAGAAGGCGACCATGTTGATTTAAAGGAAGAAAAAAACAATAGCCGCGATTTATTTCAAGTACATTACAGTTATTAAAAGTGTTGATGAAATAGATGTTTGGAACCAACGGGAAATCCGGTTTCATTTTTAACATCACAGCGAACTGAGGTAAGTTGTTTTGTTTACGAGCGGTTTCCTTAAAAAAAAAAAAAAAAATCAGTTGTTGCTAGCTGGTTAGCTCATAGCTAACTTTAGCGCTCTGCGAAATTAGGCGACTACCGGGACATTTAGCAGTTAGCAAAGCAATGTATACCACAAAAACGACAACGTAAACTGGTAATATTTAATTTTACACGCTCTTTACTCCGTTTGCTTTCAAAAGCTCGAGTTCGTTGCTGTAATCCCTGAAAGCTAACATACGCACTGGTTAGCTCGGGATCAACAAACATTGGTTGTTTCTCACTTAACAACTTTGTGTTTGGCCCACTTTGTGAAATTTTATAACACTCTCATTGCGTTAAAATGTGAGTTGGATAACTCGTTGAACCTGTAAGAGACGATAGTTTCGGATTTCAGTCCTGATTCGTTTTTTTTTTTTTTTTTTTTTTTTATAAAATAAATCCCAACTCTGTTGCGTGGACCCTGTTACTTTCTGTTGATAAGGCAGACGTCTGAGATTTTAAGAGCAACATCAACATTAAGCTTGGTAACATCGATGCGTATTGTAACAACACGTAGTTTGATTAACACCGAGATAAATCCTCGGTGCTTAAATGTCTTCACCTAAACCAAGTTGGAAACTAAATATCTTATTATGGGATAATTTGATGTGCTTTGCATATTCAAAACCTCCTGTTTGGGCATCTTTCAGGTGACTCATTTGAGTGGTTGGCTCGCTTTGACTGGGAAACCCCTTGATCACGATCAAACTCCCACTAGTGACACTTTCACCTCCAGACGTGTGGCATCCAGGGAGGAACCAGCCTGGGCAGTACGCAAACACTCACTGGGGATACGAAGGGGTGTAAAGCTTTTTTGCTTTGAACTTGATTCCCCCTTCTATATGTGATACCCATTACCCATCCAGTGGAAAGTATCTGGGACTATATGATTTTGGGAAAAGACTTGTACAGACTTGGACATCCTTTTTTTCCCCAAGGAGGACACTGAGTAAACGCTTTGGACTGAAAAGGAGGCAGGAAAAACTCTTCAGTGTAAAAACAAATATATCAAACAAAGATTATATTGAAGGAACTACGCCCCAAGTACAGAGATTGCCTTAGTTGTTCTATTTCAGGACTTGATCCACATTTGATACTTGTTCACATATAATTTTTCTATATTGTGAGCAAGTATATTAATGCAATTATCTCTTCATTTTGAAGAGTTTCTTGTGTACAAAAAGGTTGTTTTGCATTTCTTGTACGTCGGTCACTCTTGTTAAAAGAGGGCCAAACTGCACGTACGCGTGTGTATATGTAAATATCGTTGGTTGATTGCTAATGTAAAAGCTGAGGACTTCAAGAAAATCTTGTTTGTTAATGATTTATTAATCTTTTTTTTTTTACATTTTGAAGATCATTTTAGTAATAAATACCACAGGAGGCAAAAATAATACATTGAAGGAAGAGTTGCAGGGGGGAAAAAAAACAAAAACTCAAAATAATTTTTAAAGAAATATGGCTACGACCAGAACAGAAAATGCTGGCCCACTTGCCATGGGCCTGAACAAGCAGAATGGCCAGCTCAGAGGACAGACCAAACCAGCTTCAGTCCAGCCAGGACCCACAACTCAAGGAAAAGTGTTGGGTGCCTCCCAGAAAGCAGGTGCTGCTGGCTCTCAAGAAGGAGGGGGCATTAGGTTTGGAGATGACTGGAAAAAGAGCCTGAAGCTCCCCCCGAAAGACAACAGGGTCAAAACCTCAGTGAGTGAAACATTTGAAATCTCTTGGATGTAAACTTAAAATGATAATTTTAAACAGTTTTTTTTTTCTCCCCACCTAGGATGTGACAGCCACTAAGGGAAATGAATTTGAAGATTACTGTCTCAAAAGAGAACTTCTGATGGGCATTTTTGAGATGGGCTGGGAGAAACCATCTCCCGTGCAGGTATGGTTAATTAAACACTTATCTAGGAAAGACTAGTGTGTAATGGGTAGACTTCAGTTCTTATTTTGATTCCCATTTTTAGATGAGGGCTTGTAAATTCATTAAAATGAATAAGAATAAGTTTCTCTATCAGTAGAAAATAGGTTGCACTTTGGTAGTTTCTGCTCCATGAGCATATAGAAACACTCTGGTTGCAATATGACGACAACAATGATAAAACTGGCTTCTTCATACTATGATCATCTTAAATTATATCACAATTCGTAGCTTGTTCAGTGTGAGATTTTGAATTTGTAAGTCACTTCTTGGTGTGACTTAAGGCTGCCGCCCACAGAGCGACACAGCCAAATCCGACTGAAATGTCACGCAGTGTGGTTTGGTGCGTGTGCTGTCAGCATCGCAGATTAGTCAATGAAAATGCATATAAACTTTCACTCACGCAAAAAAATATACATTTCCGGGTTTTAAGCGAATGCGAGACAGAACGGCCATAGCTCCACCACCAAGCCATAAAAATAACAGCATATGAAATATCAAATATTGTGTTATTTTGATCATTTATGATGTGCTTTTGGATGAAAAAGTGAAGCTTGTTTATTCAGAATGTACACACACGCCGTACCGTGGAGGGTACGTTCAAATAAATGGGAGCCAGCGAGCGTCTCTCTATTCTTTCCCACGTCCACTCTCTTTAGCAACCCGCTTCTTCCTTAACTATTAACTTTTTATGACTTACTAAATGTGATAGAGTAAAACAGTTGACCTCTGCATACTCAGCACCAGCAGATTCACCTTTTCACTTAATTTCTATTTTATTTTTTCCCCTCAATTTTTAAAATCCCGTCTTATTATTATTTTTTTTTTTAGTTCAGTGCAATTATAATGGGCATCAAAAATCCGGAGATTTTCACTATTCGCGCTCTGGCCCGGTCCCACTGTATACTGTATGTGCAGCATCAAATGCCTATACAGGCTCGCTGTTCAGGGCGTCCATATATCCATTCATTCAATGCGCAGGGGTGAGTTGGCAACTGTCATTTTTTTTGACTGATCCAGTCCAATCGGGTTTGGCTGCATCGCGAAGTGTGCAGCAGCCTTTAAAGTTTTTAATTCCTTGCAGGAGGAGAGTATTCCCATTGCCCTGTCTGGAAGGGATATTTTGGCTCGGGCTAAGAATGGAACGGGAAAAAGTGGAGCCTATCTAATTCCATTGCTGGAAAGGATCGACCTTAAAAAGGACTATATACAAGGTGGGATTTAAATAGTTCTCAGACCTACCTTGTTTTTATGTATACTAAGTTGTTAAGTCTTTTTATTTACTTTACTAAATATGTTACTCTTTAGCAATGGTAGTAGTGCCAACCCGAGAATTGGCACTGCAGGTGAGCCAGATCTGCATTCAGATCAGCAAACACCTGGGAGGAGTCAAAGTCATGGCCACCACCGGGGGAACCAACCTGCGAGATGACATCATGCGTCTGGATGAGACTGGTGAGCAATCATCTTTGTACCATCTGTTTGCATGCTTGAGCTGGAGCCTATTCCAGTCGAATTTCAGTGATAGGCGTGGTTTCTCCTTGGACTGGATTGCCAGACAATCGCAGGGCACATACAGTGCATATAAAAAGTCTACGTACACAAAAAACGTTTTCCACCATTTATGTTACCTGTGATGTATATAACTCAATTAAATATATTTTAGCGAGGGCAAGTAAAAATAAACTGGGATAATGTTTCCTTAAGTGTGCACACCCTCTTATGACTGAGGATGTGGGTGTGATCAGAATTAATAAATCACATTCAAACTTGGGTAAAATGAGACAGCACACACCTGTTAACACTTAAAGTGTCTCTAACCCAAAATAATGGTCAGATGTTCTAGTAGGCTTTTCCTGACATTGTTTTGCTTTCTGGATGTACTCAACCCATTTTCTCTTTCCTTTTCCTATTAGTGCATGTAGTCATTGCCACACCCTGGGAGGATTCTGGATTTGATAAAGAAAGGAGTGGCAAAGGTGGATAGGGTCCAGATGATGGTGATGGATGAGGTAAGCACACTGTATTAAACAAAACACAAGCTCACTTCCTCAAGGTCACACGTCAAGGCCTGATGGCCATATCCGGCTTGTCACATTTTCATTTTTACTTTTTTGGAGTGCCCCACTAAAGTCATGTCATGTTTCTTGTTAAATGGATTTTTCATTTTAGACAGAAATCTCAAAATGCCCCAATTGCAATTTTTTTTTTTTGTGTTAAAATTATAAGTAGTAACATTGAAAAGCAGGGACAATTGTGTATATGTAATCATATGATGAAGTGATTATATTTTATTGGATTTCACAGTTGGAATGGCCCTCTGAGGAAAAAAAATAGATCGATAAATCTATAACGTGGTCTCCGGTGCAAATGAGTTTGACACCGCTGCTAGCTGTCTTCAAAATTTTATGTGGGATTCAAAATCGGTTTGCTCTGTTTCTCTTCTCCCAGGCAGACAAACTGCTGTCTCAGGATTTTGTGGTGCTCATCGAGGATATCATTAGCTTCCTGGCCAAGAACAGGCAGATCCTGCTCTACTCTGCAACCTTCCCCATCAGTGTGCAAAAATTCATGGTGAGTCATCTTCAGTTGCACCACCACTCAGCCAGCCCGATGGCCCGGGACCAGCTGGCACTAATTGTTTCACTCCGCAAACCAAGCTGTTCACTTTCTGTGCCCAGTCTTCTTTGTTGGTGTATGCTCTTTAAAGGCTGTGCCGCACTCAGTTACAGGCTTAAAGGTTTTAGTCTGTCGCAGTCTCATGCAGCAAAGCCTATTTTTTTTGGTATCTTTGTATGTCTTGACTTTTAAAAAAACACGAAAACTACAATTGGTTATGGTAATTAAATACAAGTCTCTACAATATTCAGCAGTTTTCCCCATAAACCGCTGTTCTTCCATGTGCTTGCTGTAGGCCAAGCACCTGCAAAAACCTTACGAGATCAACCTGATGGAGGAGCTGACTCTTAAGGGCATTACTCAGTACTACGCCTACGTCACAGAGAGACAGAAAGTGCACTGCCTCAACACACTCTTCTCCAGGGTGAGTAACACTCAATTCATTTACAGTTCTGAACCCCATGTGGACAACTACGCGGTTTTCCACTTTCCTTCTTCCTCATTCTTTTTCTTTCATCTTTCCCAACTTTCATTGTTCTTTATTTCCTTCCTTTCTTCATTCCTTCCTCCCTTCTTCATTTCCTTCATGCATCCCCCCTTCTTTCCTATGTTCCAGTCTTCTTCCTTTCTTACCTTTTATCCTTCCATTCTTTCATATATTCTTGTCCTTCCTTGCCTTACTTCATCCTACCTTCCTTACTTCATACATTCCTTCCTTCCTTCAATAAGTTCATTTAACAAGTGTATACATACTCAGCCTACCCTGTGTATTCACAAAACCTATGTTTCTGTCACATGTAGCTTCAGATCAACCAGTCGATCATCTTCTGCAACTCCACGCAGAGGGTGGAGCTCTTAGCTAAGAAGATCACGCAGCTGGGCTACTCGTGCTTCTATATCCATGCTAAGATGATGCAGGTTGGCACAATTAAGTCTGTTGATTTTGGATCCTAATGCCCCCCCCCCACTATGGTTGTCTCACTTGGCATGCATACATGTTGCACAAGAGCCATCAAGGCATAAAATAAATGTAGGTGTTTATTATGTTTCCAGGAATATAGAAACCGAGTGTTCCATGACTTCAGAAATGGACTGTGCAGGAACCTGGTCTGTACTGGTAAGTTGTAAAGTCTCTGCTTAAGGATTGGTATTAGTCCATTTTTAATGAGTACCTGTTGTCCCTCTCCAATAGATCTCTTCACTAGGGGTATCGACATTCAGGCCGTCAATGTAGTCATCAACTTTGACTTTCCGAGGAATGCAGAAACGTATCTCCATCGTATTGGAAGATCAGGTATCATCTCACTACCCGTTGAAGTATAATGCTCCAATATACCATATTGAATGATATGAATCAGTTGGATTTTTCTGCCTTGTATCTCACTGAGATCAGTTTTTACCCAACACAGGTTCTATCTACACAACTAAAGATTCTAACACATCCTTTATTGCAATTGCCCATTACACCAGGGTTCAAGCAAAGTGACTTGATAGAAGGCTCATTTTTATTTCAAGATCAATGTGAAAATTGCTACAGGAGTCAATATCAGCATAAGGTGCCTTTTGAGGCACCTTATGCTTTTCCCCGTTTCACCCCCAAAAGGTTGAGATTTTCCATTGAACATCATATTCATTGTGTACGTTAGGCTGTCAGAAATGCATATTGGTCAGGCTCCCACACTTTAATGAATTAACTGCATGCAGACAATGTTTTCATGCAAACAGAAAAATATGTGAGCAGGGTGGATGTTTTTGGCCTTTAATGAAGAATCTGTGTTCACTTTTTCTAAAAGGTTTATATATCAGTTGATATTCACTATGACAGAGTGGACGTGTTAAACTTGACAACATCCAAATGCACACACATGAAAAAATATGATACATAAGTGTAAATATTAGTTCTGCAACTAGCCGCTGTTTCAGCCTCCATTGAAGAAAGACAAAATGCTGGTTATAATGGCACTGTAAACATGAGAGGGTTTATTAAAGGGGCAGCTACCCCACCCACAAATGACCACAAATGTGCTTTGGTTGACACAAAAGTAATTTTCTAATTCCTATTTGTGCTAAAATCTCTGGTTAATAACTTGTCTTAGAAATTGAAACCAGTCTACTTGATGAAATGTATTGTATGTTCTCAGGGAGGTTCGGTCATTTTGGTTTAGCCATCAACCTGATCACATCAGAAGACCGCTTCAACCTTAAGACCATCGAGGACCAACTGGTGACCGACATCAAACCCATTCCCGGCAGTATCGACAAGAGTCTCTACGTCGCAGAGTTCCACTCCTCCAGCGGCGACTGTGAGGTGGAGGAAGTTCAAGAGAGATCAGGACACCAGCAGGGCAGCACCTAAAGCTGGTGAGAGCAAGTTTGACACACCAGTGTTTGAACATAGTTTCAGTCTATTTTACATGCAAAATACAAGAAGCATCTTAGTGAATAAAGCTTTGTCTTCCCTGCAGGACACGCCGGGCTTATGCACACAGGCTTCAGGCACCTCTTCAACATCTCACTTGTTTTCATAGCCTGCTAAATGGCTATGAAGATGATTTTAATGTTTCTTTCCCTCAAAAACCTTTGGCACAGAAAATGAAATATTGATTTGCATCAAACCCATACTGGTCCTTGTGTCCTGCATTTGAGTTGCATTTAATTAGTACAGTTTTGCTTTTAAAAAAACAATTGGAGGGCATTGTTGTGCAAAATATGATAAATTCTGTTTTGAACCGGTCCTCCTTGGAGATTGACAACCAAACGGTTGGTCTCTTTACCATCAAAACACCAGTCATCGTTGTGTACACTGTTGCCACTTAAGTGCCTTATTTCCTGCCACACACATTTATCCTTTCATAGCCTGTTGTGCTAACATGAATGAAATGATAACCCATTGACTTTTAACACATCAATTATGCAAACAAGAGAGACAACAGTACTTTCATGCGAGGTGTGTCAAAACTCCCTTATAAATCTTTAACGGCAAACCTTTTTGTTTAACGTGAACGTTGCAATAAAAACGGCAGCTTTACTCAATAGTGTGTGACTGTTTTTCCCCAAAATGAATAATACATGTAGAGTGATTCATGGATGCCTGCTTGCAACCGTCTCAGTTTCATAGCGGCCTTATGCTGTTAGTTTGTACTCATTGCAGTTGTCTTGATAATCTTAAACATTCAGAAAAAAAAGTTTAAAACTCATTCAAATGGACAAAGTATAAGAAACTGGTTCAAAACAGAATGTTTCAAGTAAGTGCCTCAATTATGTAGTTATACAGGATCATTATGGCTATTGGTGCAAATCATTACATTACATTTTCTATTTATACTTTCCGTTTGCAATATGGACACTGAGGGTGGAATTAATTCATTAGTATTTCTGCAGCTACGAAGACGTTCCCATCTTGACAAATTGAAATTGGTGAATGTATATGCCAACTCTGCTGCCTAGTAGATGAACGCCAAGCGCTTGAGCATATTTTTGGACACCATTTTGTGTCGCTCTTGACGCAGTTAAAAGTTGTTTTTTTTCCTGCTCCATCCATTACTAGCTCTGGTTTCCGTTTGCTTTTATGCAGCTGCATCAATACATATTTCTTGTTTCTTTTGTGGTTAATCCTATTTTGATAAGAAAGAGAGGATTATCTTTAGTGTGGGGCGGGTGGGGTTCTGGATTTGAAAGCAAAATTGTAGCATCTTTAAAGAGGCAGCTGTGACTTTTTTTGTCCTCCCCTAACTAAGATTTTTAAAAGAGAGACTAAAAATAGTTTAGAGGTTGTTGTTTTTTTTTTGGGGTCCTTTCAGCAGTGAGTCATGATATGACTTGAGCACTAGGTTTGGGTGGGTTTCCAGTACACAATAGATCAGATGGTTGTATTATTTCTAAAGTATAAAGACAAAACTAAATTACTGGTTAGAGATTTTTGGAAAGCCTTTAAGGTATATGCTCCTCTTGAACCTATTGAGACACTTTCTAATCAATTCTAAAGTTTTACATTTTTGTTTACAATTCCCCCCCAAAAAACAAAAGTTACAGCACTTGGGTTTGTGTTAATGGGGACACGAGGTTTTTATTTCTTAAGTTTTTGTTAAAACAGATTTTCAGGATTTACACTGAAGCAAAACCAAAAACGTGAGTGAGTTGTCTAATGTGTAATCACAGCATTTGCATGCAGCTTCAACTCGGCTATACTGAACTCGGTCTAGTTGACGCTTTGACGCTGCATATAAGTGTCTTTTGTCCTTTCTTTTGCTTTCATGTGCAGACATATTTGTTGGTGAGGGACAATGTCTTAAATCTGAATGAGTGGTGTTTACATTTGCCAGGTGTGTGACCTCCCACCTCTGACTTTCCAACTCTTAACTGCGAATGTCTTTCCCTAACATGTTTTCATTCCACAGTCTCCATTGTGACCTGAAATAAGCACAACTTCATGTATTCATTCAAACCTTTCCATGGAACTTACTCCCAGAAGGCTATTTGATTGCTTTAAAAAAATAATAATAATAAAAAAAAAAACAGTTGAATGGATGGCTTCTTAGGTGGAAAATTGGCTATGAATTTGTTCAAATTTTTTTCAATGTTTCCCTAGTGTTTGATATGAATGTGCAGCTTGTGTTGGGTCACAATGGACATCAAATTGAATGTTGTTGTCTGTTAGATTTGCTTTAGTCATCTGATAAAACATTTATTTTGTGTATGTGTGCATGCGCCTTGACTTGTCAGGTCTGCCTACTTATTGTTACAGCCTGTTGAGTAAAGAAAAGACAATAACAGGCGCGGAATTGCAATTTGGGATTACTGCTTCATGTTCAATTACATAATTGGTGGTAAGTTTTGAAGCTTAAAATTTAGTGAGTGAAAAAAAAATACTCTCAATTTATTTCCTCTGCTGAAGCACTAATGTAAACTCTGCAAAAGCTTCAGGCAGTTTCATCTAAATTCAGTTAAACCCTAGATGTACTACTGAAGTTCCTGCAACATGGATAGTTAATTGGCTATGATTTGGTGGTTCTGAATATTACAACACAGTATGGAGGAGTGTTAACAGGATTCTGAATTTCCCAGCAAATGTGTTTAGTCTTGTAAAATTACATCAGTTGTCATAATGCTAAGTTCAGGATCAGTCTTTTTTTGTTTTTGGGATCAAGGACAAACTTCTCCTGAGTTCTCCCTTACCAACTGAGTTACACAATTTAAAGAACATGAGTTTAAAAGACTTAAATATTCATTTGTTTTTTGATTTTTTTCTTCTTCTGTTTTCTTGTCAGAAATGCATTTGAAACAACAATATTTTGGTTTCTCTGAAGTTCACCCAGCATATTAATGTTTTGTCACATTATTTCCTGACCCTACAAGATCTGTTGAGGGACACTGGGTAATTCAGCGGATAGTGTTCCTCACTCTGTCCTCTACTGTTGTAATTTGGAACTACATGCAGGAGTTGTGAAATTCAATAAACTCAACTGAAATTTAGTCGTTTGTTTACTTTTTTATTTCGCGATGAGTGGAACAAATGTTGAGTTGCACTATGGTACACAAGCTTAAAGGTCCATCGGCATTAAAATACCTAAACTGTTTGAATAGTATTACGGCATATGTTTTTCCTGTCTAAAATGTAACATAATTCATTTACATTGGCTGTGATTGCAACACAAACCTCAGCAGTTTCATTTTCACCCTATACTCCTGGAGCAGAGTGTTTGGGGTAATAATGTTAGGGAAGACTGGGGGCGCTGTTTACAGCTTGAGGACCATCTGGCGGTTAGGTTATTTGACCTTGAGGTGCTTTTGTTGGAGTCATTCAACAAATAGTCTCCATTTTTATTTATTCAAATTACAAACATAGAATTTATTTTTAAATTTTACTTGAATTTGAGCTAAAAATGCTAAACTAATCTAAAAATCCTCATGCGTCAAAAATACAAGTGGATTTCTATATGTTCCTCCCCCTGTCCAATACTTAAATCGAACTTTAACCAATTATGTTTCGGAAATGATAGTAACGTCACGAAACATGAGACAATTTTAAGTATTCTCACCAATCCCCCTTGAGGAGCTTGACATGTCAACCAATCAAGTGATTGTTTCGCTGCAACGTGCTTCTCCGGCACAACTGGGTTTTTACTTCCGGGTGCATCGTCGTCTGAAAATACAACGTGAGTGGATTTCGTTCATTCATTCATATGCTAAATTTTTCACCGGTGTTATCTGTTTAAATTAAATACAGTGTTTGCCCGAAAAAAATAACGTTTTAATGAACCCATCTAAACTGTTTATGGCTCGCAAACAATGGTAGCGTGCATAGTGGTTGATATAGATGAGCTAGCTTAGCTGCAAATTCAATTGACATGATCAGTAAGTGATTACATATATTTGGCACTTCCAGTAAACAATTGTGATGACACTTATGTTTGAAGCAGAGTTACTTAACCAGACTGACATATTTTGTCCCGTGCTTGGCTCATAGGAAAATGTATGGAAGGTTAAAGGGATTTTTGCTATAGTACAACCAATATACTACATTTCCTATGTCAATATTTATGCTTTAGTGCATTCACACGCCTCAGACCAATTTTATTATTATTTTTTATTTTTATTGATTTATTTATTTTTGCTTGCTTGCTTGGCTCTATCTCAGTGGTTATATGTAACCTTGAGGGATAATCAGGTGTGCCGTGGGAAATTATCCAGTTTCACTTAATTGGTGCCCAAAATATTAATTTACTACAATTAATTTTTTTTCATCTACCTATGCCAGCGACGTATGGTGACAGGCAGAATAATGAAACGTTCTCCCACGAGATGGCACAAGGTACAATTAACCTGTGTATCCACCTGTTACCAGTCTACAACAGAATAATAGCTTTGTGTTCAACTAAAAAGCCCCAGATTTCACCCCGAGTGAGTAAATTAAGACTACATCACGATTTAAATAAGAGTACATGGGTCTTTCCACAAATGGAGGACATTTTTGGATTTCTGACAGTCCAAATAATCCATGCACAAAATACAGAAACCTGCACGTGTAGTGTAAATTATTGTTGTCCATCCATCCCTGAGACAAAATGTAACTGAAGTTGTAGTAAAAGTGATTTTTCTCTTGCCTAAATCAGCTTTTTATGATTTTGTTGGTATGTCTTCTTTGTAGTTGTTAAAACCTTTTGCTTCATCACAGACATATTTTAAATTGTAATAATTATACTCTGAAGTCATGTCTCTCAACATACATACATAACTTACTTTGGTTAAAAAGGTCTTAATATTATTCTCGAGGAAGGGGGGGGGGGGGGGAGTGAGCTATAGTACTCAGAAATGACTTAAGTTGCTCTGACGATGGGTTGAACGAAGGTAAGACTCTTCTATTTCCATTTGTTTTTTCAATGTTTTCAGTTGTAATAGGGTGTGTCACTCAAAGCAACGCAACCATATTATCAGAAAAGAACAATAAGATCAAAAGTATTGCTCTGTCTTTTTTTATTTATTAAATAACCAATTTAGTTCTTGACCAATTATCATAGCAGCTAACATGACCAGCAAGTTAACTCATGCTGGCACTAATTTTGCATGTGGTGACTCAAAGAAGCATGAGCAGATGTGGCACTCGACCCTCTCCTCTCTCCTCCTGGTCTTACAGAATGGGGAGTGTATTGGCCGCCGGCTCCCCCAGCCCACCGCCACCAGCCTTTGCCGGTGTGGCTGGTGCGGGCCTGACAGTGCCACCAGGTTTTGGGATGCCTCCGGTGTCTCCTGTGTCACCCTCGACTGAGGTGACTTCAGTGCAGTCGCAGGAAGTGACTGATTCTCTACCTAATCCGGGTACATTTGATGAGTGTCATCGCAAGTGCAAAGGTAAACGAGATGATCGGCAAACTATATAATATACATCTGAACCCCCACTATTTTCACGGTTCATCCTTCACCCCCTCTTAGAGGTTTTCCCGATGCAGATGGAAGGCGTCAGGCTAGTCGTCAATAAGGGCCTTAGCAACCACTTCCAGGTTGGTTGACTTGATCTTATGATGGCTATACACTGCCTGACACTGCACAAGTTTAATGAAATGCTGCCATAGTGAATACAGAATGTAATGTAAACCCAAGACAGTCCAACAAAATGAGTGTTACTTGTCTTTGCCTAGCAGTTTTCAAAACAAAACAAGGATGCTTGTGTCACAAGTTGGACCTCCTCTTCATAAATAAAGTCTAAGTTCTGATTAAATGGGAACTAGTAATCACAATTATTTTGTAAAAATTCAGGTGAACCACACTGTGTCGCTGAGCACTTTGGGGGATTCCAGCTACAGGTTCGGTGCCACTTATGTTGGACTAAAGCAGAAAGGTCCAGCAGAGGTACGGCCACGCCGCTATTTGAAATATTTTGTTTTTTAGTTTATTTTCATCTTTTGTGACACAAGTGTGTTTTGGGTTAATTTGGGGGGGATAACTCTAACCAGGTTTAATTCAGCCATCCCTTTTCTATACTGTAGTGCTTGCCCTCATTAGGGTCGCAGGTGAGCTGGAGCCTATTCCAGCTGGCTTTGAGCAAGTGGCACCCTGGACTGGTTGCCAGCCGATCGGAGGGCACATATCGACAATATTCACACTCACACTCACACCTATTAGTCTTCAATTAGCCTAACTTGCATGTGTTTGAAATGTGGTAGGAAGTTGGAGTACCTGGTTGTTTAGGATCATCCTTTTAATATGATATTATGCTGAGTTATCTCCATACATGATAAGTTTTTTATTGTATAACCGCTGTATGAATTTTGTGAGTTATCTTTTTAAAATCCAAAACAAAGAAAAATTATTCTCATCAAAATTTGAGCAACATTTACAACTCTGCTTTTTTAATTAACTGTGACAACAAGTGATTTTCAGCAGTAATTCCGATTCACTATGACTCCACTTTCATGCATTCCACAATTTACTGTTGTTTTTATTATGATTCTGTTTTAAAGAAATAAAAAAAAATTGAACTTATACAACGCTTTTCAAGGGACACCATGACGCTTGGGGTTAGAGTTAAAATGTCTTTATCTGGGCTTCTGAAAAATTGCTAACAGTTTAATGTTGTAGCACCACCTGTTGCTCTAGGATGCTCTTGACAGCCTGCAAATGTACTTTCATTTCGTCAGACTTTTCAAAAGCACTGTTGGCATTGAGTTTGGACCCTGGAGTAAAAAAAAACAAAAAGTTTTGGTTTATACTACAAGGAAAATGTTTGACCGGTGAAAACGGCTGTGCTCAGTTTTTTCCAGTTATGATTGGAGACATGGACAACGTTGGCAGCCTTAACGCTCAAGTCATCCACCAGATCAGCAACAGCATACGATCCAAAATGGCCTTTCAGGTACATTTCATTGCGTCCTGAACACCCTGACAAAATAGTCATAGTGAGCTAGGAGAAAGATTTCAAATTATTTCAATGTATTTCAGACACAGCAACACAAGTTTGTCAGCTGGCAAGGCGATGCAGAGTTCAGGGGCAAAGATTTTACTGCAACAATTACACTTGGAAACCCCAATGTCCTTGTTGGCTCTGGTAGGTCACCTGTCAGTTTTATTGTTTCGACACACCACATTCACTGATTTCAACGTGTCTTCGGCCACCTGTCAGGTATTGTCGTAACGCACTACCTCCAGTCCCTCACGCCTTCTCTGGCTCTGGGAGGGGAGTTGGTGTACCATCGCAGGCCGTCAGAGGAGGGCGCTGTAATGTCTTTAGTCGGCAGGTACACAGGTGAGCTACAGGTGACCGGACAGTGACATGTGGCACTTTTACTGCACAGTGTTTATCATGGGGATTACGTTCCAGAGCCACCCGTTATGTAAAAAGAATAGATAAAAATAACATATCTTAATCTTTATTTATCTTTATTTATCTTTACATATGGCGGCACGGTGGCCGACTGGTTAGATCGTCAGCCTCACAGTTCTGAGGACCCGGGTTCAATCCCTGGCCCCGCCTGTGTGGAGTTTGCATGTTCTCCCCGTGCCTGCGTGGGTTTTCTCCGGGCACTCCGGTTTCCTCCCACATCCCAAAAACATGCATTAATTGGAGACTCTAAATTGCCCGTTGGCATGACTGTGAGTGTGAATGGTTGTTTGTTTCTCTGTGCCCTGCGATTGGCTGGCAACCAGTTCAGGGTGTACCCCGCCTCCTGCCCGATGACAGCTGGGATAGGCTCCAGCACGCCCGCGACCCTAGTGAGGAGAAGCAGCTCAGAAAATGGATGGATGGATCTTTACATATTTTTACCCCTCCCATATGCCTCAAACACACCTTTTAAACACATTGTAACTTTATTTGAACCCAAAATACAAATTGGTGGCATATCATCTATAGATGATGCGTATTTTAGTGTCTGTGTACATGCATATACCTTTAATCGACAAGTCTGCACCTGTGCAGGACTCTCGCTCGCAGTTTTCCAAATAAGAGGCAAAGCGTGCTTGCTTCAAGCTGTTTATTCGTCACTCCCAGTTGATATTTACTGTAAAACTGACACATAAAACAAAAAAGAATTAAACATTATACATTTACACAACAAAATGTTCAACCAAACCATATAATAATAAAAAAAAGTGCTAGCTTAATGCTAACGTATACTGTAAAATGCTGTTAGACACGCTAACGGAAATTAGCATTGATGTTACGGCAATTATAGGCACCAACTACATCACCACGCTGACTCTCGGATCGGCGGGTGCTCACGCCTCCTACTACCACAAAGCTAATGAGCAGGTTAGTAAACCCGTGTGTTTAGTCGAGTCATGTTCTTTGCTTCACAGTGCACTGACCGTCAAATATTGTGTAGTTGCAGCTCGGTGTGGAGTTTGAGGCGAGTACTCGCATGCAAGATACCAGCGTGTCGTTTGGCTACCAGCTAGACGTTCCCAAAGCTAATTTACAGTTTAAAGGTACAGTATCATCTCATACTCGCGTTTTGTTGAATGGCAATGAATGTACAGTGGTACCTTGACTTACGAGTTCCCCAATTTACACGTTTTTAGCATTATGAGCCATCACTTGGTCTTGGTACGTGTACAAAGCGAGATCCATCCGGCCGCCATCAAGAATGGGGCGATCATTGCCAACAGCCAAATAGCCACACTCTCTCCTTTATTTCTCACCCGTTTCCTCTGTTTGCATTATTCTAACATAGCTACAGCGGTCAGGGCAATCCGCTTCTTCCGTGACAATGGATGGATACACATGGATGTTATGTATAAGTATGTATGTATTTAAGTAACAAGAACACCATATTATTTCCTTCTCTCAGGTTCAGTAGATAGTAACTGGGTGGTCGGTGCAACTCTTGAAAAGAAGTTGCTGCCCCTGCCTCTCTCCTTGGTTCTCTGCTCCTTCCTCAACCATAACAAGAACAAGTTCCAGTGCGGGTTTGGGATTACGATCGGTTAAACCGACCAGATATACGTTTGTTGACCTCACAGGATGGACCCGCTCACTTCGAACACTCTAAGCAACTATTCATCACCTTAACATTGATAACCTCAAGTTTCAACAGACCTTCCAGCCATTTTCATGTTTCTTGTTTCCTCAGTCCAGTCACAGTTCGTTGTGTAAATTTGATGTACAGACACCTGACATTTACACATTACTGAAATACTTAGTTATCTCTGAGCTCATCGACTGTTTCTTTATTTTATTTTTTTACTATGAAGGCTATTTTGAAGTTAATGATAATGTTGTTCTGTTTACCAGGAATGGTACTTTTTCTTCATCACTTGCCTTTTTTATGTTATGTTATGAGGAGCAGTATATATTAACTGTATTATTATTCTTGGAAACTGAAAAAATATACTATTTGTAAAGAAAAAAAAGGCCTGTCTTGTTTGATTTTATCAGCCATGAAAGCTGATTGGTCAAAAATAAGGGCCACAGCCTCCCAGAGCTTTTTAATGTGGTATGTTTAAAAAAGAAAGAAAATGTAAATACATTTTTCGGATAACTTGAAGTTTTATACGGAGAGAAAGATTTTAGCGTCTGGTATATTTCCCTGCGGTATCAGAAAACAAGAGATGAAAATTAGAGTCACAGTCCTGCTCAGGTTTTACTTGACCGACTGTACAATGTTGTAGGCGCAGTAGTTCACTGACAAGTTGACAACATTAATATCCGCTTTCGCCAGACATTTACACCCCGCCCATTTAATTGCACCACTGCTATCGATGTGCAGAACAAATGGTGCATTCAGTTGTAGCAACAGTGAAATAGTAGCTGACCTGTTATCTTATCCGTTGACTTGTCAATGTCACAACTCATCACTGTTGACACGTGACTGAGTGACCTTTCTCTTGTCAGGGTTCTTTTTCCTCATTGTCAATTAACAAACAAATCATACTGAACGAATTAAGTGTCGTCGTCGTCCCCCCCACCTCCCAAAAAAATAAATAAAATATATATATATATATATCAAGTTTTGTTTCAATGCAAAAAAAACAAACAAATCATTGGTTAAAATAAATTTTTAGTACAAGATTTATTTTACATCACGGTGCACTGCTTTAAATTATTATTTTTCAACAGCATTTTTAAAAAATGGTAAAAATAAATATTTAAGTCTATTTTCCTACACAATCAATGGTCAATTTTAGAAGCAATTTACATTGCTAGTAGAAAAACTTTTAACAGAATAATTTTTGTTGAGCATTAAAAAGATAATTCTCTGTATGTTTAGCATTAAGTTTTAAGTTAAAGGGGGAAAGAAATTCTTACAAATGAATTGTAAAACTTAAAACTTCTTTAACCATGCTTCTCCCCAATTTTTCGAGGTTTTATACAACGTATGAATGTCTTTGGGTAGAATTTCACAAAGAAACTAATAAAATAGAGTTATGTAACTCAAAATTTCTCTGTATTCAACTATAGCTATTGTATAATTGCATACAAACTTCATAATAAATTACATATATTATGCACAAAACAGTTGTCATTCTGTAAGTGGTGCAGAAAATGGATGGATGGAGTTGTCTTTCTCAATATATATATATCGGTACAAATATTTCAATTCATCAAATTCACATTTATTAAATACAGCACTTCAAATCGAAATGTTTTTATCAAAACAGGAATTTTGTGAATGAATCATTTTATAAATGACTGACTCAAGTCCGAGGGGGTTTTCAAACCAGAGTGATTATGTCAAGGCTCTTCAATGACACATCATTGTTGCGATGTGGCACAATGGAGGTGACAACCAAGCATTCTGAGCTGGACTTTACGCCTTTGCGGTCTCCATATAAAGTCGTGTGTGTGTGTGAACGCTGCAGCAGGACTCAGTATTCAGCAGCTCTCCAAAAGTGAAGTGCTCATCCACCAAGGTAAGAAAGCTAATTTGGGTTAAAAAAAATAATGTATTTTGTATTTAAAACATAAGCATTCACAATTCTGAAATCCATCTGCTTTCTCATCTGCAGTGTCAGTCATGAAGCTCATCCTGGTTTTCGTTTTGGCTGTTTTCGCTGGTAAGACGGTATTCTAATTTGGTACAACTACACCAAGTACCACTTAAAAAAATGCTCAGCTCTTCAAGTAACACAACATGACCCAAGTAGCGTAGTAGTCCTAAGTGTTCATGAAAATTGAATCAAAACGAGGATTTATTCCTAAAATTGTATTTGATATTATTACAAGCCACTGCACAGTTTGAACATTAACGCTTCGCTTAAATATAGGGGAAAAAAAAAAAGTGTACTTAATGATTCAATAAAATGTACTGCACATAAAATTTAATAAAAAATTGTACCTCGCAAAATGATTAAAAACAATCAGTTCTTAAAGATACAATGGAAATCCATTGAACTGAAAAGTGAAATACAACTGAACTGTACTTAGGCAGTGATTATTTCGCATACCACTAGATGGAGGCCATTTACCACAGTTTGAGAATCACTGGTGTACATGTGAGTGTGAAATTTCGTGTGCCCTGTGATTGACTTGAGACCAGTCCAGATTGTAGTCCACCTATATGGCCCAAAGTCAGCTGGGAGGGGCTCCATCTCCCAGTGACCCTGAACAGGGTACGTGGTGTAGAAAATAGATGAATGAATTGTACCTTTCTGTCTCCAGGTTGCGATGCCAAAGCCATGCAGCAGAACCAGCCCAAGCCGCAGGTGGACATGGTCAAAGATGCCTTTTGGGACTATGTTGCCAAGGCAACATCGACAGCTGGAGACTCACTGGCGCTGATCAGACAGTCGGATCTTGGAAAGGAAATCAAGTAAGAAATCCAGAAATAGCAGAAAGCAGAGCCAGGCCAAAGGGATTTACGAACTAAGCAGCAGTTTAGGGCCCCGCGACCACCATGGGCCCCCTCCAAGACCAATTCACAGTCAAAAGAGCCTGGAGTAGTATTCATTATTTTGGGGCGAACGATCGTACTGAAGAAAAATGGGGAAACATTTTTAAAAAATCAATGTTCAGATTAAGGCAGTTTATTAAAAATAACTAAACCTTTTTCACATTTTACATAGTTTAAAGACCAAATTATTGAGGTTTATATTGTTTTGTTTTCAATTATTTTTCTAACATTGTTTCAGGTACCTTCGTTCAGTTAAATCATTAAGCATTTTGCTTGATACTTTACTGTTTATTTTAGGTTTTTTTTGTACCCTCACATTTGAAAATTTGCCTATTCGTAGCTTTTTTTGCCTATCCTCCCTTATTCACTGAAAAACTCACCCGTTTACTGTTTTTGTGCACCATCTGTTGGCATCTTGGTGCCAAGTGAACAACATGAATTGAGTTGAGAAGCTTCATTTAGACAAAAGTAGTCCTTTGCCACCATTTTGTGGCATCTATAGGCAATTTCAACCCTTGTCAATTACTCGCAGTTTTGCTATTCGTGGCAGGGTTCGGTCACTATTCCACTGTAGGTGTACATTTTAAGTTGTATTTATTTATTGTTCTTGCACTTTGTGTTTTTTTTCTTGCTGTTGGGGTTTTTTTTTTTTTAGGCCTAGATGATATTCAGTATTCGATTGAGTGCGTTATCACTGGGAATGTTGTAAATCAACCCCAGTCTGCTCTTGTAGTGCAATTTTTGATTCATTACACTCATTTCAAGGGGAAATTCAACGATGAAGCCCTGTTGAAGCTTGGTAGAAAGTATGTTTGGAGGAAGATGATGGATACATGATGTTTGTCTCTGCAGCACCCTGATTTCTGGGAGCAACGATGCCATCAACAGGTTCACAGATGTTCTCCGCACTCACGTGACCCAGGACTTCACGTCGCGCTTCTTCGAGCAGGCCGAGCAGCTAAAGAGCCGCCTGGAGAAGGATCTGTCGGCCATGAGAGCCCACTTGCAGCCGTATGCCGACGAGGTGGTGACGCACTTCCAGGAGCAGGTGGAGGACCTGAAGAAAGAGGTGTCCTCTTACGCCGAGACCATGGACTCGGAGGCTCTTAAAGCCGTCCTGCTGAGGAAAAGCCAGGAACTGAAGAGCCATCTGGACAGAAACGTCGAGAAGCTGCAGACTCAGATGATTCCTTACACTGAGGAACTTAGGCAGAAGATGGAGAATAGCCTGGAGGAGTTCCAGAAGAACATGATGCCCCTGGCCCAAACGTTTCACAGCCAGCTGAGGGAGAAGACTCAGGAGATCCAGGAGAAGCTGCTTCCTTACGGGGAGGAGCTGAGGGCCAAGCTGGACATCGACACCCAGAACCTGAAGGAGCAGCTGGCTGCTCTCTGGGAGTCCTTCACGAAGCTGACACAGTAAAAATTAACAATACCGCTCGCTGGACTCATGAACAGTGCAATATTCTACCTCATTTTGATTTGGATTTAAGTCTGTTTTCTGTTCATATTTGACTGTTGCCCACTGCAATAAACAATAAATATTTTAAATGTGTTTTTGTGTGTCTGTCATGTTGATGAAACATAAAATATGACCAGACTTTGGTGAAATTGATCAACCTTCAACTTACTGCCAAATGAGTTAAGAGCAAGTGGAGCTCTTTAGACAAGAATCCATCCAGTAGGCACTCGTTTTTTGTGGGGGATTATGTCCCAGAACTTCCGCGATGGACGGAAATCTGTGAATTAGCAACCATATATTTACGTTCTCATTTAAATATATATTAAAGCCTAAGACATCATACCAATACAACATATGCATGTGAGGTGCAGGTTTTGTTTTTGTTCACTTGTGTTCGCCATCCTCACATTCTACACTGTATTATCTGTGACTTTGAATGTGTGTGGCTTTAAAAGCGGGGCCTCGCCTGTTTAGAGTGAAGCACTGGCTAATTTTTTAAGTGGCTAACCTTTAGCCCGTCTGCGTGTTGAGTTACTCAGCATAAGTTGTGGCCTTCAGCAGCTCATCAAAGAATGTGCTTATTTCGTGTTTGTTTTCTTACCTTCTGTTTAATAAAGCAATTGAAAGTTCCCCCGCGGTTGTGCCTATCTTTGACCCCTTGTGGAGGGACTGCAATTGGTTCTGATTAGCGGTGGTAGGCTACATTAAATTAGCTACCAATATTTACTTTACCGTAGACGTCCAGTTGCATATGCCAATTCTGCTTGGCACTAGACACATTGTTATTAGCTACTTTTTTAAGAGTAAAATGATTCCGAACTCTGGACATTCTCTGTCTTTTACACTCTTTTCTCCTGGCTCGCACTTTGCTACGTGAGTCTGCCACAACAGTCCGTATGGAAAAACAAATGCCACAAAATCCTGTGATATAGTTAAAATCAGTAATATAAAATGAGAGACGCACGTTTTAAAAATCTATGATACAGTGAAACCACAAAAAGTCAACCGCGACAAGGCGGGGGATGACTCTATTTGGTAATGCAAAGCAAAGAAAAACAAAACAGAGGACATTTCTGGCAGTACAATTATCTCAGCCAAATAATCTTACAAACCCAATTCCAATGAAGTTGGGACGTTGTGTTAAACCTAAATAAAAACAGAATACAATGATTTGCAAATCATTATTCAACCTATATTTAATTGAATACACTACAGAGACATGATATTTGATGTTCAAACTGATAAACTTTATGGTTTTAGCAAATAATCATTAACTTAGAATTTTATGGCTGCAACACGTTCCAAAAAAGCTGGGACAGGTGGCAAAAAAGACTGAGAAAGTTGACGAATGCTCATCAAACACCTGTTTGGAACATCCCGCAGGTGACCAGGCTAATTGGAGACAGGCGGGTGCCATGATTGGGTATAAAAGGAGCTTCCCAGAATTGCTCAGTCATTTATAAGCAAAGATGGGGCGAGGTTCACCTCTTTGTGTGTGAGAAAATAGTCGAAAGGTTCAAGGACAATGTTCCTCAACATACAATTGCAAGGAATTTAGGGATTTCATCATCTACGGTCCATAATATCATCAAAAGGTTCAGAGAATCTGGAGAAATCGCTGCATGTAAGCGGCAAGGCCGAAAACCAACATCGAATGCCCGTGACCTTCGATCCCTCAGGTGGCACCGCATCAAAAACCGACATCAATATGTAAAGGATATCACCACATGGGCTCAGGAACACTTCAGAAAACCAATGTCAGTAAATACAATTCAGCGCTACACCCGAAAGTGCAACTTGAAACTCTACTATGCAAAGCAAAAGCCATTTATCAACAACACCCAGAAACGCCGCCGGCTTCCCAGCTTTTTTGGAACGTGTTGCAGCCATAAAATTCTAAGTTAATGATTATTTGCTAAAAACAATAAAGTTTATCAGTTTGAACATTGAATATCTTGTCTTTGTAGTGTATTCAAATAAATCTAGGTTGAACATGATTTGCAAATCATTGTATTCTGTTTTTATTTATGTTTAACACAACGTCCCAACTTCATTCGAACTGGGTTTGTACAAATATAATTATTATACTTGGAAAACAATGTGGTAACATTTTGGAAAGAGTTGAATTAAATCTGATAGTTATATGTTGTTTAGCATTTCGTGGCTATTCAATGCAGTGCCCAAAGCATGTAATAGCCTCACTAGGGTCTCGGGCTGCTGGAGCCTATCCCAGCTATCTTCGGGGGGGAGGCGGGGTACACCCTGAACCGGTCGCCAGCCAATCCCAGGGCACATATAAACAAACAACCATTTGCGCTCACATTCACACTCACGGGCAATTTAGAGTCTCCAATCAACCTACCATGCATGTTTTTGGGATGTGGGAGGAAACCGCAGTGCCCGGAGAAAACACACCCAGGCACGGGGAGAACATGCAAATTCCACACAGGCGGGGCCGGGATTTGAAACCCGGTCCCCAGAACTGTGAGGCAGATGGGCTAACCAGTTGCCTACCGTGCCGGCCTCACATTAGTGCAACAAATAAAATCATTATCTTGGAGAAACAGCACAGCAATACTTGTGATTGAAATGTGGCAATTTTAAAATCACATTGCAATTAAATAATTAAATCAAGTTAAGCAAAGTCCAAAAATGATTAACAATTACAAATAAAACTATTGAAACATACACAACGCGTCACCAAATGAGAAATATCACTAAGGTAGGAACAAATTCAAATTTTATTAATTCAAGCTCTAAGTATTCACTCACCAATCGCAGCAATAACTACACAATCTAATGTGATCCAATAAAGAGCTGTTATCAAATGTTCTGATATTAATTTAAAAATATCCTTTTTTATTGTTTCTGGAATAGCGCTACATCCAACTGAGAGCTGTTTTTTAACCTTATTTGGCAATAAGAAAGGAGCACAATTTTAGAAAAACATGAAGTGGCTTATTTGAGGCCTTCCCATTTTCATCATGTATGGCGTTTCTGTTATATAAAAACCTTCCCATGTGTTCGTCTTTGTGAACAACTGTGTGTACAAAACAAACACATTCATCAAATTTCAATGCAGGGCACTGAGAATTAGTATAGTTCTTATATTGCACCCTAACAACAAACAGTCAAGATGTCAAATCGGATGTTTCAGGTTCCAAATATTGACCCGTGACTCCATGTGTACGTCAGAGTGCAACGTGGCGCCAAAATAACACACACAGCAATAAAAGTTGACAACACACTACATTATGGGAACTTCGAACACTGGTCCACCACCCCTGTGACGTTGACCGGATCACATCACCGCCTGCTAATCGGTATAAATACAGAGCGACAAGGTTAGTCGCCCTCGTCGCCGCCTGCAAGTGCTTGGTAAGCTTTTCTACTGCATCATATTACTTTTTATTTATCTGTACTTTATGTATCTGATTTTAAGAAGAGAATTACAGTACATGTATGCTTTCAGTTGCCTCTTCTGATCACACCATGAGGGTTTTTGTCGTAATCGTCACCCTAGCAGTCATCTCAGGTGAGTTTTTCTGAGAAATGTACATTTTAATTGAGCATTCTGACACAAATCTCTTCCTGTGCTTGAATCAGGCTGCCAGGCCAAGAGTTTCGTCCAGGATAACTCGGAGATGACCTGGGAGGACTACTTTAAAAACTATTTCACATTGTTGAATACAAAGGCTGATGAGCTCGTGAGGGACATTAAGAGCTCCCAGATCAGCAGAGAACTGGAGTGAGTTTGTTTACACATAGTGCCATGATTATACTATACTTAGAAGTCAAATCTTCTGATAATAAATATATTTTCAACCATCGTGTCTATCACTAAAACAGTACATTGTTTTTTTTCTTTTACGTGTCAGATTTTTAAATTGTTTTTCAACCTTTTTCATCGGTACCATGAGCTATAAATTAATTTTCTATCGCACCTTTTCACATGAGGGTCACAGGTGAGCAAGAGCCTATCCCATCTGATTTTGGGCGATAGTGGGGTACACCTTGAACTGGTCGCCAGTCAATCATAGGGCACATAAAGACGAACAAACATTCACACTCACATTCGCACCTTCGTATGATTTAGAGTCTCCAATTGGGCCCGACCGATATGGATTTTTAAAATCCGATACTGATATTTTGCAGAATAAAATTCCGATAACCAATTAATCGGCCAATTAATTTAAAGAATATATAATGAATAAAAAACTTCTTTTTGGTCTCTTAATGCTTAAGATTATAAATAGATACATTTCAGGCTGAACATTTGACTGTTTTACCGTACTTTGTCCTTTGGTATTTGCTTAAAGTTTCAACACAGAGAAAAATCTGCCAATTATTTTTTTATTATTATTTGTTTGATTTTTTTTTTAATCTGCAAAAAAAGAGATTAAATCGCCCGACCAATTCATCGGTCGGGTCCTACTCTCCAATTAACCTAGCATGCATGTTTTTGGAATGTGGGAGGAAGCTGGACAACCCGCAGAAAACCAATGCAAGCAACTTGAGAACATTTTATTTTGTACGTTTTCTTGGGAGGAATCACATGGTTCTCCTGCCTTAGATTGTATTTCAACTTAATTTGCCTGTTATGGTAAATATGCATTTACAATAAAGTGAGGAATTAGAGAGTCTGCCATTTAACTTTTTTTTATTGAATGTCTCAGCAACTATTGAACATAGATGCCAGAAATATGTATTTGTACATTTAAGACAAGTAATAAGTTGCTTTTGATCCAGTGTGACATGCAACATTGCCGTGTCTCACCTCCCTTAGCACCTTGATCCAAGACAGCATAGCTGAGCTGGGCACGTACAGGGCCGACCTGGAGGAGAAGCTGGGTCCGTACACCTGGAAAGTCGCAGAGCGTCTGGGCCAAGATCTGCAGGGACTGGTCGAGCGGTTCCGTAAGCACACGAGCGAGGCCAGGGAGCAGATAGAGAAGTACAGACAGGAGCTGCTGACCGTGGTGGAGCAGAACTCCGATGATGTCGGACTCAGGGTCACCGCATACACACGCAAGATGAAGAAACGCCTCAAGAAGGACGCCATGGAGATCACAAAGTTAGTGTGTTAACACTATTATCACATTGTTCATCCATCGAGTCTAGGTAAATATTTGAGTGAAGTATATCCTAATACACTCTAAATATACTGTATGTACAGTGGATATAATAAGTCTACAGTACAGTCTACAGTACAATATATTGTATGTTCCTGAGGCCTGTATCTAAGTTGTGTTGTCTTTCTCTCAGGCAAGTTGCCACCTATTTGGAGAAACTCCAGTCCCACACCTCAGACAACATTGCAGACTTGAGGGGGCATCTGGATCCTTATTTTGCTCAGGTGCGAGACAACGCCCAGGCGAAGATCACCACCCTGAATGACCTGCTGAAGTCCCAAGTGGAGAGCATGAAGGACACCATTCAGAACGCAGCGGAGGACATCACCAAAAGCTATGAAAAGACATCGAAGGACCTGTACTCCACCCTGCAGGAGAAGATGGAGGAGCTTAGCAGCTGGTTTCAGCCTTTTGTCTCCATGTTCACTGACAATATGTAAACCACTAGTCTGAATTATCTGTCTGACTACCACTCTACAGATGTAAAATGGCGATGATGGTGTTTACTAATAAAGATACTCACTCATACATAAGGAACTTGAATTTTGTTTATTAACGTGGTGGAATAAAACCATCCATCCATCCATTTTCTGAGCCGTTTCTCCTCACGAGGGTCGCAGGCGATCTGAGCCTATCCCAGCTATCATCGGGCAGGAGGCGGGGTCCACCCTGAACTGGTTGCCAGCCAATCACAGGGCACATACAAACAAACAACCATTCGCACTCACATTCACACCTATGGGCAATTTAGAGTTGTCAATTAACCTACCATGCATGTTCACTACAGCGCCTCCCCTATTAAAATGTATTTTATTTATTTACTTTTGAGTCACAAAAATGTTTTTAAAATAATATTGTCCAAGTGTGGTACTACACCAAACATAGCACGATTGCTCTGTGGGCTCCCTCTAGTGGTATGCAAAATAATCACGGATTAAGTACAGTTCAATTGTATTTAACATTTTAGTAATACTCCACATTTGCATTTAATCTTTAAGGACAGTTTGTTTTTACACTTTTATTTAGGTACAATTTTTATTTAACTTATGTGTGATACATTTTATTTTTTAACTAATTATTTATTTTATTTTATATTATTATTTGAGTACTGTTTTATTGTCCTAATTTAAGATCAATGTTCAAACTGTGCACACTGTTACTGTCGGACAGTATAATTTTTAGTGTTTTTTTTTTTTAACTAACACTTGGGCCTACTATGCTACTGTATTCGTATCTTGGTCATTATGGTGGCACTTGGAGGGCTGTTTTTTTAAGCTGGTACTTGGTATACAAAGTTTAAGAACCATTAATTTACTTAATTTCAAGCATTGATAATTTATAGCAATAGGCCTAACATTTTTAATTAGCTTCAAAAGTTTCACAATTGATTTTTTTTTTATTATCCTAAATATATTCACAGCTCAATGAACTAGAATTTTCTTTTAGTACAGTAGCCTACAGTATTGTACAGTAATACATTATTAGCTTTCGTACAATATGGTTTGTCAATAAAGATACCTTCATAAACAAAAGTATAAATAAAAAGCCATTCTGTGACATGATTTTTTAAACATCAGTTAGTTACGAAAGGGTTTCCAAAATCTAGAAACAAAAATAAATGGGAAAAATAAGACAATATAGGGAAACGATAATTATTATGAAGGAGCACAGCCCACATGTGAGCGTAAGGCACAGCGAAACCTAACTATGTGTGACGTCATTTCAGTATCCAATGATATTTATTCGATTGCTTACACAGCCAATCGGAAATCATTTGTCTTCACCGTGTTGCGTCGAACTTTTGTGTTGTCATATCCAAACATGTCGCTCATTTGTAACATGAAATTGTTTCTTATGTTAATATAATATTTGCCTTCCGTCAGAATGAGTAACTTTTGTAGAGAGGTCATCACGCTTCAGCTTGGTCATTATTCCAACTTTGTGGGCACTCATTGGTGGAATTTACAGGTGAGGAACACACTGCCGGCTAACTTAGCTTGCTGATGTTAGCTTTGTGTGTGTTGACAGGAGGCTGCTCAAGCCTAAAGTTAGGGAAGGTATCCATCCGAATGGTATTTTATAATCCCAATGAAGCCTCATATCTAAGGAGAATCAGAAATGTGCAGTAGAAAGGCCGTTGATTGTAAAACGTAGTCAATATTTGCTCGGACGTTGAAGTTTGTCCCAGAAACACAGTGAAATCATCACCTGTGTAATGTCAATTTGCAATTTAATAATCTGATATGCGTTCGTTCGGTGTTTGGAGGATGCGTCTCTGTCATACGACCCAGAGATGCCACCTGGAGAGATCCAGAGTGATGTCATGTTTCGTGAAGGCCAAACTCTTGGTGGGAACATCACCTACACTCCACGCCTCATTGCCATGGACCTCAAAGGTAACTTGGTTTTACTGCATAGTTAACTAATCCTGATGAGACAGTATTGTTAGTTAGGGAGTAAGTGCATATGAAGCCATATTAATCACGTTTTTTTTCCACACAGGAAGTCTGCAGACTCTAAGGCAGGAGGGAAGTCTGTATGATACTGGAAAAGACAATTCTGCTCTTTCCTGGTAAATAGATTGACAGTATGATAGTTATCTTTTTCCCTCTCATTTGTGGAAGGCCAAGTGCATAACATGTTGATGTATATTTCAAAAGTCATTCCGATTGACACTCACGTGTAGTTGTTATTATCCAATTTAAAAAAATAAAAAAATTAAAAAAAATGTAATATTGCACATCTACACTAGAAGCAGACTCAAAATGTTCCATATTGAGCCAAAACTCTAATGTTGGAAGAAATATGCATATACTGTAGCATTATGGTGTTGCGTAAAGAGTGACTACTCATAATAATAACCATATAAAACAAAAGTAGCATATACAAAGATTTTGAATTCACATTTTCAAATGCATTTTTCTGTTATATACTGTAGCCTAAAGGAGACTTAGGATGCATTTTACCCCACTGAAGCAATTTTCCCAAAAACATGATTGTAACACGGTTTTGTTCCAAAATATCCCAAGGATCAAGAATTACAGCAAACATTACACCCTCTATTTTGAGCCTAGCTTTTGTTTGTTGTTGTTGTTTTTTTAGGCTAGAGTCTAATCTCATACAAACGAGCCACTGCTCACCCAAACCCCTCTACTGCTGGGCCAATGCTGAGCATGACTAGGCGGTGGCTACTTGGTGAGCCCATAGTCTTAAAAAGCGAGTGAACGTCTCACTCACAGACATATTTTCGGAAATAGATTTACTTGGTTGTTTAATTTCACACTTGATGGGTAGGTAGGCCCTCCAGAGACCTAAATATTCATGTACAAACAAAGTCCATTTTTCGTAATATGATTAGATGAACCTACCCAGCACCAAATTCCATCCCAAGTATTCTCCATATAACAGGGATGGAAGCCTGATGATACATGAAGAAAGTCCTCCTGCAAAAAACTCCTTTCTTGAAGACCTGGACAACTTGGATGTGAGTATTTTGGTTTGTAATGAAACCAACAAGTTCATATTTATACAATTAAACATTGCTTTAGGTGATATCTAAATATACACCAGTTCTTGTGACATTCAATAGCCTCATGCTCTTTGTACTCAGTGTGGGGACATACTGACTCAGGCACATTTTTCTTCCAACTTCCAATATCACTGTGAACGTAAGTAAAACCTAATCAAATCTTACTTATTCAGCCCTTCTTTCTCAGAGGTTCACCTGCCCCGCAGGTTCTCTGAGCGTGGATACTGTGAACAGTCGGCTTGCTCAAGTCCAGAAGAACTACAAGCTGGAGGGTAGCGTTAAGGTCTGGTCTGACTTCCTGCGCATCCACTTGCACCCTCGCACCATCTCCATTATCCACCAGTACAACCATGATGGGTAAATTGTAGATTAAGATATTTGTTTGTGTGTTGTGTGTTTTGCCAGTAGAATTTGTTAAAGAAGACATATTATTTTTTCATACATGCATGGATATTTTTTTCTCCCCTTTATTTTGTGACCAGAGAAACTGACTGTCTGGAGGCTTTTGGCCAGGGGGAAACACTGCTGCAGGGGCCAGTGTTGGAGGATCTGGATGACAAACTGCATTTCTTTGTTGAGGAGTGTGACTACTTCCAGGTAAGTTGCTCTTAAAACTCGGCTGTTTTACAGTAAAGCTGTTCCAGCGATAAAAAGGCATACAGATCCAATATACTGCATGACTCTGAACAAATGAACAGGAAGGGTTTGGGGGGGGGGGGATCACGTTGTGTGGTTCAGGCGACCAATAACATTGGACAAGTTGCTGTTAGTGCAATTTGATTATTCTGTTGCCCTTCTCCATATCACATCATATATCATATGCTGTATCTCCACTTTAGGGTTTCCAGGTGCTGTGTGACCTAGCCGATGGCTTTGCAGGTCTGGGCTCAAAGGTCACAGAATTGCTACAGGACGCCTACGGTGGTCGAGGCATCCTAACCTACGGGATGGCTCCCGTCAGTCACCCAAATTCAGTGAGTTGGACTCAAGGTTCAGTGTTCATACAGTGTTCTTTGCAGACGCCGACAGGTTGTTTCTGTTCAAGCAGACTCCAATGAAGGACCGCTACCATCTGTTGAACTGTGCATTAGGGATGGTCCACATGGCCAGTCACAGCTCCTTCTTCTGTCCGCTGACACTGCGAGGAGGACTGGGCCTCCGACCGTCGTCTCCTATAAGCTTCCCTAACCTGAACTATGATGTAAGTTTTTTTTTTTTTTTCTTTTTTTCAAAGTAAGACTTTTACTACTCAAAAAGGTTAGGGATATTCGGTTATAATGTCGGGTGCAATTTCACGATGAACCTAAACTGCACGACAATGTTAGATCAAACACCTCTTTGTGAATTTTGCTGTTCAGCTCTTTGTTAGAGAACAGCAACTTGCTAAAAGTACTGAAACGTTGGACATGTGCATTCAAAGGTTTAAGGAAGGTCAAATTAAGTTCACATGAAAAGCTTATAATGCATTTTACCGAATATCCCAAACGTTTGGTGAGCAGTGTATTAGCATCCATCGGTCAAGTTCAACCTAACACAGCCTAGCCATTAAAAGTAGATTGCATTTCTTTAATCACATTGTCGTTATATTTCAGTTCTCCATAACATTTAGGTTTATGTGTTGCAGCCGTCACTTTGGTACCACTCCAGCTCTGTCCTGTCTCTCGCTCTGGATGCGCTCACTGTGCCGTACAGGCTGAGGAACAACTGCATCCCCATGTGGCAGCTGGCAGACTCGCTGTCTACGTCGGGCAGAAAGGTGATGTCATTGTGTTAAATCTAGTTGAAAGTTCTTGGATTTGTTTTTGGGAGTATTTGCCCGGAACACCTCACCGGGGAGGCATCCGAATCAGATGCCCCAGCCACCTCATATGGCTCTACTCTGAAATCCTCCCGGATGACCGAGCTTCTCACCCTATCTCTAAGGGAGAGCCCAGACAGCCTGCGGAGGAAACTTATTTTGGCCGCTTGTGTCCGGGATCTTGTTCTTTCGGTCATGACCCACAGCTCGTGACCATAGGTGAGGGTACGAACGTAGAGCGACTGGTAAATCGAGAGCTTCGCCTTTCGGCTTAGCTCCTTCTTTACCATAACGTACCGGTACAAAGTCCGCATCACTGCAGACGCTGCACCGATCCACCTGTCGATCTCCCATTCCATTCTTCCCTCACTCATGAACAATTCCCCAAGATACTTGAACTCCTCCACTTGGGGCAGGATCTCATCCCCGACTTGGAGAAGGGCACGCCACCCTTTTCAGACTGAGGACCATGGTCTCAGATTTGGAGGTGCTGATTCTCATCCCAGCCGCTTCACACTCAGCTGCAAACTGCTCCAGTGAGAGTTGGAGATCACTGCTTGATGAACCGAACAGAACCACATGATCTGCAAAAAGCAGCGATGCAATACTGAGGCCACCAAACCAGACCCCCTCTACGCCTCGGCTGCGCCTAGAAATTCTGTCCATAAAAATTATGAACAGAATCGGTGACAAAAGGCAGCCTTGGCGGAGTCCGACTTACTACCGGCAATCCGGACCAAGCTCTGACACCGGTCGTACAGGGACCGAACAGCCCGTATCAGGGGGTTCGGTACCCCATACTCCCGAAGCACCCCCCATAGGACACCCCAAGGGAAACGGTCACGTGCCATCTCCAAGTCCACAAAACACATGTAGACTGGTTGGGCGAACACCCACGCATCCTCGAGGACCCTGCCGAGGGTGTAGAGCTGGTCCACTGTTCCACGGCCAGGACGAAAACCACACTGCTCCTCCTGAATCTGAGATTCGACTTCCCGACAGACCCTCCTCTCCAGCACCCCTGTAGAGACCTTACCAGGGAGGCTGAGGAGTGTGATCCCTTCTTGCCTAATTTCTACTTTAAAAATCATTTTCATTGTTTCTTGATTGTTACATAAAATTCTAGTTTCTAGATATGGTGAATTTGGGGTTTTGTTGGCTGTCAGCTATAATCATCAAAGTTACATACATTAAAAATAAATCATGGAATATTTCATTGTGTGTAGTGATCTCTATGATGAGTTTCACTTTTTGAGTTGAACTACTTAACTAAATTAAGCTTTTGACACTTGTAATTTATTTAGATGTACCTGTATTATACTGAAGTTATGATGATCTTATCTCAATTTACTCACAAATTTGTATGAATGGCAACAAGTGAATACAACGTATAATTGTACCTTCTGCCAGCTAGTGGAAGGGTATTTAATTGTTCTGCCGGTCACTATATGTCGCTGGCCTAGATAGATGACAGAAGATACATCATTTGTAGTTCCATCCATCCATCCATTATAATAATAATTTTCAAATGTACATCCTTAATGCTGAGCATGATGTATTTAATAATAGGTGGTGGCGGCTTACGGTGTCGTCCCGTTTCCAATAATGCACGGCAGCTCTTTCCCCGATGCCCTGAGCGCCTGTGCTGACTCGTTGCCTTGGAAACCACTGTCAACGTGCGCCGAGGCAGCCGACGGTCGATGCTATGGCCAGTGGGTGACACTCAAAGGCTTGGAAGGCCAACGACTCACTAGGTACATTTTGTTGTCATTCATACTTTTAATGAATCTTCCTCAAAGTTTGTGGAGACAATTATTCTTTTTCTTTTTTTCTGATCAGTTCTGTTGCTCCAGGGACGGAACTTCTATCTCCTCTCCACAAGCTCCAGAGCGGGGAAGATGTCCTGGCATCTTATATTACATCTTTCTATCCTACAGCTCCTCTGTAAGACCCAAAACTTATGCATTCATCTGTTAGGACTGGGCAATATGGCCTTATCATTTTTAAAGTAATTTGGATTCTATTTAACAAAAAAACAAAATCCTGAGCAATAAACTTGAATTATTTGCAAAAATTGAGTAATCATTCAGCCCATTTGGTATCAAAATGTCTCTATGTTGAGAAACTTCATTTTCCTCCTTCCAGGGCTCTACAGCTCGTGTCCAGTCCCAGTAAATTGACCCCACCCTTCCCACGGATATTCAGTCAGTCTCTCACCGAGCGAGGTCTCGAGCACAGCCAACTGCTTGCAACCAGTTGTGAGTTTCTTACGTCCCATGATCCTCTGCTCTGAAATGTATTTAGTACTGTTCTATGCTAAATGATCTGCTCTTTGTAGCTCCGTTCGCCCAACCAGTCGTCACCTCTGTACCAGTCATGACGTCTCTCCAGTCAGGGCCCGCGCTGGACCCGTGGCTCGCGGAGTTGCATCGCAGTGTCAGCGCTTTCGACATCCGCCGCGTGGCTCCCAGCTTTCTTTCCCAGGGCCCTGAAACAGCGGACTACAGCGAGGCCCTAGAGCAGTTGCGCTTATTGGCTCGAAACTACCGAGACGACAGCGGTGGAGCAACGCGGTCGTCTTCTGAGGATGACGACGACTGACGTGTGTTGGACTCATATTGCTTACACTCACTCAGCCCCTGGAGAACCAAGATGCACTAATGTGGTGATTGAAACTGTCAGTTTGCTGTCTTGGTAAACAACAAAAGCAGCAGCAGTCTGTAACCTTTTTCCAACTAACTAAATGTCCCGACTACATTGGAATTGGGGTTGTACTGAAATAAGAGGGAGCTGTGTGACAAAACAGTTTTGCAGGAATCATGTGGCTCAATGAGCAACCTGTTTATTTGTCCATGATGACATACTGCAAAATTGAAAAATTGGCACAGTACCTTTACAGAAATGTAATATAGCCCTTGGTGCCGCATGTAAAAAATATTTGAATGGACTTTAATGAAAATTTATTTTATACAGTGGTTAATGATTGTTGCTATAGATAAAGACCCAACATATTAAACACCCAGTCTTCCATATGATCGTGTGCTTTTATTTTAAAGCAGTAGTCATTGTTGCTGCGAAAGATCTACAGAGACCATAAAACACAATCAGGAGGCTTTTTCTTTAATTTTTTTTTTTTTTATTTGAAATTAAATGTCACAGCTTTCACAAAAGGTGAAACATTCCAATAAAGTACAGCGGTACAGAATTAGCATCTATATTTAAGGACAAAAGGGGCTAAAATGCATACCACCAACTTATAGAACGGAGTATCACCAACTGCAACTTTAACAAAAAGCCTGCTAATTTGGGTCTACGGTAAAGGAGAAAAATGTGTAAAAGCAAATAAAATGGAGAAGCATGTGCATGAGACAAGAGCAAGCATCTGGGATGTATAGCTACTTATCAAAAATGGGAAGTACCCGTCTGTGGGTTGGGAAATGTCAAAGTGGAGGAAGAGGGGGACACTAGGTGATGACAAACAGTCCAAAAATCTCAACTATGAGCGGGAACGAGAGCGGGACTGGGAACGGGATTTGGAGCGAGAGACTGAACGGGAAGCGGATCGGGAGCGAGAACGCTCTTTGACTGGGGAAGGGGAGCGGGACTTGGATTTAGACTTGGATTTGGATTTGGATTTAGATTTAGATTTAGACCTGGCTCTGGATTTTGAGTCAGCGGGAGAGCAGGAGCGAGAGCCCCGCTCCTGTTCGCCTGCCTCCTCGTCGCTCTTGGGAGGGTCACGACCCTTAGATTCAGACTTCCTGGAGACGGAACGGGAGCGAGACCTGGATCTGGACCTCGAGTCGTCCTTCTTGCTCTTCTTTCCTTCTTTCTTGATCTTTTTGCTTTTGGGGCTGCGGCTCCTGCTTAGGTCTTTGTCTTTCTGGTCTCCGTTGCTGCGCTCATCTTCCTTCTTGTCCTTTCCTTTACTCTTCTTGCTGTTGGAGTGACTGCGGGAGCGAGAAGCAGGCCTGCAGGCAAAAGGTCCAACTTGGATTAGATATCAATGATCATCATGAGCATCTGATATTGTTAAGGCCAGGAGTGATGCAACGTCTCACCTGGAGCGGGAGCGGCTCCGGCTGCTGCTTTCACTGCGGCTTCGACTCTTGCGGGACCTGCGGCTCCTGGAGCGGGACCTAAATAGGCAACAGGTGCACTTACTTCAATCTGTTGGATCATCAAGTATATTTGCACAACTGTACATATTGTATTTGCACTACTGTGCATTTATACCACAATTCCATAAATACAGTAACCATACCATTGAACTACTGTACACATGTTCAGTATATTCTGTATACTCTTTTTTTCTTCAATAACTGCAATCGCTATTGTTTTTTTTTTAAACATTAACGTCAAGACCAGAGCTTCCCAACCTTTGAGCCAAGGCACAATATATTACCTTAAGGGGGGGGAATAATCTCACAGGTTAATTATGTACCTTCTGCTACCTAGTGGAGAACCAAAACTGTAGATATAAAATGGGATAATTAAGTGAAGCTGAATCACCTTCTAGACCGTATTTCTGATCAGATCAATATTATCTTCATTTAAAATAACTGTTCTGTCCTTTAAAAAAATAAGGAAATTTCTTAGTGACCCAAACTTTTGAAGGGTAGCATACAAGTCGAAATACTCACTCATGTTGACATGTATTTAGATGATATGCTTTTGAATTTCTTCTTAGGCAGTTGGTTAGATTGTCATTTCATTACCTTGTATTTGACGTGTAATGACAACTTAGTTTAATCTACCCCAGTTTTCAGTGCTAGCAGTAACCATTTGTCCTGTGTTGTGCTTCGTACCTGGAGCGGCTTCTGCTGCGAGAATAGGAACGGCGGCGTTTGGCTCCGGGGCGGTCTTCGATGAGACGGATCTTTCTGCCGTTGACCTCTGTGCCATCCAGCTTCTCCAGAGCCCGCTTCATGTCAGCGTAGAGCCTGAACTCGATGACCCCTTCATTCTTTCGGCCCTTGTGCGTGTCAGCGTAAGTCACCTCCCCTGCTTGCCTCATGTAATCCTTAAGGGGGGGAAAAAAGTACATTTTAGATGAAGACAACAACACGTGTATAATATTTCTTTCAAATAATAAAATGCACCTTTAAGTCCTGCCAGCTGCATCTGCTGGACAGATTCTCAACAATGAGCCGATAGTCCGTCCTAATAGGTGGACCATAGCGGTCTCTGCCCCAACGCCCTCCGTAACCACCTTTCAAGGTAACAAGGAAAGAGCAACAAAATGAGGACCGCGCAGCAACGGAGATGCACTTATCATTCTGAATTCCACACTATTTTCTACAAATAATTAAAGCCACACTGAAAATAAAAAAAACGGCATAATTTTAAGCTCCTATGTCTTAGACAAAAAAAAAAAAAGACAATCTATGTACATTAATTAAAATTGACAAGCTACATCTGTCTATACATAAAAAGTAAAGCTCATTAAATGTAAGAAAAAAAATAGGATATATATATTGTAAATCATTTAAAATTACATAAATCTGATCAAGGAAATAATTCCGGTGAACAAAAATACTAAACTAAGCCTAAAAACAACTGACTGTTAGAATAAATGTTCTTTTTGAGGCTAAACCCACATCTGTTCCTAACCCCCATGGCATCCTCACCACCCGGCCTGGGCTGGGCCTAATGGCAATAGCGGTCTTCATTCACAATGGCTCCCTTTTTTGGTCTGCCCAGGGGCCCAGAATGGTCAAACCACACTCTTGGAAAGGGGGGACACCATGGCCAGCAATAGGGCAGGCAGTCAGCAAAGGACTCTTTCAATTGAAACATTGAGGTTCTTTGTTAAATCTTTACCTTTTAAAATTGACAATCAACTTTAATAGAATGTTAAAAATAGAATGACAATAGCATTCACAACATACTGAACAATATAAATACTAAATTCAGAACTATCAAATGAAAACGTTTTTCTTTTGTCACTACTTTTTGTAAATTGCTACATGGTTTCATTTCACTAGTCATTGGTGGCTTGGGTGCATTCAAATTTCTCAGGAAATCTCCGTCGTCTGCTATTCCATTGTCCGAAGTGATTTAGATTTCATGCAATTGGTCAATTTGCATGGCAACAGCAAACGCATTACCCACTCTGGAAAGTCCAATTTCAGAAACAGAGATATGTATGCTTGCAAGAGGGCTGTCAAAAACCAATGGGGCTGACATATGCCAGACGCATGAATACAGAGTTGGGGGCCGGGGGTATTTGCACTTATAAGTGTCTACTGACACTAAAATGCTTACTTTCCAATCCAAATGCTTTAAAGCACGGTTTACCAATCTTTACTGAGCCAAGGCACAAACTTCACATTAGAAAAATCTCACAACATACCAACAAACCAAAATTTGCTTACATTTGTGTGAAATCTGTCTGTGTGGTTGTGTTGGATTTTCATTGAGTGTTTTTGTCAAGGTTTGAGCTGTCCTATTTTGTTGGCTGTCCTTAAATACACCTGCTGCACAGAGATGTTTCTGCTTCTCTCCCAATGCAGCTACAAATAGCCTGTGTAGTTTACCTTGCCATTACCATTTGCCTGTATTCCCCAACATGTGCATGCGTGTTATTTAGCTAATACAATTTATAAACATCATGTGAAGTTGGGTCGTTTGTGTAGAATAATTTGACTACTAAAAATTTAAATTTATGTTACATGGGTTCATGATTGTGTATATGCTAGATGCATGGTGTTGGTGCTTCATGATCCTCAGTTTTAAGTAGTTTGGCCCCATCTTGTGGCATCTATATGCAATTACAAACCCCTTTTGGATGGGGCGTCACCTATTTTTCAGATTTTTGCTATTGAATGTGGTTTGCTGTAAATTGATTAGGGAGTAGGTAATCTTTTCAACACCTCCAGTCATTATGGACAAAAGCAAGACCAATCCACCCAACCCAAAAACCAGATTAGTGGAGTTCTGTGTATGCTGGGATAACTAGCGTAACTGCGGGCTGATAATGTTATGGGTTGAACCCAAACTTGCTAAAATTGTGTTTTCTCTATGGTAACTATGGCATCTTTGGACAAAGGTTAACTACATGTATATCATTTATTTATAAATATAGGAGATAAGTAAACATGAACGACGCCTAAACATCGGACATTGTCATAATTGGTGGCTCCTGAACACATCTTGTGTCAAGAAAAAGACATACTACACGTTTAAAGTTCCTCCGAGTGCCTTGTCCCAGTCTCCTTCTATAGGGTTCCGCCAGTCACCTGAATCCAAAGGAAATGCTTCGACCTGTTCTGCCTAATGCAAAAATTGGTTGCGGATATACCCTATTCAATATAAAGTGAATGCACCCAAGCCGCCAACTACAACAGTTTAGCACCAAAGTTAATCAAGACTGAAATTAAAAAATATATATATATATATCTATATATAAATATATATTGACGTGAAACGAAAAACGGTTTAGTTGGTGAACTCACTGCTTCCTCGCCCTCCTCCACCACCACCGCCGCCGCCACTGTAGCCTCCATCACGACGGGGACCTTTGGTGTGCTCC
Source organism: Phyllopteryx taeniolatus (assembly GCF_024500385.1). Lineage (NCBI taxonomy): Eukaryota > Metazoa > Chordata > Actinopteri > Syngnathiformes > Syngnathidae > Phyllopteryx > Phyllopteryx taeniolatus. The sequence continues at coordinate 11,064,123 of NC_084522.1, forward strand.
ACAATCACTCGCTCCCCGCACAGCTCCTTCCCGTTCAGGTCGTACACCGCATCGTCGGCGTCGCGCGGGTCATCAAATTCAACAAACCCATACCTGGGAAGAACGCTCGTTTTATTACCACGTTACAACATCACACTAAAATATTTCAAATGAATAAAGTAAGACCACGAGATTGCAAATAAAAAGAGTAAAAAGGTTGATTTTATTGACTTTTACCGTTTCAAATACACATTCTTGCACGTTCACATCGTGACATTGCCACGTCTGGCGCTCGCTAGCTCGCGTAGCAAAATATCCCAAATTATTACTAGCAGGGGAAGTGTGCAAAAGAAATATGCATCATTAAACACACTCGACGACTGACGCGCAGTCTGCTTAAATATTTGACAACAAACACCATTCGTTAGTAGAGCCTGCACAGACGGACGAGGCCCATGCACCAAAGTTAGCTGAAGCTAATCGACATTAGCTTTCTAGCAGGACCGTCGAGGGGGGGGAGGCCGAAATGTTACCCGTTTTTTAGATCCACTTCCAGAATCTTCCCGTAGCTCTTGAAGAACCTCTCGACGTCCTTTTCCCTGGCCCGATAGCTCAGCCTTCCGATATACACCCGAGACATTTTGTCGAATTATGAAGCTCAAAATCCAACAATGGACGCCAGTCGGAGCAACAGGAAAACAAGAATGCGGAACGAGAAAGGCAGCTTAACTGCACAATGGCCCGCGACGACAGGGCGTGGCTTACTATATTCTTCGGCGCTTTTCAACAGTTCTGAAAAAGACGGTCGGCTTGACCATTGCCACCTAGTGAAAAGGAATGGAACTGTTTTATAAGGTCCAGGTTCAGAACGTACTCCTATCCCTGACTGACCTACACTTTCAGAAAACACGAAAAAGGAGATGCATTCTTCGTCAACCTGTTAATATTATTGTCAAAAATGTATATTCACAAATGTAAATATAGTCAGCAAATAGCTTCCTTAACCCACTTTTACAATGATACTCTCTCTTTAAAAAATCTCTTGAAAAAAATCCAAATATTTGAAGCAACTGTACCATAACCGCTGGCATAACATTTTCTAAACGCATTTTGTATACTTGGACTAATAACTCATTTAAAAAAAAAAATCCCTGACCTACACCAACTACAGGTGGCGAAAGTACTCACACAGTCACACTCTAGGTACAGTACAAAAGTACTGATTCAACTGCTTTACTAAAGTAAAAGAAAAAAAGTGGACTGAAATGTACTTAAGTACAAAAATAGTACACATGTAAAAGTAAAAGTACAAATATTTTTTTCACTGTCAATTCTATACAATGCTGTTTCGGATAACTTGGAACAACAAAGAAAAAACCTGCACACAAAGTAGTTCCCCTCTTTTATTAACTTGCATAGAGCCCTTACTGAGAGGGGGAAAGAAAATCACTGGACATGCTATCAAAACAGGGGTAGCGACAATTTTTTCCTGTGCTGAGGATGGAGTTGATGTTGGTTAAATCCCAGGAACTTGAAGGTCATGACGCTTGACACAGGACAGTTGGCCAGCGTGAGGCGCAGCTGTGGCGAAGATGTGGTGATTTCTCTTAAGTAATTCTGTTAAATAATCTCTTAATAATAATAATACTCTGTTAAATAATTCTCTTAAATAAGGCCATAAATGGGGAATATCCCGCTTCCCCAAATCCGTTGTGTCATCGTCGTTAATATTCCCTGGTTCACATTCCTCCATGTCGCTGCATTCATTGTTTTTTTTCCGCTCCAAGATCTCAATCAGTCGAGATCTCGACCTCAATGAACTTTTCCTTTGCCTGTTTACATTTTTACTGCATCATTTAATCATCCTTGGAGGTCAAAAAACAAACTAATGAGCCTATTTGAACAAAGTAAGGAGTAGAAAATATAGATATGATGTTTTTTTTTGTTAAATGTAAGATTTCAGTCGCCTATTTAGGTGGCTTCTACTTCGTGTGAGTATAGTATTTGTCTTTTTCCCCCAATCATTTGTCACGCAATCACGGGCACACACCCTAACGCTGACCGGTGACCCCAGAAAAGCACCTTGTTCTCTATGAAATGTTACTATAACACTGCTACACTGATACACTTCTAAACAAATCATTGACACCTCGTAAGTTACGCCGTGTGTCTCTGATTGGTTGTTTTTCCTTGGGTGCAGTGGTTTCTCGTACGAGATGGGGCCAGAGACAGCTGATTTTGTTCCCAGCTCACATTTATCCTGTGCTGTAATACTGTCAAGGGACAATGACTGTGACAGTGCAATGACAAATTTGACAAAAAAGTTTTTTTTTGTTGAAATGGGAAAGTGAATGTTGTCATTGTAGTGGTACTTGGTACTAAGTTATTTTTTTCGAGATGGTACTTGGTGTAAAAAGTTGAAGAACCAAAGCTAATAAAGTCCCAAAAGTTCATATTTCCCCCCTAAAAGTTAGACGAACACCCTTTCGGTGCCGGATGTTGAGACCAATAGCGTGGCGTCATAGCCGCTGTGGGCGGGCCTAACACCAACGTTTTTTTTGTTGTTTTTGCAAATAAGCTCTTGTTTTGTCGTTTATAACTTTAGCGTGACTATACTTTGAAACAATAATGGTGCGTTAGGTCCGGTAATGGAGTGATTCCATTCTAGTGTCCACCTGTGGGACTCAATGAAATGTTCTGGATGGGTTGAAAGCAAAGTGAGCCGGTCTCATTTGGAGACAAATAACGGGACGCTTCGCCACCACAGCGCAGCTAACCGGCTAGCTAACTCGCGCTAAATTGTTATGGAGACTTTTTCCAAATACTCTTGGATCGATTTCGTCTTTTCCGTCATCGGAGTGTGTACTTTCTTGGCGGACTGGGGCTCCGACTTGTGGGTTGCTGTGGAGTTTTACTGCCACGGTGACTTTTTGTGGTTCGGCGCACTGGTCGCCCTCATGATCCTGTCGTCCTCCGTGCTCCAAATGTTCAGCTGGTTCTGGTTGAAGTATGACCGCCACCTGCCCGGGTTCCGAAGCGAGATCGGAGCCGAAGCTGTGCTCTTCGTGGACAAAGTTAAACTTAGCTGCCTGTTGCATGTGCTGCAGCTGGGTTTCCTTTGCAGGTAAACAAACACGCGTGTGCAAATATTGCTGTTGTTGTTCTTGTTGTTTTGGGTCTCATCATTGCTTGGGTACGTGTGTCAAAATTTGAACATTAATTGGTTGACATGAGATCAGCTTTATCACATTGATCTTTTTAAAAAAAGACGATTAGAGTGAGTGTCATAAGAAAGTTATGTATCTGCACAACCGGTGAAAATGCACCAATTTCTGGCCGACGTCTTGATGCAAAGAAAGAGGGGTCGAGATTTTAGGTGTGACCTTCTTTCAAACTTTCATAACTTTTCTCCTTTATCCTATTTTCAAAAGGCGGGTATCATTGGAAAGCTTGCTAAACAGAAACAGACAACACATACCTGTAATAAGGATGAACTTCAAGTCAGTATAGAAAGCCAAGGGCCCAGGTTTACAAAAGAATGTTAGTCTAACAGAGTTTGCACATTGTGGTCACGTAATGTAGTGTGGTGTAATTTGCCACTCAAACATGCATGGAAAAGAAACAAATTAAGTCAAGTTGTTGAAATACATAGTAAGGACTCAATTCTGTAGCACAGTTAGGAGGCATTTGGAGTTGATAAAATTCATTAAAATAGCGTTTTAAGTGACGGAAAATATCGACCAATTTACATTATATTTGGCAGAAGCATAGAAAAATATTAATCCTAAAGATGTGCTTATGGATTTGAAAAATGATTTTACTCACCAAAAGTTTTTGAAATAAATTGTTGAAATTATAAATTAGTATAAATTAATATTATAACATGGTTACTTGCCCTTTCGAGAAATTTTGAAGTCGTGATTAATATTAGGACAGGTGTTCTACATTTTCAGTAGTGGTTTGCAGTGCAAGGTGAATAACGCAAACACTACTTCCGACAGCCAGTCAGCGGCGGCTACACGCATACCTCCCTACTTTGTTAAATTAAATCTTATAAAAGTCAGGTGACAAAACAAAAAAGTGCTTGCACTTTGTAGCTACTTAAGTTGAAGTTGAAGACAAGTCAACTAGTAAAAGAAGTACTGATCCATTTCCTGTATTAAAGTAAAAAAGTACAGACTCTGAAATGTACTCATGAAGAAGAGTAAAAAGTAAAAATGATTTTTTTTCCCTTTGTCAATTATCTTTTTTCCCCTAAATCAGTGTAACTAACTAAGTAATTAACTTTAAAGTACAATACACTTGCATCTAATTATTTAGAAATGTTTGTATTCAAACATTTTTTTGTTTTTATTTAACTTTTAGGTCTAATACATTGAATCATAATTTTCCTATATTTAAGTGCATTGTCAATATTCAAACTGCACATAATTTTACAGAGGTTAACAAAAATATTAAATGTACTTTTTAGGAATGAAACCTAATGATGAACACTTGGGCCCTAGAACTGTATTTTAATATTGGTCATTATGGTGGTACTTAAATATTTTTTGAGGCAGTCCTGAAAAAGTTTGAGAACCGCTGGCTTCAGTCGTGTTTAACTTTCTGTCACAATCTCAATAAAAAAATACCATTGTGCTTGCTAAAACTTGTCTGTGTAGATTATCAGTTATCTAAATCATGGTAATCCCCATCTTGAATCTTGTTTGTTGAATTAGTTTTATTTTTTTCTCGTTTTCCTAAAACATTCAAAAATTATTAACCTAAATGCTTTACGGCCTATTACGTACGGTCACGTTTTGTTGCGCTAACCCCGTTTTTCAAGTTACGACTGGTTTTCTCGTCTGCGTGGTAAGTGGGTGACTGCTGTGGTAAACTTTTTGACAGTTTAAAAACCTGCCCTGGCATCCAGGGCAATCACGGCCTGTCACGTTTGCCCACGCCGCCCCCCCTCCCCCCACGTCCATCATGTTTTGTCTATGATGGCCTGAAAGGTGATAGCAGTGAGGTGTACCCTGCCCTCTCGTCAACGTGAGCTGGGATAGGCTCGACCTCACCTGTGACCCTAGCTAGCAAGGATAAGCAGCACAGGGCGCCTTGGTTAAACATTATTGAAGCGCTCTCATTCATCTTAAGCCATCATACAGTACTTCCTCTCACTAACAGGCCGCATGCAGTTAAACACATTCGTGTGATAATATTTCTCTTTTTTTATCTCATTGTTTGGCTCATCATTGTAGAAGTACGGTACTTCCATTCATTTTGAGCAGTCATGCTTTCGCTCTGCAACAGGTGACATGCAGCTTCACATTGTTGTGATACCAACACGCTTAGACACTTCACAATAAAGTTTTTATTATAATTGTTTTTATGCTTTCATACATGTACACATAACTGTCTGGTTCACCAACATGGCTCCAGTACGCAAGCGTATAATTACGTTTGACAAGTGCCATGACCATAAACGTCAAGTTCAGGTGCGGCGGTGACAAATAATATGTTGGTACTGCATCCTGTCACATTCCATACCGGTTCTCCTTCACTGAGGTGTTTGGATCCGCTGTGCGATTTACCGTGCGTCATTTAACAAGTCTTTTGTCACGCATTCCCCTCACGTAGGCACATCTCGGCCATCCGACAAGGCTTCCGGGTATGGTGGCGGAAAGAGGAAGGCTCCGAGTACGCCGTCTACCTGACCCACGACCTCAGCATGCTGCGGCTCATCGAGACGTTCTGCGAGAGCGCTCCTCAGCTCACGCTCATGATCTATGTGGTGCTGCGCACCAACAAAGCCAGGACCGTCCAGTGTGAGTTCTCTGACACATTAGGGCTAGTGTTCGCATAATAAGCAAAAGTGTTGCTACATGTGGTCATTTCCACTAACAAGAGAAGAGCTCCTTCAGAGGGCCTGGCTCACAGTTTTGATGTCAGGCTTCTCAAGTTCCTCCAGAGCAAACGAGACTCTCCCAAGATGACGGCAAAGCACTTTTAAATGAAACTCTTCAGTTCACGTCAACATACAGTGGGTATGGAAAGTTTTCAGACCCCCTTAAATTTTTCACTCTGTTATATTGCAGCCATTTGTTAAAATCATTTCAATTCTTTTTTTCCCTCAGTAATGTAAAGACAGCACCCCATATTAACAAAAAAAATAATTGTTGAAATCTTTGCAGATTTATTAAAAAAGAAAAACTGAAATATCACACAGCCATAAGTATTCAGACCCTTTGCTCAGTATTTAGTAGAAGCCCCTTTTGCGCTAATACAGCCATGAGTCTTTTTGGGAATGATGCAACAAGTTTTTCACACCTGGATTTGGGGATCCTCTGCCATTCCTCCTTGCAGATCCTCTCCAGTTCTGTCAGGTTGCATTGGGAACGTTGGTGGACGGCAATTTTCAGGTCTCTCAAGAGATGCTCAATTGGGTTTAAGTCAGGGCTCTGGCTGGCCCATTCAAAAACAGTCTTGGCTTGTTGGTAGGTGAACCTTCGGCCCAGTCTGAGGTCCTGAGCACTCTGGAGAAGGATATCACTGTACTTGGCCGCATTCATCTTTCCTTCGATTGCAACCGATCGTCCTGTCCCTGCAACTGTAAAACACCCCCACAGCATGATGCTGCCACCACCATGCTTCACTGTTGGGACTGTATTGGACAGGTGATGAGCAGTGCCTGGTTTTCTCCACATATGCCACTTAGAATTAAGTCCAAAAAGTTCTATCTTGGTCTCATCAGACCAGAGAATCTTATTTCTCACCATCTTGGAGTCATTCAGGTGTTTTTTAGCAAACTCCTGCGGGCTTTCATGTGTGTTGCACTGAGGAGAGACTTCTGTTGGGCCACTCTGCCATAAAGCCCCGACTGGTGGAGGACTGCAGTGATGGTTGACTTTCTAGAACCTTCTCCCATCTCCCGACTGCATCTCTGGAGCTCGGCCACAGTGATGTTTGGGTTCTTCTTTACCTCTCTCACCGAGGCTCTTCTCCCCCGGACGGACGGCCAGCTCTAGGAAGGGTTCTGATCGTCCCAAACGTCTTCCATTTCAGGATTATGGAGGCCACTGTGCTCTTAGGAACCTTCAGTGCAGCAGAAATATTTTTATAACCTTGGCCAGATCTGTGCCCTCTGAGCTCTTCAGGGAGTTCCTTTGACCTCATGATTCTCATTTGCTCTGCGATGCACTTTGAGCTGTAAGGTCTTATATAGACAGGTGTGTGGCTTTCCTAATCAAGGCCAATCAGTATAATCAAACACAGCTGGACTCCAATGAAGGTGTAGAACCATCTCAAGGATGATCAGAAGAAATGGACAGCACCCGAGTTAAATATATGAGTGTCACAGTAAAGGGTCTGAATACTTATGGTTGTGTGATATTTCAGTTTTTCTTTTTTAATAATTCAGCATACATTTCAACAATTACACTTTTTTTCTGTTAATATGGGGTGATGTGTGTACATTAATGGGGAAAAAATTTAATTGTAATGATTTTAACTAATGGCTGCAATACAACAAAGATTGAAAAATTTAATGGGGTCAGAAAACTTTCCGTACCCACTGTAGGTCCATGGCACCAAGATTTTACAAGCTCGCTGCAGAGCACTACTTTTGTCTAAATAAAGCTTAATTCACTTCAACATCGTTCCTTGGCACCAAGCTGCCACAAGATGGCGCCAAAGTGGTACTTTTATTGCTTTGGCCTAAGCACAAAAACAACGAATAACAAGAAAGGAACCGTCAATATGTGTGGATACACTGTATGAGTGAAACAAGATGCTGGCTGTAAGGATTTAAGGTGAAGCCGTGCATATTCCGGGATCGCCATTCATAAAGTAGAATATTTGTCAATTTTTTGGGGAAGCTGTCATCTGTTATTTGCTAAAAAAAAATTGCTAAAATTATCTCGTGTTTGCTATTTTTACATTAAGGCCAAAGCAATACAATTATTACTTTAGCGCCCAATGATAGAATCTTGTATTTGTTCTTAGGTTTAATTCATTTGTAGTGTTTTCTCATCTGCATTTTAAATGTGCTGTTTTGTTGGCAGTCCTTGAATGTACCTCGTTTGTGCATCATCAGAAATAAAAATAAAGTTATGTTTCTGCTCCCAATATACTGTAGCTCCTAAAAAAGCCAGTGTAGTCTACTTTGCGTTTACAATTTGCCTGTATTCCCTGACATTTATTATGGTATGTAAATGGCAAAAGGTGAGTTTGTGGTAGTGCGCATATTTGCCCATGTAGAACGTCATGTCAATTATGCTTGCATGTTGTTTAGGCTCATTAGTGCTATTAGCTAACATACTAGCTAATAGCACAAATGAGCCTTATGTGAAGGTGCTTTGTTTGTGTTGAATATATACCAACTGAATACAATTATGGAACATGGGTTTATGATTTTGTACATGCTAGATGCATGGCCTTGGCACTTTAGGATCTGCTCCGTTTGAAGTGCTTTGCCACCATCTTGTGGCATCTAGAAGCAATTACAACCCACTTGAGGGGGGGGGGGGGTAATTGCTATTAAGTCAAGGTACTACTGTTTTGAGTACCACACAGTGAGCTATCAGAATGACAGTTACACACATCAAAAGTGTTCTTCCGCTTTATTGCCACACTGATAGCGTAACCTCTGTGTTTGCAGTCGTCAGCATTGTGGCATCAACCACGTCCATAGCCTGGATGGTGGTGGATTACCACCGTTGCTTGCGCGCCTTCCTGCCAGACAAGGCCAAGCAGGGCTGGGGTTCGTCTTTGGTCTACTTCCTGTGGAACCTGCTGCTCATCTCCCCACGCGTCGCTGTCCTCGCCCTCTTCGCTTCTGTCCTGCCCCCCTACATTGCCGCCCACTTCCTGATGGTTTGGTCTTGCTTTGTTGTATGGGCTTGGCGACAGAGGACCGACTTTATGGACAGCGTCGGTGGGGAATGGCTCTACCGGGCCACCGTGGGGCTCATTTGGTACTTCAGCTGGTTTAACGTAGCCGAGGGTCGGACTCGAAGCAGGAGCATCATCTACCATACCTTCATCACGACCGACGGGGGGATCCTGCTGGCCACTTGGTGGTGCTACCGCGACCCCGTGACCTCCCAGCCATATGCAGTGGCGCTGCTCATCACTCTACCTCTTACCTACTTGCTGGGACTGCTCTTTAAATGCATCTACTACTGTTGCTTCCACCCTAAGCTGTGGAGGCCCCCGCTGAGGGAACCAAGACTGACTGACGACTTGCCTGATGCAGAAGTGTCCTTCAGAGAATTTCCCATCCAGGACGGTACTTTGTCCTCCCAGCTGCTCAACAAAAGGATGGCGCACAATGCGGCACTCTTTTACTCCAGTCTGTAGAAACGCTGCAAAAAACAGAAAAAACAAAACAAAATGAGAGTTCAGTCGTCTACTGATAACGCTTGTTATCTTTTTAACCTGTTTTTGTGTGTACTCTGGATACTGTAGACACCCAGAGGCCAAGGTTAAGTACACCTGCACAAACTAATGATACAAGAGACATGCAAAATTTGCAGACAATGCAATGCAGTTCTACCCCACTGCAAACTACAAATAAAACATTATTGTTCACAAATACCTCTCATACATTTTCAATCAAAACCGAGCCCTGTTGTCTGAGAAAGGCAGATGGATACAGTTCTGTTGATTTGTGTGGGTGTACTTAATAAAATGTCCAATCAGTCTTATCTTTGTGATTACATATTAATGTGCCATATTAATTTAACAATATGGCACACTTTAAAAAAATAATAAAATTCCAATGGCCCCGAGATACCCACACACATTGCTGTCAAACTGACTCTTTACAAAGTTACATCGTCTCCTGTGAAATGTCCAGTAGTGAATTACAAAAGGGACATTTTATAAGCTAGTTTTTCAAAGTGACTTTTTCTACACGTTCACAATCGATAATACACTGTTGCAAGGATGTAGAATTGCTGCTATTACCATGTATTTACAGAATGTGTAATTGCAAGAACAGAACACAGACAAATTCACAGTTAAGCGGTAACAATATGGATTTAAAATTAAGTGTCAAGGTCTATTAATATTTCCTTTTATTGGGTCAATTCATATCGTTAATATTTTCCAGCCACAAATGTCTCAGCTATATTTAATCATCTGTTGTCAAATCAAGCAAGGACTGTGTGTATGCGACTTGGAAGGAAGTGAGGGGTGGGGCAGCGTCCTTTTGAGCCATGTTTGTGCTCTATGTTGACTTCATACAGAATTTCAAAGGGAAAAACCATCACTAGCTCGTTAAATTTGTCATGAATCTACAAAATAAAATATGTATAATTGTAAAAATTGTTTAACTAGGAACATTTTGTCTGAACATTTTGAAAATAAATGTTGCAAGACTTAAGCAAGCCACTGATTCTCTTTTTTGTTTTCTTCACAAATACATGGTGCCTTGAGATATTTTCACGATACGAGCCGTTCAGTTGATTGTTTTGCTTAGACTTATGAGCAAATATTATAGAAGCGCTGTGAACTCCACAACAAGCGGCAGTTTGTGCAGATAGTGAACGATTCTTCAAAAAAGAGCCTTGAAGCTGTTTATTGCCATTCCCAGTTTAAGTTTACTTTCAAAGTGAACAAAATAAAGCAAACAAACACATGGCTTGCCTGTTTAGCTTCATGCTAACAAACAATGTAAAACGCCATTGACGGGCTAACAGCATTGGTCTTGCGGTGTTATAACCCTTTCAGCAACAGATATTTGAACACAAACAATGGAGCGGTTCAGAAAATGGATGGATGGATTATACTGTCCCCAGGTGGCCAAAGTGCGCACACCAGAAGGAGGAGCACAATGTCCATTGAATTGAACTAATTGGGCACGAACTGCTTAATTCTTTACATTCTGTTTAATTATTAATAAATTATTTAAAACTGTATGTTTTTACAAAGTACAATATTATAGAGTGCTATTCTTAAAAACATCTCACAACATTTTTTTTGGGCGGGGGGGTCTGGAACGGATTAATGGCATTTCCGTTCATTTCAATCTGGAAAGATTATTTAAAATTGGAAGTGTTTTGAGTTGTGAACGTGGTCACGGAACAAATAAAATTAATATGCACCACTGTAATATTAAAAGGGTCCAAAAAAATTATCTAACTCGGATAATCAAGAACATTCAATTTGTGACATGTATGAAGTCAGTAAAACAGTTGAAAAAGAAATCTAGTTAGCCCTACAATTAGAGTTTAAAGGCTGTCATTTTGTGAATGAAAACAACACAAGAAACTGAGTTAAAGTGACATGGAATGACACAGGATTATTTCACGAGTTGTTGTTTTTTTGACCATATACCTTTAAGAGTAGTCTTTGAGGGCGGGTTTTTTTTTTTAAGCAGGAGGAGTGCCGCACTGTTTTAACACAGTCGATCTGTCATTCTGTTCAAGTTAGTGATTTAGAGTGCCGTGGGAGTGGGACCAGCTCCACCAGCATGTAGCTGTACAAGTGGAACCATGAGCTTGTTCAAGTACTCCAAGTTGGATTGTATCCTCACTTATTTGGGCCTGGCATTTCTATTGTTGGACATTGGTCTGGATATATGGACTGTGGTGTCTTTCTATCAGGAAGAGGAATACTTGTATCTCGGCATCCTGATATTGTTCCTCCTGGGCTCGTCAGTGCTTATTCAAGCATACAGCTGGCTGTGGTATACTTATGATAACTTTGAACGGGTGACAAGGGTTGAGAGCTGTCTCACTCCTAAACAGCTCAAGGCCCTGCACTTTTTACAACTGGGAACCTACTTCAGGTTTGTAGGTAGAAAGTCTACTTTAAACATATGGGGGTGGTGAATTTGTATTTGTCTTTTTCATATGGCCTCCCTGATTTGCACTGTCCAGTTCATGGAATCGTTCTCATTTACAAGAAAGAGTAAAACTTTCCAATTATGTAATACGCTGGAATTTCTTTCAGGGTCTCTTTTTGTCTAGCAGCAGAGTGACCTAATAGTTTGCGCGTTAGCCTCATAGTTTTGAGGTTTGGGTTTAGACTCTCGGCTCCGGCCTCTCTGTGTGGCGTTTGCATGTTCTCCAAACATAAATACCATAGTTTTTTTTTTTTTTTTTTTTTTTAAATAAGGGATTTGCTGGAAGAAAAATTCTCAATGTTAGTACAATTTGAAGAATTGCAATTTTCCATACATGTTTTCTGCCAAAATGAAAAGAGCAAATCTACATCTGGCCCTCAGGCCTTCAGTTTGACATTTGTCCTGAATTGTCCGTAGATCAATTGTGAATTTGAGTGTGAGGTGGTTCTTTTTCCCTGCCCTTCAACTGGCCGGCGACCAGTGCGGGGTGTGTTCCGGCTGTGGCTCAAAGTCAAACGGATGGATGTTTTTGTCTATTGTTGTGGTGAAATTATTTGGAGGAAGCTGTGGATAATGTGCAATTTGTGACCATAGTATGCCAGTGGTCACTATATTTCATAATCAGTCCTTCCCACACTGTTTAAATAACTTCTTTGCATTATGTTCCTGTTCCAAAAGTGCTTTTTCAACATGTTTATTTCCACTGACTGGCCACAGCATTGTTAATAAATCAAAATTAAGAGCTGCATTTGAAATTCTGCTATATAGTTTAGAGTGACACTCAACAATGTTTTTGTGCTTCTAGTTTGTAGTGAAATAACCACTGCAAACCACCCCCGCAATAATAAATGATATACAGTAGGAAAAGGAAGACCTCTAGGCTCTCTGGCATTGTCAGTTGTAAACTGAGCATTATCTTTGAAAGAGCAGGGTAGGTTTGTTTTATTAGATTAGTTGAGGGTGTGGGTGACTGGTAACTGTTGTAAGCGTAATTTACATTTAATACTTTTCAGAGGTCACAAAGACATACATTTTAGATGTCAAGAATTACCGTACAAAGTGGCCTGGGCAGTATGTCACAAAAATAATTTCAACAGATACAAATAAATACAGTGGTGCCTTGAGATACGATGAATATTGAAGAGTTTTGAGCGGGTCTGTATATATACATACAATATGTCTATTATATTGCACCCCAGGTGGCCAAGAGAAGCACAATAGAAGAAGCAGCACATTGTCCATTGAATTGAAGCAACAAACGTGGCAAACGCCATTTAATTCTTTACATTTTTGGGGGGAATCTCACCGTTGACATAATGGGGAAGAATCAAAGAATATTGGGTCTTGATTAAGGGCACCTCAGTCATGGGCGCCTCTGTCATTTGGGGAATTCAAGCCTGGTTCCCTTGCACTATTAATCACAGCTTCCCCAAAGAAATACAAAAATCTGTGTGTATGACAAAATTGCTAAATATGCAAGCCCACATCTGTAATGGGTGGATTTGAGTCTCCATTGTTCTCTCTCAGGCATGCCGGCGTTGTGGAGATCACGTCCTGCAGCTGCATTACAAAGACCCAAAACCCAGTAGACGCTGCGGTGTTCGTGACTCACGACCTCAGCATGCTACGGCTCTTCGAGGCTTTTTCAGAGAGTGCGCCGCAACTGGTCCTCATGCTCACCATCATGCTGCAGCAGGGACAGCTGGATACTCTGACAGGTACCACATCCAGTTGTACCTATAACTGTATAGTCATTATTGAACAAGCGTGAGCTTCTTCGATGAAATCTATTAGGCCATGGCCTGACTACATGAAACTCCTCACCTCACTTCCACATAGTTCCTTGGCACTAAGATCCAACAAAATGGCACGAAAGCAATGTTTTTATGATAGACATGGGATGGGCCTGACAGTGAAGAGGTAAGTTTTCCCATGAATAACGCAGTCTATGTTAAAACAAATAGGCAGATTCAGAAATGGCTAACTGCAAACATGCAGGCGTTCACTGTATTTAAAAAAATCCTGTTGCAGTGGTGCCTTGAGATACAAGTTTATTTTGTTCTGTGACATTGTTCGGCTCTCAAAATAATTCTCCCATTAGCTTTCCCCATTGAAATACATGGAAATGTAATTAATCCATTCCAGGGTGCCAAACTAAAACAACAAAAATGTTTGGGATGCATTTTTTAAAAGGAGAAAAATAGCACTTATATAATATCTTACTTTGTAAAAAACATACAGTAATGTCAGTATTCGCCACATGTTTTGCTTCAATTCAATGGGCATTGTGCTACTCTTTCTGGTGTGCTTGCCCTGGCCACCTGGGGGCAGTATAATACAGACATATATACATAGAATCGGTGTCAACTTCTCAGTAAGCCCAGTAATATTAGTCATTTTTTGCAGAGGATAAAGAATATAGGCCTGTGAGTATTGTTACATTATCCATCTACTTGTGTTGTTCCACTTTTGTGTTCAAGTAACCATCGTTTAAAGGGTTATAACACAGTAAGACTGATGCATTTTGTGCGCTTGTCTGTGGCGCTTCCCATTAAGTGTTGGCATTAAGCTAGTGGACTTCAAAGCAAAGTTACGTCACTGCCACCATACAGCGCTCGGATCTTAAAGAAAACAAACAAAAAAAATCGTATCTTGAAAAAAAACTTGTTGGGTCACTCGTTATCTCAAGGCACAATTGTTGGGCTTTGGCGCCATCTTGTGGTAACCCAGGGCATTTCAGAAAGATGTGACGAGGTGAATTGGTGAAAAGTAAACCGCGAATATGCAGAGAATTACTGCATTAAGAAAAAATACACCAAATACACCGGCACTGTCAAATTCCATTATAGTACTGCCTCAGTAGCAGGTTGTAGACTGTCAAATGTCATCCTCAGTGTTGAAGGCCGTCGGCTCGGCTTCAGCTATCGCCTTCAGCGTGACCGCGTACCACCGCTCCCTGCGCTCCTTCCTGCCTGAGAAAAAAAAGCAACACCTCGTCTCCTCGCTCATCTACTTCGCCTGGAACCTTCTCTTCATCTTCTCCCGGCTGGCCGCCATCGCCCTCTTCGCCTCCGTCCTGCCCTGCTTCATCTTCACCCACTTCCTTTGCTCCTGGCTGCTCCTATTCTTCTGCGCCTGGCGCTCCAAGACGGAGTTCATGGACAGCCCAGGTGGGGAGTTGCTCTACCAGGCCACTGTGGGCCTCATCTGGTATTTTAACTGGTTCACTGTGGTGGAAGGAAGGACTAGATACAAATTGTTGTTCTATCACATCTTCATCCTGCTTGATGTGTCCCTAATGTGTGGTTTGTGGTGCTGGAGGATGCACACACAACCCCTTTCTTTTAAAATCCCACTCTTGTATGCCTGCATCATTGCTGTCAGTGTGGTTGCACTTTACATTTTCGGCCTAATACTCAAAAGAATCTATTACAAGTGCTACCATCCAAACCTGAAAGGAGACGCTAGTAGTACTACACAGAAGGCCGACATGTTCTTAGCCCGTAATTTGGTGCCGGAGGACAGTGTTCCTCACATTAGCGATCAAAGTTACATGGGTGAAGACGTAACGGACGGCGCCGTGGCCCAAGCGGACGCCAAACTTTACAATAAGAGAATGAGGAAGCTGGCGGAGAATTTCTTCTCATGATGCATTCACTTGACTTGCACGTGGATGACCCACACGCACAATGTATGATGTCTGTCACAAGGGAACAGTTCTCTAACCTCAACGTGGACCACTTGACGTTCTGTCTTGTTATGGTTCCCATTATTTTATTTGTAGTTACCAATGTTGTTCATTGGTTCTATATGTACATTGGACAAGCTGTTACGGTGTGTTGATAGTCAACAGTGTAGAGCTGCTAACTCAAGACCGTGCATGAGTGAAAGTGAACCTAAAGTATTTGAATGCATTGTTTGGTTGAGTTAGGTACATCTGCACAATCTAATATCTAATAAATCTGCCTGTACAAACAGAATGTTTAGTTTTGATTGGCATGAGTAGAGACTTATTACTCTACCAATATGATTAATGGAATTGTAGCTTACAGTGCGAACTGTTAATGCAGACTTTTTGATACAGCTCTTGAATTGGATCTAATTAGATTGTGCGAGTATAGCAAACTCAAATGTCAGCAATTGAAGGCTGCAACTGGTTTCCTTGAACACTTTGTGTGAATTAGTGTACCAAGTAGCCTCAATGTTCATACCAACCCCTTAAAAGTACTGAACTCTCTGGTTATTAAGTATCATTACAATCACCGATAATGTAAATGTTGACATATGAACAATATATATAATAAACAACATGTGCCTGCCTACAGATGCACAAATATAGGTCCTAAAATATGACTATGTAAATACTTATAGTATATGTTTAATGCAATTGTATTATTTATTAATGTAATTAAAATAATGCATTCATTTTTGGATCGTGAACAAATGAAAGAAAACTTGCAGGTGGGTAATATACTCTGTCAAAGTATGCAAAGACACCGGTCGGTCAGTGTATTTCCAATGTGCTGACTTTATCAGATAAACAGGAAATCCTTACAGAGATTGAGTGTTGAGGTCCCGAACGGCTACAGTGGTCGAAAAGACCCTCACGGGTCCTGACCATGAGATGAAAAAAATTAAATCTAATTTTAGGTTGAAAAAGTGTCTGAGACTATTGTACTTTCAACATTGCATCCCCATTGTTTACTTTAAAACAGACCTGGCATGCAGGGTACTCATGGAACAAAATAATTTCATGTGTCAGTAATGGTAGGGCCATTCTGTGTATTGTGCACAAAGTGAACATAAAAATACACAAATGCTTTGTTGAACTGTTTTTGTTATCACTTTTAGTAATCCGAGCCAGTAATACCACGTACAGTATTACTTATTGATTGTCTCCAAGCCAGTATGATGTCACAGCAACTAATTAACGCAGTTGAATCTATTCAACAGTAATACAGAGCACACGGAGTTCATGAACTATCATTGGAGTACATTTAAAACAAATTGGTTGCTGACTTCTAAACAGAGAGAAAAATGACAATTTGAAAGAACTTCCAAAAAAGATCTGAATTCGAAAGAAAACAGCGTTAAAAAGGAGAAATATAACACTTAAGATAACATAATACAATGTTACGAGGACTAAACAAACTCTTACACCTTTCCCTTTGAGATTATGCATACAGATGGTTAAAGGCACAATATAAATATGCAAAAACAATAAAAAAAACACACACACACACAACCAAATACACACAAATACACATTCTTAACGGTCCAAAAGCTGCGAGTGAGTAAAGAAGAAACCTTCAGGCTCAGAATTGTTCAGTCATCCATGTCATGTGGACATGAGGTTGACCTAGCCTCCAAACTATATTTAATGAGCAATCAAAAGATGTATTGCACAGTTGCCATCTCATTAGTACCGTTTTCGTCTGCATAACAACGTAAGCTTGTCATGCCGTGTTCTCCTATATTTACCAAAAGTCCAAATCCATTCACTTAACTGTGATGTAAACAATTCATATCAAAGCATTTGGCTTGCAAACCTAAATCAAAGTTGTTGACCGACTCAATTAATACATAGATGCGTTCGCAGTAAATTCTTTTTTGGTTTAACATTTGGTTTGACATTCAATTGCATCAATGAAGCACTTTCCGAGGATATATGTAACTAGCCCAGTCGTTTACGAGCTGATTTGCCAAACTGCACTGAATCTGCTACATTGTGACATGAGGATAAAATGTCCTCCTGCCAATTCTGAAAAGAGGTGAAAAAGAAAATAACATCTACTCAGTGTTTGCGGGAGTGGAGTCTGGCTGTGGGCTTAGCAAAACCAACAAACAAACAAACAAGAAAATAGAAAATGTGACTTAGATAATTATTTACAAGGGTCACATTCTTCTCTGCTTATTTAAACAAAACAAAAAAAGGCCAACAAATCATATTTAATACCATGTTACCTATCTTAACACTCTGGAAGGACACTTGGGCTTGTGCTATGAGGAAGCCAAAGGGCCAACAGATGAGTATTTGATGATGGTTGTTATTGTAGGGGAAAGAAAACATTTTTTTTTATTCCCCCCCCCCCCCCCCCCCCCCCCGCTCAAAAAAAAAAAAAAAAGGGAACACATTTCAGCTCATCAGAAATCTCAAGATAAATCATCTCCACAGGGCCAAAACCTCTTTATGTTACTAATACTACTTTGACTTTAATCTCAGTGAGAGTTGTGTGAGTTTATGTCAGGGTGGCGGGATTGTTGGCTACGATCGTATTACGATAGTTCCTCTCCCCATTAGAGTTCCTCCATATAGTTCCTCATTTCGAATGATGCAGTGGCTCCATGGGAGGCAAACTAATAAGGGAACAGACGATCAACTACAGTGAACCTTCCCACATTCGCGGTTTGGCATTTTCTAATTTTTGGAGGCAAAACTATCCTCAGTTATCCGTTGGAAAAGTCACCTAATCGCAGCAATAAAAGTATTGCTTTGGTGCCAACTTTTGGCATCATGGGGTCAATAAACCATGCTGAAGTGAGTCGAGTTTCATTTAGACATAGAAATAGTGCTTTGCCACCATCTTGTAGCATCTATATGTCAAGGAACTATGTTGAAGTGAGTTGAGGAGTTTCATTGAGACAAACCTAGTGCTTTGCAGTGCAAATGAGCTCAGAAAACAAAAGCTGGCTTGTACATTTTGAATGCAAACTACAACCTACGAACATAAAGTGAAAGCCTTTGATTATTTGAAATCAGGAGGGAGATGCTTCAACTTAAAAGAATTAAAGAGGCTCAAAAACAATGTCGTCTTCCCTTCTGCGCCCGAATGAGTACAAATTTGAGCTGTGGCGAGATTAGCTGCCAAAGAATAGGGAGTGCTGGGTATGAGGACACTGAAAGCAGCCGACTGGACGCCCAGTCTGTTCTTAGCAGTCGGCTCCACCTCAGTATTTTTTACCGTCTTTCAGCCAGTACACAGGTGTCTGTAAATTTGCATGTGAGCAGCGTTGGAGGCGGATTCTTGATCAGTGTCCGTCCAGAAACAATAAATGGCGTCTCTACTTTTCCCATTTAATGTGCCGCCGCCTGCTTGTTTACAAGAAGTCCAGTTCCAGGGCTTGGTGCAGGGACACCAGGTCGCCGTGAGCGGAGATCCGCCAGAAGGGCATGTTGTGCTACACAGGGCGACAAAACCATTTTGTCACACTTCAGGCGAATTCAAACGCACATTGGACCATGAAAACGTAATCTCTTCCAGGAGGTTTGTCATCCTTGTTTCTATTTTTAATTATCCTCATATGAAATACAGTTCTATACCGTGGTTCAACGTTCGCACCCCCGCTATATTGCAGATTGTTAAGCGACCGTTTTTTAATAGGTTTTTAAAACTCGCGCCATAGTCATTGTTCCAACACAGCAGGAGAAAATATGTGACCGAAATAAATAAATCAATAATAAAAAAATAAAAATATATATATATATATATATATATATATATATATATGCTCTGTTTGTATGTGTCGCTGCGCCATGTGTGATTTAAAGGTTTAGAATTACCGTAACATCTATGCTAATTTGCATGAGCCTGTCTGCGGCGCATTGTATTATATGTTAGCATTAAGCTAGTAGACTTTCGCAAGATAAAATTATGTGATTTGGTTGAAAATTGTTTTATGTAAACATATAATGCTTAATTCTCTTATTTGTAATGTGTCGGTTATATAGAAAGCTTCAACTGAAGCAAGCACGCGTCACCTCTTATTTGCAGAATTGTTTGAGTGAGAACAGGCACAAAGGAATACTTTTAAAAGTCTTTTAATAAGTTTAAATGTATTTAATCGGTCTAAATATTGTAGGAGGGGTAAAACTATAAAAAGTGTTTTATATTCTCTCTCCTCATTTTCACCTATTGCAGGTGGGTCTGGAACGTATCCCCTGCAATAAAATGGGGTTCACTGTAACCTTTAAAGTTTACCATACTAAAAATATTATAGTATCATTAACAAATTTAATAAAAGGGTACACACACTGACACACAAAAAGGCGCTAAAATGGCAAAAAGCTGACTACTTTTCAGATATATTTTCCTTGGAATGTTAAGGCGAACTCAAAGTCAGGTTCTGTGTTGCATGTACCTGTTTCGCTGCAAACTCTTCATCGCGTCCGTCTCCTATGACGACGTAAGTCACTTTCTTCCCGAAGCGAGAGACGATCCTCTCGAAGCAACTTTCTTTACCTGCAAGCAAACGACAGCACAGGTAGTCGTCTCTCAACGGTTTTGCGGAATATCATGAAAAGTAAAGCACTGCAACTGTTAACCTAAACCACTGTTTTTTCCCCCCACTATGTTCATATTGTGATGCGGCAGGACTTTTTCAGATAGTGTCAAAACTAGCAATTGTACGTGTGCATGACTATGACGCGTTCTTTTTTGACAGTACAGAGTCATTGATGATGAGGCCTGTAATAGGCTGTTTTGTGTACCTATTTTTGTGGCGCTGTAGATGTTCTCTATGGGGAAGACATCTCCCAGGCCGTAGAGCAGCACTTTAGCCAGCGCTGGTACTAGTTGAGTGGTGGTGACCAAGATATTGACACACTTCCCTCTGTTGGTGAAATAAACACTGAACAACTTCATTACATACAGCGTTCCCCTACAAACTGCAGTGAGTAATTGACGGCCCCTAAAATGTTTTGAATTGCCTTAGCGATGGCACAGGATGGCGCCAAAGCCCTGTTTTCTATTAGACAAGGTTATGGCCTGACTAAATGAAGCTCCTGCCCTTACTTCGACAAAGTTCTTTGCACCAGGACGCCACAAGAAAGAAAATAAGAATAGACATGGCCGCACAAAGAAGCAAATAAGTTTTTAGGCCAAATGCCACACTGCAAACATGAAGAGGTTCACTGTAAACGCTCACCAAAATGACACTACAAAGTGTTATTTGACCACAGACGAAACACATTACTTGCTTAAATAGATAGAGCCAATCAAATATTCACTAAATATATTGACTAAATTGTGCTTTTGTAAACTAGCTCTCCCTGTATTTGCAGCCATGTTGCTGTTTGCATGTCAAGGCCCACACATAAGCTGGTTGCTTGAATGGTTTAGAAAGGCTTTGTGGCTTACAGAAATATTTTTTTGAGAAAGAACAGTAAGTGTCATTAAGCTCAGACCTGGACTGGATAAGCAGTAGAGACTTGAGCGCTGTGCTGAGCCAGGAGTCGGTCACGTTCTCGATATCAGACTGAAGCCGCAACAGCAGCTCCCTCTTCACAGGACTCAACAGGCCTGCAAGGGAGCAGCAGCATTACTTACAGCCGCAGTACATGTTTCTTCTCATCGTCACTGCGTAAATGTAACACAGTTGTAACACAATTAGCTCTTATGAACTTCTGTTAGTTCGCATTTGTCTTATGTGAGTCACAAAAAAAAACCAGGTCAAAAACACAATCCTCTATTTAGTTTGGCTAAAACACATGTTTGATGAACAAAGTCTGATTTAATGGGCTCTTTGCCACTGTAATAGTAGACTTTGAACTACTTTCACTTTCAAATAGCCTCACTGGTCACATTACATAGTGTAGTAGATGTGCACCATCTACTGAGAGCTATTGAGATCCAAGAGGGTCTCTGAAGGATTCACTAAATCAAATTCAGGACTTTTTAAGACCATTATGAATGAAATTTAAGACATACAGTAAATCATTGAAACGCATTCTTGTGCAGAGTAAAAGAAAATGTGCAAACTCACCTCCCACATTTCCTTTGTAGGTGTTGTAAATCTCTTTTAGGCGACGGTAGCGAAAGGCCAGTTTGCGCATCCACTCCACACCTCCCTGGACGCCAGTAGTGGCTCCTGTTGCCCCTCCACCACTGGGGGCGTTAAATCCATCCGCCAAGAAATTGTAATTACTAATAAAGAGGAGACAAAGTATCTCTACTTATACAGAATCCTTCTTAAATTTGCTATTGTGGCACAGTTCAGTGTTCCCTGCCAAAAAAGCACCTTAGGTCCTGCCCGTTGTCGTCGGAGGCTACATCCTCAACATGGACTTGGTCACATTCCTTAAAGCAGAAAGTAAACCCCGTTGTTATAATTTGTATTATAGCATTCATATCAGTTTAAATCCGATGTAATCTAAGCACCCATTTTCTCTACCGCTTGTCCTCACTGGGGTCAAGGGTAAGCTGGAACCGATCCCAGCTGATGTTGGGCGAGATGCGGGGTACATAGAAACAAACAACCATTCACACTCACAGTCTCACCTATGGACAACTTTGTCTTTTTTAATTAACCAAACATGCATGCTTTCGGAATGTGGGAGGAAGTCAGAGTACCGGGGAGAAAATCCATGCCAATCACTGCGCTGCCACATTAAATGCTGCCATTCAATACAAACGATTTCAACTGTTCAAAGCTACTCAAATGTTTGTCCATGTCTTTGTTGTTCATTAATAACAAACATTGCTTTGCCTAAAAGAGTAAGTTAAGATATTTTCGAGAAGACAAAACGAGAAACCTATAAAGAAATCTTTGACGAGTGTTATGTGTGCAGTAACTGGTTCACAGAAATTGTGAGGATTAGTTTGCCAACGTATCCCACTCTACCTCCAAGTCATTGAAGAACAGGTGGTTGTCAGCCAACTCAAAGATAAACTCCTCCATCTGCAAGCCCAAGTTCAGCATGGTCGCCGGGTCCTAATGCCGTACAATAAAAGAGCTCTAAATACAGAAAAGTTTTACAATTGTTCATGCCAACATACCTTGCCAAACTTTTGTGCAAAGGAGCCTGTGAGCAATGAGTGGAATATAATAATGGTCTCATCCAGATCCCACAGAAAGATGCGCTAAAACAAACAAACAAACAAAAAGTTATTAACAATTAATAGTGGTCACATGATTAATTTTAAAATTTTAAAATGATGAATTTAAAAAGACATCCGTTACTAACTGAGTCCATTGCATTATTGGCATAAATACCAATTAATTACAAATTTCCCCTTTGCGGTACTAGGAAAAGTTATTTTTATCTTACCTCAAGGTCGGTTTCAGTAGGCAGGGAGTTGTCACACTTCTTGGCCTTTCCTTTAGCTTTTCCCATGGAGTTCCGTCGTCCAACCTCATCTTGGTCTCTGGCTCCAGCAGGATGAGCCACGCTGGTGGGCAGAGCCGCCCCCGCCGGGAGGTTCTCTGATGGGGACGCATCTTGGAGTAAGACAGCGGAGGACAAAAAAAGTCTAACTTGCAGTATTTATGTGTGATTTTACAGTGTGTGAGGTACACAAATTCACCTCTGGGAGGCAGTCCTGCTGAGGCGGCCTCTTCTGACTTAACAGCTGAGTACACAGCCCCTCCCACGGTGGTTCCATGGTCATCACTGCTGGGCAGGCCCGCGGGCACGTAACTGGAAGGCAGGCTGTAATAGTGCGAAAACTGGCTCTGTCCCAAAGAGTTGTAGCCGCTAAATTCCTGAGGGAGTCCAACAGAAAGATTATCTATCGTTCACTACATCAATCAACATTTGTTACGGTAACCCAACAGAGAAAACTTCTTGTGGAAACATGTTCTGTGCCGTTTCTCACCGACTACTAAAGCTTTTCTAATATTGTCATAAAACTCCTTTGTTGATTTAGTGTGTAGCTGCATGTTTCGCAAATGGTAAAAACAGATTTGTACATGCTTTTTGTGTGACATATAATCAACCACTTACTTGGAGAGCCACCGTTGTGGATGCTGTGGTAGCAGCTGCAGCTGATGGGATGTTGGAGTACACACTGGATGTTGTGAAACTTGAGCCTTGAGAGAAAAGCACACACACATTCTTCAATCAAGGTGACAGGAAAACAAAACCCACATGACTAGCTCACCAATGGAGAATGCTGAAAATTCACACTCTCCTACAGTAAATTTGCAGAGTGTGACAGCATTGTCCTGAGCAAGTGATGCTGCAGCTTGCCTTGGCTGGGGTATGAGTAGTGCAGCTGGCTTGGCTGGCTTGAGGTATATGTGGTACTGAAGCTGAGAAACCCAGGCTGGCCACCAGAGGGCGCCTCTGGCAGACCTGTCTCTGTTTTTATGCCTGGCCACATAGCACCTAAAGATGACAGACAGCAATAAAAGCAAAGAAGGAAAGGGCCGGCAAGAGGGTTATTGGAGACAGCGAGGAGTTAAAAAAAATCCTCCTGTCAAGCTGTGGGCTTTGTGTCTTGGAGCAGAAAAACCGAAAGCAAATCAATTCCACAGTGCAGAAGCAGAGTGAGGCCACTAAAGCAAAGTGACAAAGGTGCAATGCTGTGTTTTTAGTGAGCAGACTGTGTTAGAAAAGATGACAAAAGGGACTAACCAAAGGGTGGGAGGCCATACGTTTGGCCTGTCTGGGGAAAAGCTGAGTATACAGCAGACTGAGCCAGAGGGGGGAAGGCCACTGGGCTGGGGTATGATGTCACCACGGGGCTAAAAAGAAAGACAATTACGTAGTACTAAAGTGCGGACGTGACAAGAGATTCCTATTTATTTAATGCAGTGTACTCACTTGCTTCCTTCGTAGACCTGCTGGGTGTACTCAGACCCAGCTGTTGTGTCTGTGGCTGTCAAGACAACATAACAATCAGATTGACATGCAGATTGGCATACAGTATGTACTATAACTAACTAACTAACTAACTATCCATCTATCCCTTAGGACTTTATTAAGCAATGTGAGTCAATTTCACTCAGTTGCCTCTGAGACTTCCCCATTTCACCTCCAACAAGCTGACATTTTCCATTGAACTTCATAATCATTGTGCGCTGTAAGAAATGCATATCGTCCAAGCTCCCACATATTTATTTTTAAATAAATTAACTGCAAGGAGACAATGTAGATGCAAACAGCAAAATATGTGAGCTTGCCGATAGGGTGGACATTTTTGGCCAATGTTTGCAATTTATGAACACATAGAGGACCTTCATTTAGCAACACAATTCAGTGATCAAGCTGACAAACATAGTTCAAATTTCCAAACAGAAGACTGATTGAAAATTTATATTTCACTATGACAGAGTGGACATGTTAAGCTTGATAACATCCAACTACATACATAGTATGATCAAAATTACAAAAGTTAAGTGTAAATATTTCCTCTGCAACTAATTAGTCGTATTAATGTCATGGTATACAGTTTTTTTTTTTTAAAGGAGCATCTACCGCATAATGGCAAGGTGGACAGGAATTTCAGGGGCACATGCAAAATGTTCAATATAATAATGAAAAGAGGTTTTACAAAATGTATCTGTTTCTCAAATAACTTTTTTGTGAGCAGTAAAACCATGTACATTTTTGGGGGGATTTAGTATCATTAACCACTTCTTACTAGACTTTACGCCGATCTGATCGGTGTTATCGGTATCGGCCAATAATTACCATTTTATGCTGATCGGCTTTCATGTCATAAGTCGTCGATCCGATCAATGATGTCATCGATCGGCTCCGCACAAGACATTTAACTCCGCGTCTTCGTCGCGTATGAATCCAAAAGCTAGTTTGTTTTTAGCGTTGTCATGTGTCTTGTTGTGCAGTACTGTAACTATCTGATGGCCAATAAAGTTTTTTCAATCTTGCCGGTGAAAAAACACGTCACCGGTGTGGGACTATTTTGCGGTGTCTCAGACAAACAACACGTAAATTATTTGCAGTATGTGCACGACTGAAGTACGTCGTGGGGAACTTCATCACAACAAATTTGAACGAGCACCGGAAGAATGTACATGAGGAGCATGTCGAGTTCAAGCAACGCAGTGTGTGGTGGTGGTGGTGGGGGGAGGGGGGGGGGGGGGGGGGGGGGGGGGGGGGGGTCAAACTGACTCAAACTCTGGACAACACCCGTCCGCATAGCTGGGACAGTGAGAAAGTTAGAGTAAGCATGTCATTAACAGTATTTATTAAAGTAATTTCATTGCAATAATTTAATTACAGTAAGTTAGCACCCATTATTTCTGTCATGTAATGTTGATTTGACCTAAACGTCCGTCAGTGGCCAATCCTTGAATGCCCCCTAGAGGTCATTGGTGTTTTAACTTTTGTCTAAAATGCTACAGAATAATTTGAGCTGGGACGGACTCCATCACGCCCGCAACCCTTGTAAGGAAAACCTGTACGGAAAATGGATGGATGGATGGATGCATACAGTATATAGTACATAAGTATATACAATAAAGGAACAAGTCATGTAAAATAGACACATTGCTCCATCTTGTGATCGGTTATCGTTTTTTAAAACTTGCTGATCGGCCCCAAAAATCCTGATCGTGTAAAGCCTACTTCTTACACACACTGTAGTTGACAGAGCAGTGTGCGGGCGCATGCTGAAATCACATACATCCAATGGAAAAAAAACAATAATTATGAAACCAGGAAACAAATCACTTATCACTGTACTAATGTGGTACTTATTTTAAGACGTCATGGTTTCATTATTCTGCGACATTTTTTCATGATGATTCTGAAGAGGAATCCCAGTGATAGTAACCCACGTTACATTTGTGCATTCATACCAGAGTGTGCATACGAGTTCAACTGGGGCGCTCCTCCTATCTCTCCTTCAGATTCCCCATCCCCTGCAATCAGAAGCAAGGATTCCAGACTCAGCCGCTATACTTGTGATTCTCAGCTTTTTTCCATATTTTCTACTCACGTGTGCCAAGTTGGGAGACGGACAGGGCAGAGTAAGAGCTTCCCTGCTCTGATGGAGCGAGCACAGCACTCGGGCTTCCATCCTCTCTGAGATTACTACAAGAACATTCAGATGCTTGGTTTTAGCCAACAGGGTTATTTAGAAAAAAAAAAGGAGTCATGTTCAGTCCACACTTCATAAGCTTTTTTTTTTTTTTTTTTTTTTTTTTTTAAACGTACCTTTGTTCTTTTTCCAATCCATGGTCTACATCAAGTTTGGCTTTCTTCACCTGTGCCCCAACCCCCCCCCCCCCACCAGCAGCCAAACATTTATTATTACATTTTAAAGAGGATAACATCTCAACCACATAGTCATTTTAAAATCCTTTCTACCACAAAACATTAAAACAAAGAAAATCGGGTCACCTGCTACAGGTTCTGGTTTTGTCATTTATAGTATTTCTTATTAATATTACACAACTTCTCACAGGTATTTGGAAGTAGTAAAAGGTCTGGTCACAATCGTAACTAGAAATGCAGAAAATTGAAGTTGATTGAATGAGACCAAATGAAATACATCTTTAAAAAAGAAAACACAAAGATAAGTGATGTAAGGTGTTCATGGCAAAATATGCAAATATGCATTCGGAAGAAAGAACAAATAAGTTAATTTTTTTTTTTTTTTTAAAGTCAGTATCTTAGAATAAAGAGGCTAACTGTACTGTCCTCAGAATGCGAAGCATGCCAAAAACGTGCATCAATTAGTTTTCAGCACTCATTCCAGCACTAAAACCTCACAGGATGCTTTCAGAAACAAACAGACAAATAACAAATGTGGACTGTAACTTAGTACAGTTTCTTGAGAATTGATGGGAAACAGTGAGAGTACAGGACTGCCCAATTTCAAATCATTAGTCATTAATGTGAAACAGCCGCCCCCCCCCCCCCCCACCCGTCCCCCTTGCGGGCACACTTACCGGCAGCTCCTGCGAGTCATCCATCTCTGCGGCAGAGCGACCCGACAAGACAGCGCGCCGTCAAAGCCTACTCTCTGGACCTGGGGAGTCTGTGCGGACCCTGCTTCAAACAGTCACAAGGGGTAGAGCAGAGAATTGAAAAGTGGACTGCAGTGACACCTTATGTAGTTTTCCCAATACAAAACTCTCCCCTCCCCTTACCACATAAACACACATCGACGCAGCCCCACCCACAAGGAGGGCAAGAAGTGGGGCGTCTGGGTCACATATCCTGCACGAGACGTACAGGTGAGGCAGGTGTGACTGACGTCGCTCGACTGCCCGCCCCTCTCGTGCTTAGCGTGGGATTAGGGAAGCGTGCCGCCTTACATGTGACCCAACTCGTGTAAAAAGAAAACATTCTCGCTCAGGTGGACGCTGCCGGTTCAAATGATGCCCCAGGGGGATAAGATCTACCCTTGTTTCATCGCTCGGCTCGCTTAACTGACCTTTCGCGTCAAAGTAGGGGGCAAGGAACGTGTATTTGACATGATGTGGACGCAGAAACTGAAAATAGGTCAAATGGCAAATACAACACCACGACAGCGCGTGAGGCAAATAACACGGCACGTTCCGGATCAAAAGTGTGCCACCTCCAGGGGTTGCTGAAACATATGTCAGCTTATACAAGATTCATATAAGTAAACTCATAACACCGGGAGCAAAAGAAGGCTACCGAAATTAGTGACACCCTTTTGAGATGCTCAGACCACGGCCAAGCATGAATAGCTTCTACAGACCTTTACTTGAATATTCGCTGTCGAAAACTATAGAGCCACCACAAAAAAATTATTAGCAATAATTTACCAGTGTTAATTTTTGTCTTTCGACGAGATGCTCTGTTGTTCTTTGTTTGTTTTCAAAGATAAAACCTTTTGGTTTTTTTTACATATAAATGACGATTGTCAAACACAGTTTATGAATGTTATGGAAGTGTCTTCAAATCATGTATGAAAACTGAATACAGGGGGGGGGGGGGGGGTCCTCCGGTTTATGGTGGTCCAGACGTATGTGATGTCGAGTTTACAAATTTGCACACAACGGACTAGTTTGTGCAGTGGTGTAAGAATATACTGTCAAGTGGCACAAGAAGGCTTACTGCTTTTCATTTTGATTGTTTTGTATTCACTAATTAGAGGTGTTTTACATTCAAATATTAACTGTAATTATGACTTTACTAGCATGTTAGCGCAGGTTAGTATTAAGACTGCGGTGTGACGTAAAAATACATTGCCACATGGCACAAGAAAGCATGCTCAG
The DNA here is from genome assembly GCF_024500385.1 of Phyllopteryx taeniolatus. Classification (NCBI taxonomy): domain Eukaryota; kingdom Metazoa; phylum Chordata; class Actinopteri; order Syngnathiformes; family Syngnathidae; genus Phyllopteryx; species Phyllopteryx taeniolatus. The sequence continues at coordinate 11,092,870 of NC_084522.1, forward strand.
TTACAGCCATACATACTGTTTCTCATTTATTTTATTTCCATGGCCCTAAAGTTTTTCATACAAATATTTACTATAATTAGGAGTTTTGAATAACATGTTCCGACTTGCGTAGAAATTTGGGTAACATCGCTATTGTAAGACCAGAACTCCATTGTAAACCGAGGACCCCCTCTATGTATGTTTGTATAAGAGGTGTGATGATAACATACATTTGCTTCTTTTAAGGGAGGGAGCTCTGCATTTATCAGGAATAAGAGTCGGCGCTAAAAAGAAGGAGCGACGCGGGCAAGATGACTAGATAGGATTAGAAAATGTCAAATGTTAAAAGAAACATTTGAAATAATCGTCTGGTGAAGGACTGCAGTTGCTTATTAACTTTCAAACAGTAGTGAGTGACATCATGCAGACTGTGAACGCACCAGTTATGATCCCAGCGCCTTCATACTGTTCAAAGACGACTCATCTTATTTTATAACAGTTAAGGGTTGGCTGAAAGGAGTTATGATGCATTATTATTATTTTGTGTATGTTTTATTTTGTGTACATCACGTTATACAATTTGTTGTACCTCTTATTTGTATTAGCTTTCACTTTAGCTTTGTTTTACGCTGCTGTCTGCGAATAACAATGTAACCCATCATAAGCGACCAAAAAAAAAGTAAAGATGTATTATTTGCCGACATATTTACAAAGCGTTACCACGCTTTACCAAACGTTTTAGCTTTTGCAAAAGTAATACTGCACAAGTTGAAAGTTGCGATATGAGGAGGTCTGAAGACTTTAGCCCGTTCTGACCCGATTGATGATGAAATATATAGCTGTTGTTTTTGCATCGGGACCACATGTGCACCACCCCATCGCTCCAATATTGTTTTGCCATTTTGCAAGTGAAAAGAGACCTTCTAATCTAAAGGAGAAATTAATCCCCATCCTATCTGGAAATAGCCGATCGCCGTTAGATTAGCAGGAACCAGCACATATCCCGGCCGAGGATAAAAGCACTGTGAAGGTGAAGGGGCGCCAGACTAATTCCTGAAAATCAGTAGCACGTTCAGCGTCGATTTAAGGGTAACTTCAAGTACACGATCGTTTTGTTTACAAATAATCGACTGTTGTGAACAGCAAGCACGGCTAATATTTCAAGATCGCCGAGCTACGGACTTCAAATACGATGTTAGCTATTTACTCAAACGTTGAGTAAAGTTTAACAAATAGCAAAAGCGGATTCACTTTTCTTTACATTTCACATTAATTACAATATTAGTTAATAATGAGCGATACGATAGTCAGACTGGCAGCGAGGTGATGAGTTTGGCACGGGCATAAAAGTTTTCTGCTCCAGACATTAGTCGGGTTCGGCCGCCATAGGAGCGGGTACTGAAATGGCAGCGTGCAATGCATCTCATTCCTGCTGCCGTAGCAAAAATTGCAGCTAAATAAAAAAAAATAATAATTAAAAAAAATAACACGTTATGGAGGCACCGCAATCAGTAAACCCGTCTTACCATTGAAGGTGGGAAGTCACAACGTTAACATTTAAGCATCTCCATTTGAATCCAAAGTGTAAAGCTTTGTCTGTTGATAAGGAGCACTATTTTGCAGGAAGTTGGCGTTGCTGCGCGAGCTGCGCGTGCGCACAATGTTGAGTCACATGTTCAGCCTGCCCGGTGCCTTTGTCGACAGGTGAGGAAATGTTTGTTCACCCGACCAGTTTCCCAACCTTTACAGATCCAAGGCATATATTCTACATTTGAAAAACTCTTAACTGCGTGCAAACCAAACAATGTTGAATTGAATTGTTGTGTCTGTCACTATATGCTGCTGGCATAGGTAGATAAACATAATGAAGGTGCGTTTGTAGTCAATACATTGATAGTAAATAAATACTTTTTGGATCAATTGGTACGTGTCCAAACATTATTATTATTATTATTTTAAAATTAGCTTCTGTGATTGAACGGCGACCAGTCCAGGGTGTACTCCACACAAAGTCAACTAGAAAAGGCTCCAGATCACCCGCCATCCTAAAAAGAATAAGCACGAATGAAAATGAATGGATGGATAAAGTGGAGCAGCATCCTTAGCACTATGACAATGACAGCGTTGGTTTTCAGGTAAGAGATTTTATTTGGAATTTCTGACATTAATTTTCAATAATTGAGTAGATCATGTAAATTACTTTCTTAATCTAGTAACAATGGCAGGAAAATAAATACACACTGAAATACAAAAGAAAAAATTGCAACTTCCAAATATGGAAGAAAATGATGTACTGTGCAGTGCTTTTTTCAACAGTCTTTAAAATGCACCTCTTACATGTATCAGTTTTTTAATATATGTACGAGCAATAAATCATCCATTTTCAATAATGTAACACAACTTCATACATTACTAGTCCCATTCTGTTGCAAGATCCATCGATAATTCCTCCATTAAAGCCAGTGCGATTTTATTGCACGATTTAAGAAAGCCTATTAAGCAGAGGGTTTGTGGCTAATGCTGAAGCCTGCTCCATCCTTTTGTCCTCAGTCAAGTTAATGAAGCACATATATAAATCAAGATCTCTATGGGAGGGAACAACAGGTAATGGAAAAGAGATATGTACTGTACACACAGTATACATGGACAGGCACAAAACATTCACAGGTCCTCTCGACACGATGTATAAATACAATGACATCTTTAATATAGTTTGTATGGCATGTTTTCTGTAAAACATTCTAATTGTGAAAATGATTGATAAACATTGTTCAAACCTGTTATTGCTGGTTGAATCACACGTTCCAGATCAATAATATAGACATATGGATTCCTTGTAAATGAAGGCTTTAGGGGGATATATTGCCATTCAATAAATATAGGTTTCACTAAGTCTATATATATATATATATATATATATATACACACACAGACACACAATGGGCAACATTAACTTATATATAAAATGCATATTACAAAGGGTAAACAATGAATCTCTTGTTTTTATGAAAAGAAATACAATTTAAAATGTAAATATTTAGAAGATTTAGATTTCAGTTAATGAGCATGTTAAATTTGGTCCAAAGTAAAGATATGAATTAGGAGAATACAGATATGATATGACTCGTCTTTATTCTGGACCCATGTTTCCATTCGTGCAATAGAGCATTAACATGAAATTAAGTTGCATAATGAACTTGGAGACCATTTTAGTTCGAACATCTAGTGTATGCAAACATGGAATGAAGGCATCACCCTGAACGGCCAGTGTGCCCCTGTCAAAAGTCGAGTGGAATCGTACTGGAAAAAGTTGACTCTTGCAGGCGCCGTCCCAATAAACTTCAGGCACTTCTCTTCGGAGCAGTGAGGTCCAGTCACCAGTGGGTGATGTTGTAAGATCCCGGAGTGCTTCAGTACTTGGCACACTTAGAGTTTTTTTTATTATTGTTTTAGATGATAGAGGCAGAAGTGTAGGGCCGATGATGTTGTAACATGAATCCATCTCAGTACATGAGTCATGTAAAAAGATCCTTCAAGATTCGACCCTCAGTAGGTCCCGTATGGACAAGCGGCTCCTATGTGGTCCCGCTGTCAAAACAAAACTCAATCCAGAGCTTGTGGTTACTGGGAGAGAATATCAGTTAATGATACTGGTATTCACAAAAAGGAATGGTCTGCTGGAGGCCCATAGGAAAATCCAGGGAATGCCCCCGCTGCTTCTTTGATACTGCTGGTCACACTGAAGGTGTCGTTGCTCAGGGAGGAGGACACAGGCAAGTGGGTGAACTCTGGGTCAAAGTGGCGTAGGTCTGTGGGACCACTCTGCAAAATCAAGCAGGAGGGGAAATATCATTAACACTCCTACTTTATTGATGTATTGAGCCAAAACAAAATACGCCCATCTCATGTAGCCTCTGCGTAAAACTCTAGATTACAAACGCCCCTCAGTATGATGCAGAGCAGTTCGAAACATTAACATGACTTTGCATTGATACAATCTGTTGATGTAAAGATTAAGTAATCAAATTAGTATGCTTTTTCTTTATAAATGGTTGATGATGATTATGAACATTGAACACTTGACTCACTGTTAGGCTTACAAGTAGCACCTTTTAAAAATCCTACCTAAAAACTGTGGAAAATTGATCGACTAATGTATTTAAAAAAAAAACGTGACGTCAAATTGAGTATCACGGTGGAGTAATGGTTGAGACTGAATCGACCGCACCTCTGCTGGTTGCAATGAAGTATTGCACTCCATGTTACCTCGGTTGAAGTCGAGATGTACTTCTTAACTAGAATTTCAATTGACTCCTATGCCCATCCCTTTTTGAAATCTACTGTTGAACCTACCACAGAGGGGATGAAGGGCGGAGTGATCTTCTTGGCCATCAGGTCGTCCCAGTTGATTGGCGAGAAGAAGGAATGGTACTTCAGTTCGAGCTGGAGAAAAACAAAAAATAGTTTTATTCACTATGTGTCTTCAGAAAGTTCCGTGTCAAGTGGAATTGAATTCAGGTTTGTGTACTTACAAAATCATCCTTCACCCCCAGTCTCTTGGTACGATCCTTCTGCAGCAAACCCTCAAGCAGCTCCCTTCCCGAGTTTGACACGTTGGGTTTGAGTATAGGAACCTTGTGCAGGATGTTGTTGTACATCTCAGCTGTGTTGCGACTGTAGAAGGGAGGCTGCGCGATGCAAAGGTAAGCGTGACACATTTAGTTGAAATTTAACGCAGGGATGAGAAATTGGACACAAGCCGCAACGTCACAGTTTCAACTTACAAGTCCATATAGCATTTCATAGAGCACAGATCCCAAACACCACCAGTCCACTGTACGGTCATAGGCCTGCTTCTGGAGAACCTCCGGAGCCAAATACTATGGAATTAAACACAAACATAAGAGTCATCTGATTTGTCACTTGTGTGTTCACTGGTCAAGAGAATATAATTGGATAAACTTGGTTTGTACCTCAGGCGTCCCACAGAAAGTTGTTGTTGTGCCATTAGGTTCAAGATCTTCTTTGCAGAGACCAAAGTCTGTTAGGACAATGTGGCCTTGGGAGTCTAACAGGATGTTCTCAGGCTTAAGGTCCCTGTGACGAAAAAGGGAAAAGATTACACAAAAATGATTCGCCACAATTGTGAACGCTTTCTTACAGCTGTCCACAAGGGGGCGCTTTAGGGTTTCTTATCGTTACCTGTACACAATATGCAGGGAGTGGAGGTAGCCGAGTGCACTTGCAATTTCAGCAGTGTAAAATCTGGCACGGGGTTCCAAGAAGATCCTTTCTCTCTGCAGATGGTAGAAGAGCTGAAAGGACAAAAGCTGTTAATATCTATGACAAACACCTTTTCCACTTAAGGTTTATTTCAAAATCTCCGATGCATACCTCTCCACCATTAACGTAGTCAAGTACAAAGTAAAGTTTATCAGTAGTTTGGAAGGAGTAGTGCAGTCCCACTAGGAAGGGATGCTTGATGTTCTTCATGAGCACGCTGCGTTCAGCCATGATATGCTTTTGCTGGAAGAGAGGCAAAAGGAACATGTTGTTTATTTTCATCGTGGTGCCATTTGATATTATGACAACAAAAATGTATACTGGTTCACGAGACCTACAAAAATATACTGTACCTCTTTCTTCTTCAGGATAATTTTCTTCTGCAGCACTTTGACAGCGTAATATTTAGTGGACTCCTTGTGTCGTGCGAGCAGAACCTGCATCAGAGAAAATGCACATTAGTATCTCTATCAGGGGAAAAAAAAATAAAAATAAATAAAAGAATAGATATTACAAAAAAATTAAAATCACCTTTCCAAAGCTGCCTCTGCCGATGATTTTGAGGTAGTCGAAATCACAGGGTTTGATCCTGTACAGGCACATACACACAATTAGAATTTTACAGAGATTTTTTTAATTGTTTTTAATTAACATTCTTAGTCATTAAATTAAATCAATGCGGGTACTTACTGAGTGTCCTCAGCAAGTGAACTTTGCGAATTAACGAACTTCTATAAGACAAGAATGAGGAAACATAAAAATACACTCCGATATTTACACAGAAAAATGTATGACAGTGAATCATCCGTTCCTGCTTACCCTTCTTTCAGCGAGATCATTTTCAACCTCCTCATTCTGATTCTCATCAATCTTCAGGAAGTTGTTGACTGCAACACTGAAAAAAAGATTAGATGGATTCAATTACCTTTGGCCTTCCTCTTGTATCAATATGAACCTTGTTTTATGTTTTTTTTTAAGACCACAATGATACATTTGAAAGGCATTCTTGACATGCTGAGTGCACTCCCCTCGCTGTGGAGTGAATGAACTATCTGATACATCTAGACAGGTCAAGTTTACGACAGGTGCCTCGGTGTTAACCTGTCTGAGAAAAAGCTTAAGCGGCTGACCCGTGACAAGGCAGCTCTCCAAGGACTCAGCCAGTTGCCCCTTGAGAGCATTTAAAGGACGAGGATACAGCCCTTTGGTATTTTGTTCAATACCAGACCCAAATCTAAAGGCCTACGCACTAATTTAGGCACGTGCGATGGTCCAAACCACATTTTGTTTTAATTTGATTATTGGATTATCTAGCGGACACCGGGGGATTTTCTGTAAAGGTGATTAAGCAGTGGGAAGGTTGTTCCAGGCTCATCATAAAAGGTCTATTCTTACACTGGCTTCTTGGACCCAGCTTAAGCTTTTCTCAGAATGTCCTAGCCAGCTCAGGTGGCAGATTAGATTGGCCAGTGATCTAAATGGACGAGTGGTCAGAAATAACTACGAAAGCTCTGACGGATGCCGAAAATGCCTCTTGTGCCTAATTGTCATTTCTATTCAAACCATAAAAGAGTTTGTTTCATAGTACAATACTCACTGTTGGCAGATGTGAGGGGTCGACACAAGCTTCTGGATGAAATCATTCAACCCCATTTTTCTCTCCTTGATGAAAGCTGAAAATGGAAGGAAAGGAGCCATTGATGTTAGCAGAGATATACAAGTAGTTGAGATCTATTTTGAAAATGCAGAGTTAATAGCGGCAAGTTTTGATGAACACAGTCTCGTACGGATATATGATGTATGGATTTATTAAGAAATATATTGTGTTAGTAGTTGCCAGTAGTGTTTGTAATGTTTTCTGTAGGCGAATGAAATGGTCTAAATATTAGAAACACTTCATTAACTCATTCACTGCCAGCCTTCCCAGTTAACATGGATATTTGACTTCTAAAGCCATCAATGGCAGTGAATGTGTTAACTTCAGCATGAAAAAAATGCAATACACCTATATAGACGACAGCTAAAAATAATACACATTAAATTAATATAAAACAACAAGCATGGTCTTTGTAAGGCCAGAATTTTGCTGGTGTATCTAATGTTGTATATATGAACATTGGACAAATATGCTTAAGCATGCAGTGAACAAAAGGACTTTTCTTCATGTGGAAAAAGAAAAAAAACTCTGTTAGTGCAATAATCCGTTGTGTGCGAGGTCCAAAAATCCTTTTATAGGACAGATTTACGCTGTTGCATAGAACTCTTAATACTGCGGGCTTATTGGTTACGCAACCACTTGGGTCACTCATTTAGACATTGGTGGTGGCCAGCAAAGCAGTTTCCATTCAAAAGTCTTATTACTAACCTGGAAGAGTGCAGTTTTGTATTATTCAAAATGTGCTCATTTGATTCGTGCAACGCGTAATTGCGCGTAAAATCCAACACCGAAACACAATACAGAACACGTTATCGTCCTGACAGGTAATAGAAGAACAATGCATGGGTAGTTAAGGAACCTAAATAACCAGGCGAAATAAAACACCTAAGTAAATAAATAAAAACATATTTTGGTCGCTCACCGGTGAGAACAGAAACAATTCCCCTCATTTTGCAGTACGTGAGGTCGCATCCCGCTTCAGTCACAGCCATGTTGAAACGCCGAGTTAAAACAAAACAACACTATTTCCTCTCTGATAATCTCCAAATCAGGTGTCGCCGACTTGCTTTGCTCCAATTACGCACGGGCGCAGAGCTCAACCGAACGCGCTCCGCTCTCACTTGCCGAATGCCAACGCAGGACAGCCTCTGTATTTATAAAAACCACGTGGTACCGCCGGTGACGCCCAAGCACGTCACGACCGTCCCCGTGGCAACCGGCGGGGGCGTGACGTCACGGGATTCCGCTGCACCCATACTTCGCCTGCACGAGATGGCTGATGACGACCTCACTGCAGAGGAGGAGGAGGTGTAAAAAGATGTGGGAGTGTGAGGATCTCTTCCTCTTCATTTCTCTCAGTGCGAGACTGCAACTGACTGCCATCCCAGTGCAAACAATGGGAATGTGTGCTGTGACAGTGTCTGAAGAGCCATAACTGCACACGTGCACAGCACAAAGATACGAAGATACACTGCTCACAAAGAGATATATTCGGCTTTGGATTGAATTTCACGATGAAGCTAAAATGCAGTACGAATTTGACCTCATCTAAATGAAACAATTTGAATGCACATGTCTTAAGTCTTAGATGATTTTGTACGTTTTCCACAACTTGCTGTTCTCTAACAAGGAACTGAATGGAAACATTCACATGATGTGTTTGATCCACGAATCGACCAATAGATTGCCAAGGACGTTCACTTCTATGCCTTTCTGTGACTCTTCCAGTGTCTTTGTATCTATCTATTTAGATTATAGGGAGATGATTGATCTGTCACCATTACATTCAGTGGACTATGCAGTCAGCGTCCGTGTTCGATGTAAGATGCCACTTTGACATGTAAATGCAGAGTGACAACATAGGAAACATAACGTAGCGGCACACCGCGGTGTTGACAGGAGGAGCTATCTCATCATCTTCCAAAAGTAAAAACTTTGGATGCCATTTTGACCATGAAAAGTACTCGCACCAAACTATTGAATATACTAAACAACGTAAGGTCATCACAGATTTAACAACAGAGGTTATTTTTCAGTCAGCAGCTTGTAACAAACTGTTACGCCAGCTGATCGTTCCACCGAAAATGCTTAATACATTGCTGTGCATAAGGTCCACTGCATTTAAAAGCTTCAATTTCAAATCCATGCAAATAGCGACAAAACAAAAAGCAGTGTAATAATCATGCATAAATGTAATCTATTTATGTGTCTCTGCATCTCCCTTTGCCTTACTATGAGGTCAAGGTGACTTTGCCATGCAGGTGGAATTATATAAATTCAGAGAAATGAAACATGACGCCATTGCTACTCTAAGCCGCGGCAACGATCGTTCCATCTGTTGTGGATGTGGTCCACTAACCTTGTAAGTTACATAAGTGTGCCATTATGCAAATCGCTATCCCGAGCTTGAGGGGAATGACAGATCTGCATAACAAACTAGTCAGTGAGTAATGGGGTTTTTCTTTGGGCGTGAGCGTTCAAACATATAAACACCTACTGAAATCTTAGTTTCCTTCATCTGCCAGTGGAGAACCCCTTTTTAGTTTCTTTGTTTTGCATGTGACAATCATGCATTCATAAAAGGAAGTGAGCTTGCATGAGGCCAACAGCACTTGTGTAATGGAAAGCGGAAGTTAAGTGCACTTTCTGGCATTAAAAAAAGACTCTTGCAGGTGCAGTGGTGCTGAAAGGCTATCTACCAAAGCAAACAGCTCTCTTTACAAACCCCCCCCCCCCCCCCAAAAAAAAAACCCCACGTCAGATAGGATATGACACCAATCCTCCTCCTCTGCTTTCTCGCCTCATTCCTCTGAATTATTCACATGGGATGTTGTCATTGTAGCATGTGCGAAGACATGCAAGACTCTTCTGTTTTCCATTTTGTATTGTTTGACGACAAAACGGCTATTCCCTGTTTGAATGATGGTTCAACATCTTTGTGAAAGGTACTCCACAGCACTGTCATTCAAACTTTGTGTAGCGCTGAGAATTTCTGTCCCTTGTGGCACAAAACACTTCTGTACCCCATTGAAACTAGTTAAGCCCCATCTTCACCAGGCTGTACACTTTAGTTCTCTTAGGTATGGATTCCATTTGTTTTGGGTGCTGAAATATCTGTGCAGCCTTACTTCTCAACACTGTGTTGTTGGATTACTAGTTGTAACACGCTTCTACCGTACTGTATTTGTTAATAGGTCAACACATACTGTAGTTCTGTGTCTTTTCCATGTTTTCAATAGAACATAAGGATAGAATGGGAAGAAAAGAAAATGCGTCAGTTATAAATAAGGCGGATTACAACTGAGAGAATTAATGTTCTTGTTGCTCACTTACAGATGATGTCAGCAGCAGGGCGTGGTGTGTTAGCTGTGTCAATAAGGTGTTAACAATCTACCTTGCCAATGAATTCAACAAAGAAAAGGAATGTGACAGTGAGAAGCATCTTCCAATTCTCTCCCACTTCAAAGTGTGGCGATAATTGGTATGAATCAGTTTTTGTCAGTGGAACTGAAAAAGGCTATGGCTTGGACTTGCATGGTTTCTTGCGGGACGGGCTCACTAATCTTCATTGATGGAACACATCATCAGGACAGCCGCAAAATGAGAGAGGTCTACAGCAACACTTGTCTGCCAATTAAAAGAACAACACAACCAAATTGATCGGGAGGGCCTTCATAATTCAGCCAGATAATGACCCAAAATACATTGGCAGAACAACAGAGGAGTTTGGAAAAAGAAGCGGAAAGTTTTAGACTGACCAAGCCAATCACCAGACTTAAACCCTATAGAGCATACTTTTTACCTGCGAAAGAGGAGACAAAAGGAAGTAACACTACAAAACAAACAACAACTGAAAGAGAAAGAAAGGTGATGTCAATTTGTCTTGATAGAGTCATTGCATGCAGAGGATTAGTAAATCCATAGACTTTTTCACTCTAATGTAATTTAAGTCTATCTGTTACTGTTACAAATAATGCTATCCTATAAATTTGTATCTGATAAAACTGCAAATATCTTGAAATTAAAGCTGGAATATTGATCTCTTGTCCCCTATTCCTCTTTTGATGAATAAAAACAAAAGTTTTCAGTCTGCAGCTAAATAAAGCAGTTGACCTCATTACCTTTGGAGGGAAGTGAATCTTGTCTAATGTCACTCCTATGCCCATGCTGCCAATTGTCACATGTCACTTTCACGAAATTGGTTCTGTTTTCTGCCATCCTGTTCAGTCTTGTGACCGATGCATGATAGTCATGCTTCACTATCACTTCCCGACCAGCAATTAAGGATAACGAGAATCCCCTGCCAACAGCTCCAGTAAAAGCCCTTGAAATCTCCTTTCTTATCTTAGTCTCGTCTGAGTGATGGTGATGTTTGACTTGTTGGAATTAGTTGCAGTCCTTGCTTGTTTTTTTTGTGGGTAACTATGATACTAAAAAAGAAAAAAATATCCCTTGTATGCCCTTGCAAGTTGGTATCATTGTGAAAATCTCAGTTTCCGACCATTTGTTGCCAATTAAAATGCTTGTGTTGACAATCCCAATATAGTTGGATTGTGCACACATTGCACTGGAGAGTTCTGCAATTAATTTGGAAATAGGGAAGCACAACTGGCGGCACGGTGGACGACTGGTTAGAGCGTCTGCCTCACAGTTCTAAGGACTGGCGTTCAATCCCCGACCCCGCCTGTGTGGAGTTTGCATGTTCTCCCTGTGCCTGCGTGGGTTTTCTCCCACATCCCAAAAACATGCATGGTAGGTTAAGTGACAACTCTAAATTGCCCGTAGGTGTGAATGTGAGTGCGAATGGTTCTTTGTTTGTTTGTTTGTATGTGCCCTGCAATTGGCTGGCAACCAGTTCAGGGTGTACCCCACCTCCTGTCCGATGATAGCTGGGATAGGCTCCAGCATGCCCGCGACCCTAGTGAGGAGAAGCGGCTCAGAAAATGGTTGGATGGATGGAAGCACAACTTGAAAGAGGGATTTTTGTTATCCTCGTGCGTGCTGTATTCCAAGTGTTGTGGTTGTGAGACAGCAGAAGGTAGAGGAATGAGTCACACAGGCAAACCCAACTGCATGCTGAGTAGGACTGCTGGCTAATGACTGTGTTGGTAATTTAATAGTCTGTTTGGTTGGTGCAGCAACAATCGCGCGCCTCCGTTTCACTCCCACGCAGTCACGACAACTATGCACTGAACTGCTGCTAAAATTCAGCCCCTTTCCTTTTTGCATTTGCATCCATGTTACATATGAGAAAGAAACACATTGAGAAACAAAAGCTAGTGGTGAAGATCCAGTTCAGTCCAGTCACAATTGACTCTTGGAGCCCTGACTGGAATCACACTGTGTTTGCTTCCCATCTGAATTCCCGGGCAGGAGATAAGATAACTTATTTTCATTCCCCCATTTCCATGGAGAGAGATACTAAATGTGGAAAATGTTTTATCTCCTTTTGGAATGATTTCATCAGCCATGCACTGCATCACTTTAACACAGAAAGAAACCTCAGACATGACATGAGACAAAACTGTTCAAAAAAAAAACATGAACAACATAGCCTGCCACAATCATATTTTCCATTAGATTTAGAGGCCATTACAAGGTAACGTTTCAAAAGAAACGGATTAAAGCTGGCATTTTGACCACTCCTTTACGGGACATTTTAGAAGGCAAAAACATTTTATTTATTTTTTTTAAAACATCTTAAAGTGAAAGTTTTAATGGCGGCATTGTCATTCCTGTGAAAAACTGTAAGCTGCATCTTGTCTAAAACTGTGCATGCTTTGTATTTTCCATCTGTCCGCAAAGAAACAAAAACTGTTTCCAACTGTTGTCTACTGAGGGTTAATGATGGCCTTTCAAACCCTGCATAAAGCTCAAGTAGTCACAATGTGGAATCCAAATAAACTGATGAAATGTGAGAATTGAACTGGATAAGTACATGAGCATTGTACACAAAAAAAGTGTGTACTGTGTATACTGTACCTTTAGCAGTGGTTTGTTACTAGGATGGTACGTACTGCCGTTGTACCTTTATAGCCCTGGAAAATTAGGTAGTTACCCTGTAATCTAGTTCACTTCATGAAATACAGTATATTGGCATTTTCAATTAACCCAACGTGCATATTTTTTGGGAATGTGGGAAGAGGCTGGAGTAGAGCGGTGCCTTGAGTTTTTTTCTAGATACGAGTCGTCGTTCAGCTGATTTTAATTTTTATTTGTTTTAAATTTTTTTGCTTTGCTTTGACTTGCGAGATTCAAGCGCTGTACGGTGGCAGTGAACTCAACGCACTTCATAATAAGCAGTTCTTTGGCAAATCGTGGACAGTTCTTCCAAAAAGAGGCTTCAAGCTGTTCCAGTTGAAGTTTACTGTCAAACTCGACATAAAACAGAGAATTACACCTTGTGCATTTAAAACAACTACGTAAATTAGCCTTTCAGTCTCCTAGTTTAATGCTGACTCAAATTAGCATCTACGTTGCATTGCTATAACTCTTTAACAATGGATTGTACACAGACGGTGCAGCAACACGTAGACAGACAATATATCGGTACTCACTCATATTCTTGTTCATCTGCGAAGAACGGCTAACATTAGTGCTGTACTGATGAACTGAGATTAGTTGAGTCATGAGACATGTGCTAACCACTAGGCAATGCCAACAAAAGTACTTTGTAATTTTTCATAAAATTTACAATTCAAATATAATTTGCAGGCGCCGCAAATAGTTTTTTTCTTCCTGGAAACATCACACTTTTGTTTTTGTAGCCACTTGTTGCAAAGCAGAGTTCATAGGGCTCAAACACAGCTGCATCAGTGGACAAGTGGTATCTGACAAATGACGACATTAACGTGAATGGTGCCAGCTCTGTGTTTGGGGCTGCAATTCCAAAATCATCCTTGATACATTTTCTTTTTCTTCTCGAATTGAATGAGATGACGAGGCAAAATGAACAGCGCGATTTGAGAGCAGACAGAGGAAGACTACGTAGTGCTTTAAATGCATTCTTGCAGTGACGCATGTCTCCCAAATTACTCCAGCAGAGGTGAAGGACTTATTCACAGACAAGGTAAACATGACTGTGCTAAAAAAAAAAAAAAAGTTGCCCGTTTCAAGATGCATCATCCTTTACATTTGTCACTTAGATGCTGACAATCTCATTACACAGACAGTAATCAAAGGTGTACCTACCTATGATGGATTTCTTGCCAGTCTTCATCTCTAGTCCAGAACAATATGAGCTCTTAGAGTGACTCTGCAATGGTGGAATATTTATCTGCAGCAGAGCATCCAGATCCAGATATCTGTGACCGCAGCCTGAGCATACACATACACCTCCCTCTGCTTCTCTCTCTTCCTTTCAATGGCTTTCGCTGCAGTGGAAAAGTCCTCAATTTAAAGGCAAACAACTTTCCTCAGCGCACCACCCTACTTATGTATTCTTTTCCTTTGCACCCTGTATTCACTTAGACAATGTGGCTGAAACCAAAGATCTGCGATGCACCTGCCTTGCCTATACAGGTCTCCCTCACCCCAAATCCTCCATCCTGGAAAACAAAACAAAAAGCAGGTGTCTGGTTACGGCTCCCATGAGAGCGGGAGTCCTGTGGGGACCCTGGTCTCCATGACAAGGAAAGCCAGAGGAGGAAGACAGGGACTGGACAGTGAGCTTTTAATTGGCCACAGTTGCAGCGATAACCCTCACAGCTCACCAGCATCCTCTGGCTCCTCTGAGCTGTTTTTAGACCAAATGATCCAGGTAGCCTTTGTGACAAGCTCATTGCCTCGTGCTGCAGGACACAACAAGTGAGGACAAGTCTGAATGCTGTGCTGAGTGTTGTTGTGACACTGAGATGGAAAAAAGATGGGAGATGTGTTCATGGAAACAAGTGGCACAAAGCAGCAATGCAGAATTGAATTTGACTGAACAAGATGAGGGTGTATGAATAATTGTTACGGGAAGTGACTTGAAATGACTGAAACAGTGCTGAAACCAATTTTATAATACGTTATTTCTCTGCTTGTTTACAGGTTACAGCTAAATGTATGACTGTGACTTGAGTTGGAAAGGTTGCTGCATGAAAGTGAAATTGTTAGCCAGAGGATGGTCAAAAACTGTTGAAACTAGCATCATTTGTGACAGTCAAAAAAGTTCCATCTCTAAGTAAGTCTAGTTGAACTAATTGAAACCGTTTACAATGGAACCTCAGTTTTCATATGCCATAGTTTTTGTGTGATTCAGTTTTGAACCTTTTTTTTTTTGTCCCTGTTTTCGTACAAAACAAAAAACGCATGACTGCAGTTCATTTCCCACAATCGATCATCTGAAGCATTTTGTAAGTTGTGTACTCTGCTCTGCAACACTCAGGCAATATTTGCGTAACACAGCCTGTCAAAAGTAAGACACGCAAATTAAAAGCAGGCAGTATAAAAACAGTTTCACCACACTTTCCTATCCAACAGTCACACTCAGTTTAAAAAAAAAAAAAAAAAAAAAAGCACAAAATAGTTTGAGCGTGACTGCTATGCTCTATAAAATTTGTTACTTGTATTATTTCATATGGGAAACATTTCTTTGGATTTTGAACAATTAGATTTTAGTCAGACTGTCTGAAACTAATAAATCACAAAAAAACCCGCCCCCTGAGGTTCTGCTGTATTAGTAAAAATCCCCCCCTGTAGATCTCTCTAGAATCTAATGAACATAACAACCTGCACAGAGAAAAGCAGACGTTTGTGGGCCAGATTACATTCAAACGAGGCACTATTTAATGGGTTACGGAGCATTGCGTTTGACCTCCTTTGGGAGGTTGGAAGTGTTGGATGTCATTAAAATGACACACAATAACAACAGGTTCAATGATCTACGAAGGTGCCTGACTAACACTGTAGATTCTCCGTTGTTGTGCACTCTGAATTATATGTCGAGTATTCTACTTTCCCCCCCCCCAGCCAAACTGCAGTACACTCTCCCGACAAAGGTATTGGAAAAGGGCAGACAATATGGAGTCGGTCTTAACATTTGTAGCTATAAGACCTCCAGACTGTGAGTTCATGCCAAAGGTGTTTGATGCGGTCAGGGATATCACATTCTTCCACACTCAAGCATGCCATTATGGACATTGCCTTGTGTACATAGGCTTAGTCATTCTGGAGCAGAAAAGGGCATTCTATTGTCATTGTAAGAAGAGGAATCAAGTTCCAGAGGTCAGAGGATACTCAGAGGTCTAGCCTAGCATGTGATTGATTAATTGAATAATAGGTTTGTCTATAAAGTGTATTTTGTAAAGCTTCCAGTTACAATAGTTTTCGTTTGTTCTTCCAAAGGTTTATCTACATTGGGTTAACACTGTGTCATCAGTCAACGATTCATATCTAAACATTCATTAGGCCTGCACAGGAACGGAATGATGTACAATTTCCTCCCCTGCTTATAAACTTCCACCTCAGAGTGACTTGCCAATGACCAACAAATGTACCATAAGTGGCCAAAGAATGTATGCCTAAGAATCCTGCGTCATTTGAATTAAATATAGAAAAGCTTTTATTTCAAACATCTAGAAGTTACAGGATTGTGACACTTAGCTGTGTGATGCTTTCCATTGAAAGTGAAAGGAAAGTTTTATATATACAGGCTATTCAATCAGCCCGTTTGCTCACTTGAATCTGAAAGCGGGCCCGGACGGTACAGATCGCTTTTTAATTTTTAAATTGGGGCAGAGTGGGAGCATGGAAGTGAAGGATGTTTTGAATTTTGTTGTGGCATTTTGTCGTTGACAACCTTTGGCGTCATTGTTGAGCTTTCTCGCGTACACAATAAGCTGTTGTCTCATTTACATTCTATCTGGTTGCGTTTATGAGGCTTCACCTCAGTTGGCTGCATGCAAATGACATTATTTATCACTAATAAATGAGTGAGTCATACATGCAACAAGATGAGACAGTTTTGGGTTAATGTGGATCTGTGCCAGTTACTGTATGTATGACAAACAAAAGTATTTGAAGGTCAAAATGCTTGTATAAAGTACATCATCATACAGTATACTTCGTTGCAAAAGTCTTAGGCATCACTAGATTATTATTTTTTTGTTTTTATATTTTGCAATTATATAATTCCTTCCATCAAGGCCTACAAAATGAACTGTCGTATTTGTGTTTCCATCCGTCTTAGTGAGCAGGCAACTTTCTGCTTTGTGGTGGAAAGCGTGCACAGACAGGCAGCGCTATTATTATTCTGGGGACTGGATGTTTTCCATTGATACCACACAAAATGAAATGTATTCATCTGTCAGAACCTTTAATCTGATAATCCAAATTGAATGGGTTCCTTCCTTCCTTCCTTCCTTGGCACTAAACTGAATGCAACGCCGCAAAAAACCCTGTAATATGAACAGAAGGATCTCATCTTTTCAAACCCTGCCTATTTTACCCTTTCACAAAGTTCCATTACGTTGCTTTAATAGACTATGCATTACCTTGTAAACAAAAAACAAAAACAAACAAACATACAGTGAGGAAAACATGACCTATCACTCTCAGAGAGATAAAGTATATTTTTGCATCTTTATCGTTTCCCTATCCTGTGCTTTTCAAGCAAGTACTCTTTCTGAGGCCACTGGGTGTTAAGGAGGACACAGACTACGTCTGTGTGCGCAGGAGCCAGCAGGCTAGCGGAGTTGAGTTCATGTTGTCTGTACAGTAGGTCACTAAGCGAACAGCCCTAGCTCCCCTGTAGCTATCTTTAACCTGATTAGCAGCCAGTCATGCCGGATATAGATCGTCAGGTGTGCGTCTGTCAAAGTCAGAGATTCTTGTTTCCATGGAATTGTGGCAGCGGTCTGTCTGTGGTGTCATGTGAAAACTCATAGAAAAGAGCTACTGTATGTATGAAGTAAAACCTGCTGTTTCGATATGCCCCGATTGTTTTTGTGCCTTCTAGTATATAAGGATGACTTGAAGTTGTTCATTGGATTTGGAGCAGCTTATCACTAACTGGCTTAAAAATAGAATCAGTTTATATTAGTCACCTTAGGGAGCAGGCTTCTTAACGGGTCCTGAAATGTTGAGTCACACAAGGTATGGGTGGGTTTTATTTATCTATTCGTTTGAAATTTGTTTTGTGACAGATTTTCTAAAGAGATCCATATTTAAAGATTGATGGAACCCAAAGTAATGAAAAGCTTAAGAGTTTGGAAAAGAAAGGATCTGCTCATCTGTGAAACTCAATGATGATAACGTCATGGCTCGGAATTGCATGACTTCTTCTGGGATGAGCTCACTAATATACATAGCAAACGATGTCAGGAGCAAAATTAACTCTAAAGTCTACAGGAAGGTTTTGTCAGCCAATATGAAGAAAGATGCACTACACACTAGAATGGCTACCAGTCAATCAAAGGGCACATAGAGTGACAGATGATCATTCACACTCGTATTTGCATAATATGCCCAGAACTCCCCTGAATGAACCATTACATTATCAATGATTGCATTTTGTTTGTTGTATGATTTTAAAAAAAATGGTTAATGTTAGTCTGTAATTTTTTTTCCCATCAAACTAACAAAATGCAATTGTTGCAAAATATGAGATAAACTGGACATTTTAACTTTTAGTGTGTTTTCGTCATTTACCGGACACTCCAATCTAAGATCAAAATACAAACGCTGTATTATTAATTCTGCCTTTAAACAGTTATTAATAATGTTTGGTTTCTTTGTTTTTCCACAGTTTTTTAGGAATGTTTTCCTGGGAGTTGTTACATTCGGTACAATTAAGAACCTGATGGTTAATGCTCCTTGGTAAGGCGGGAGAGGAAAGAGAGAAAGTTTAGATCAGTTGTACAAATGAGGTCACTTCCTTTCTGACAGTAATGAGGACGCACATTAGGGTGGACTATTGTAGGGCATCCGGCCAGTCTGCCCCCAAGGATAGAGCAGCATGGAAATATAACACAAAAATAAATTGTGTTGTACTGAAAACAAAAACAAAAACCAGGTAATGACTCACGTTGCATCACACCAATGATCACAAAGTCACCATTAATGTCGCCTTGTCCTAATGGAGCCGCTCAATATGTAATATCACTTTCTGCCTATGCTTAATGAAAATTTATTGTATAACCCAGAGAGTCAATATAGACACTCAAGCTTGTCATGTGTGTGTGAGAGGGTTCAAATATCTCATTAGCAGCAGCATTAGGAGGGCTTGTGACGGAAAAGTTATACAACACCTAATCTTACCTAATGCAAGCGCAAATGGGGATGGGCGTGTGGGGGGTGGGGGTTTACTAGGAATAACGTGTACATGAGTTCACTGTAGGAATTAGGAGCAAATGCAGTCATGCATCTGCTTGGTGCGGCACATACTCGGAAGACCACTAAATCAGCCAAAAGGAGCTTTTCACAGAATGTTTGCTTACTTACTCTAACAGCACTATTAGCTGAGTGTTAAACTACAAATACTATTAAAATACTATGCATAAAGGCACAGAATAGGTTGGATATTACCAACAAATAATACAACAGAATGAAAAATACCAGTTACACACATTCAAACACCATTTACCCCGTCACTTGCACCGCAGTGATTTTTAGAGTCTTCACTTTAGCTAAGAAGGGGGCATTCCACTCAAGCAGAAAATGCAAACTCCACACAGGAAGGACCGAGCCGGGATTCGAACCCGGAACCTGCCGACTGTGCCAACCCCTATATCATCGAACTGCCCATTATAAAATCAGATTGAATGTACATAAATATATTTTAATGCTATTCCATGATAAGGTATTATTATGAAACACTTTCAAAGGGTTACGCACAAAAATAGCACATACTTCCTCTTGGATCTGGACAAGATACGTTTACATTGCAATGCGTTTTTGCGCAGTGATGAAATATTCTCGTTTTATTTCTTCAGCCACAGTCTGCGTGCAAAACCTCCTCGCGCCCAGAAGCAAGCAGAAATGGTGCGGTTGGCTTGAGATTGACCTCGTCCGAACACCACGTGAAGAGTTTTAATCCAGATGTACAGTTACATATCCTTTGGGCAGGGGCCATGCTATGACATCACTGTCATTGGGCGTTAGTGATCTGATGCGAGATAGAAGACGAGTATTACGTCAACCTAAGTGAAGAGAGTATGATGAATGAATGAGACTATCTGCCGTGACAATGTTGTGCATGTGAGAAAAGAGAAGCAGGTGCGGCCCTGATGCTGCAAGTGGTGATGAGAAATCACTGCAGTGAGTCAGTGACTGCACAATGAGAACATTCAGAATGTATGTGCGTGTACAAGAGAGACAAATTAAAAAACATACAGACTTAGCGATGTTTAAAACACATGAAAAGAAGCTAATGAAGGATTGGGAGGTTTTATAGCCGATACATTTGGACGTGTTACTCAACGTTTGTCAGGAAAAAAAAAAAATTCAATGTACTGACAAGAACAGTGGCCATACCAAACCAAGACACTTCCAAAATCATTGAAATATCCAATTCTGTATTTTATTCATCTTATTTCCACGTTTAGGCCCAAACAAAGTATTTGTAAAATGCTACTATTTTACACAAACATGCAGAGAATTATGTTGGAATGGCATTAGTTGGTTGTGGATATTTGTGCTAGTTGTACAGCTTGTTAAATGGAGTTCCACATGGAGCTGTGGTAGAGTTTGATGTTCTGCAACAGCTTTAGCTCTTAAAATTAAATAATCTAATACTGTGATATTTAATAAAAATATAATATATAGCCAGCAATGTGGTTTTTACTAGGTATTGTTAAGAGCTAAAAGTGAAACATTTTGAAGCACATGAATTTTGACTCTCTTTCCTGGTTTGATGGAGAAGTGGGTTATGTAACAACCTCAAATGAGAAAGAAGCCACTGGGAGACGGGGCGGGCTGGTTGGTGGAATTGCCTGTTTTTAACTGCACGGCCATGCAAATAAGTTTAACCTTGTACCCAAAAGCACCCATGTTAAGCGGAGACAGCAA
Organism: Phyllopteryx taeniolatus; assembly: GCF_024500385.1. Taxonomy (NCBI): domain Eukaryota; kingdom Metazoa; phylum Chordata; class Actinopteri; order Syngnathiformes; family Syngnathidae; genus Phyllopteryx; species Phyllopteryx taeniolatus. The sequence continues at coordinate 11,113,778 of NC_084522.1, forward strand.
GCGTGCTAAGAGAGAAGTATTTCAGAGTATAGGGTTGAGCGATTTACAGCTCTTTTGAGTTTGATTTCAAAGTCTATTATGTCTTGGGGCAATGTTTATTTTAATCATCGTAATGCCTTTACAGATTTTCCACTTGAAGATCAGATAAACTATTTCAATCCCTTCTGAAATGGGATTGCAGATGATGATCACGTCACACTTCAAACCAAGTTTCACAGTACCTGAACATTTTATATCAAGGATGGTAGTATCGGAAATATTAATTTTGGTAGACCGACAGTTGCTTCAGTTGTGTAGCTTTATGATATGAATTTATTGACTAATAAAAGTCAGATGTGACAACCAGGATGTGAACAGGGGCTTCCTGCCCGCGACCCTAGTGAGGAGAAGCGACTCAGAAAATTGATGGATGGATGGAGGTCTTGAATCAGAGAGCGACAATCATGTCCTTTATTGTAATCATGTGGTCATGACAGAATGGAACATTTGTGTCATTTGGAATGGATGCTCTCGGAAACCTGGGCCAGTGTGACGACAATCCCAGCAAGTAGGCCACCTCCTGCATTATTTATTTGAGAGGAAAAGGGACCTGTAGCTGACCTCATCAGCATCGCTGACCTCCTGCATTCCCCCCTCGTGAGATAAAATCAGTTAGTCTTCTGAGTGCACGTGGAAGCGTACGGACTGTCTCATGTGATTCAACAAAGTCGGCATTTGAAGTCACGGCACGGCTGAGATGTGTAGATATGTACTACGATAACCCTTCAAGCTTTCATGATCTTCATCCAGGAAAAGATCTTTTAAAATGTTAAAACAAAGTTGAATTTGCGAAAGGTTGTGAAAGGTAATGTCCACAAACAAACCAGATGAACCAGCTGATGTTGTTAAACAGCTACTCAGGTAGCGTATGACTCAGCCCGACGCTCATTTGGACAGCCACGATCCGATTTCACTATGTGCACATCAAAAACAGGCTATCTTCTTCGAGTAATAAAAGTGGTCTTAAAAAACCCCTCTTGAGTGATTGCATTTGAGTGCAATTAAAAGTTTGGTGAAATAGATAGTAGGACTTCTGGCTATGTTTTGTAATGAAACATTCTACAATGGACAATGTAAGGAGTATTTAAGGGATTTAAATCTATGTCTACTCATGAAATTTGCAAGGGAATATAAAATTGGACTGGAGCAATAGAAAGATCACATGGTCTGACGAAGCCACATTGAAATTGATATTCATTCTAACAGCCACTCAAATCAAAATACGTGTCATATTTCAGTTTCCAGTTAAACCACAGACTTCATTTTTGGTCAGTCGCAGCATGTACAGCACCACCCAGAACATTGCAAGTCAAATTCTGTCCAAACAGTAAGGTTTATGTAGAGATTGCACAAGGTCATGTGGCAGAAATTAATTTCTTTCCATGCATGCCTTTGTTCTTTGGCTTTTGTATCTTTTTCAATTCCAAAATTGCCTCAGCAAAAGAACAGAAGTAAGCTGACTGGTGTTCACTCATCACTTGTTACTACTGTTTTGTTTTGTTTTTTAATTATTTTTTTTTCAACAGTGGTCAACACTTTATTTTTACACTTGCCTAACGGACTGCATATTAAAGTGAGATATGTGAGGCGCATCTGCGACGTAAATCCCCTTCGCATAAAGGCTTCTCCATTGACCTTGAGACGAGTGTTTCATCGTTTGTATTCTTTATATCAACAAGGTTTAACTTCTTTTGTATGAGTCTAAAGATGGTTGCAATTTTACTAGATTGTAATTAAAACAATGCCTGTTTATTTAATGAATTCTGATTCATGTTTATGTCCTCAATATTTAGGCACTGAAATCCAAATAGGGGGTTGACTATCTTACAGGAACAGATTGTGCTTGGCCTTAAAGGCTGAACTGTATTTGATATTGCTTCAACTGTTTCCATTGTCCGTAGTGGGTTTCTAGTCTTTGTATGTGATAATAAATAACTTAAGTCAAGATCTTTAGGTTAATGCTTACAAAGCCTACATTAGCTCTTGGTCCATAATTAACTGTGCTGCTCGGAGTCGGAAATGAGAGTCTGCTGTCACCGTGGAAGAAATGTTGCTGCTTGTGTCTCACTTAGTAACGTTTGGGACAGCTGAGTCAATTTGTATGGCCAATTATATAAATAGCCTAAAATAATCACTCATGTTTCCAAACTGGAGTTTATAATTCTAGATAAAGGCTAACATATCATGCAGTCAAAACATGTCATCGCTTTGGCCAAGGGTTGTTGTTTCATTTGCTTTTCGGTTTGCTGTTTTAAGTTCCTCTTGACGGCCCGATTGCTCGATCTAATACATAAACTGAAATGTACAAACGAAAGCCCTGTAGTTTCTTTGAATTGTGTTCATGCATGGCTGCGCACGTACTTGATAGAAGGTACTCTTGTCAGCTTGCCTGAGGTGTTGCACTCACTGAATGATTTGAATTCCTCACAACCACAAGAGAGAGTCTTCTCTTTATGTTGGAGACATTTGCCTTGCATTCAGCTCATTCTTTCCTGAATCTATGACGGAGGACGATGGGGTTGCATAAGAAGTGAACTATTCTCGGGGCACTCCGGTTTCCTCCCACATCCCCAAAACATGTATGGTAGGTTGATTGAAGACTCTAAATTGCCCTTAGATGTGAATGTATGTGTGAATGGTTGGCCTCCCGCCCGAAGATAGCTGGGATAGGCTCCAGCACGCCCGCGACCCTTGTGAGGATAAAACGGTATGGAAAATGGATGGATAATCAATTTATCTAAATGATTTGCTTCCTTTTCCAAAGTTCAGAATAGGTTAGAGATATTGGGGATAATCTAATTGTCAGCCATATTGCGGAAAGACGCGTTGTTTCATGTTGATGCACGAGAGAGAAGGTTTCCCTGCATGCCAAACAAAGAGATGAGTTGACTCAGAGGCTTTGTACATGCCTGTACTGTACTGTACATGCCACGGGCACTCATACAAGGCGCGTGATTGGTTCCCGGCCCGCCATCGACCAATGAGAGCAAGAGGAAGAAGATGATGATGACCATCAGCAAAAAAGTGAAACTTTTAGATATGATCAAAGAGGGCAGAAGTTATGCATCTGTGGCACGCCATTATGGCATGAATGAATCTACAGTGCGGTACATCAAGAAAGAGGAAGCAAACATCCGCAAAACTGCTTCAATAAGGAAGCGAAACCTGTGGTAACTCCGCGTAATAAGAGACGGGGTTATATCCTTGTACAGGGGAATTTTGAAGAAAAAGAAAAAACAAAGACAACTAGCCATCACAATGTTTTTCTCCAAGGTAAAACCCAAGCTACACCATCGGCGCCTCCAGCACAAGAGTCTCCGAGTGAACCTAAAGCCTCTACGAGTCGAGAGCCTCTCCTCCGGCACCAACGCAAGCCTCTTCGCCTCTCTCAAAGGCAATGGTGATGAATGTTAATTACTGTATAATTAAAGATTTAAGTAAATACGTGTACTGTTGTAATCTTTGTCTCAAATATGTAAAGTATAAATACTGTTTACATATTTAAAACATTCTGGTACCCACATACACATACACAAAAATTCCTAGGGGGGGCAAATCCTACTTCACAGGTTTTCACCTTTCGCAGGGGGTTCTGGTCCCCATTAACCACGAGGGATCACTGTATTACGTTTTTCTTTTGAGATAAAGTCCACTTCGAATGAGTTTACTTCCTGAAGTTCAGTTTGGGCAGAAACACTCTGAAGAGGCTTGCGTTTGTGACGTGTGGGAGCTCGTGGGAGGTGATGTGGCATCAGGGAGCCTCAGTCTGTCTGACAGGCACCAAATATGATTCACTAGCAGGACACATGATACATTAAAAAGTAACATTTTGCTATCGCTTCAGAAATCCTCTGTCGATGATGAGTGGAATGATGATGATGATGCCAAGATCAAATGAAAATGATTTACTTTCCTGTGAACTGAATTTATAAACATTTAATAATCGTTTGATGATTGCAACTGTCCTGCCAAAATGTTTAAACACTGTCACAGAGCTCAGGGTGCGAGGCGAGGGGCTCAGCTGGAGTGTGATGATGGGGCAGGTGGAGCGAGGGTAAGCTTGACCACAGGCTGGCGGAAGATTAAGAACCAGTGTTATGAAAGAGGGAACATCCTCCTTAGGCACCAACATCTATGCCACTTATGTTTAAATATCACCTCATGTCCATGTTACACAACCCAGACTTTAGTGTACAGTTTACTTAATATACTACTACGAAATATGCACTGCTATGTGTCAGGAATCAGTTACCATCAACTGTAGATCAGTTACAAAAATTTAAGACAGCATTTATATTATTCATTTACGTTTGGTAATGTTGTAACTCCTTAACTCATTCACTGCCATTGACGGCTTTAGAAGTCAAATATCCATGTTAACTGGGAAGGCTGGCAGTGAATGAGTTAATGGTACTTCTATCATTGCTGTAATTCGTGATCTTGGTCCTATTTGTTATCAACCTGATTCCTTACAGGACACTGAAATATGTAATTTAAGTACCAATGACATTACATGATTGTAAAAAGGTAAAGAGTAGAGAAACATACTCAGGAATCCGCCCTTCTCTTCTGTCAGCCTTTCTGCTTCTTATGTAACAGCTCCAGTGAAGTAATTGAATTATTTGTTTGCAATATGACGGGTCAAGTGCTCCAGCATGATTTCTGTTAGTACATTTTTGCTAAGTGCTTGTGCCCCGTTTCAGTGACCACGGTCATTTATTGATATAAATAAATGCATGTTCCCATGCCACAACTAGTTTACGTTTGGTGTTGTTAGCAGGATGTCATGGACATTCCGTTACAAGGTCAATCGAAGGTCATTTAAAAGCTGACAGCCAAATAAATCCTCTCACAGGCACATTGGGTACACATGCACAATCTTGATAAATAGCAAAATCAGACGGGTTATAGTTGTATGTGCACAGTTGAATTAGGATAATTATTATTATTTTTTTCATAATTTAAAACAATTCCAGGGGTCTTACTATGTCTGTGACTTTGCATTCATCAAAATACCCAAAGGATCAAGAAGTCAGCATTGCTTGAAAATGGCTGACCTCCTCCTAGCCAAGCTGTTAAATCATGGGTAAATACAGTCTGTGTGCAGATTGTGACAGCACAATTCAGCAAATTCAGCACGGCTCGCTCACATACACGTTTTTGGAAACAGGCCGCTAACAAAAGGTTTATCAGTTTATTTTTGAAAGGGGACAATGCAATTTCATAAAACACATAAAGTACACATGGTTAAAAAAGCCAGAATTAGCCAGAAGGCTAGTTTTCATCTGTAGTCCCCTGGCCATGATGTAAAAAAGCAGTAAAATACATCTACAAGACAATATAATACAGGATACGTAATCAAACTATACTATTAAGAGAGAATAAAACCATAATTATTTTGATCATAACAAAAAAACAACATAACATACTTGTCTTTTAGTGTTGGCAGCTATAGGTGTTAACTAGCCACATTTTCAGTTTTTTTGTGAAGGCCTTGTATGTTGTAAGCAGTTTAACCTCCTCAGGTACTGAGTTCCACTCACCAGCGCTCCTCACTGACCAGGCTGACTTACTGAAAATGCTCCTGTGCAGAGGAATGAGATTTACTTGGTTGTGTAATTTCACACTTTATTGTGCCACAGACCCAAAGAATTGTATGTAAGCAATAAATACATTTTCCATACATTTCTAGCCAGAACTGGCACAAGAAAATATCAAAAGACATTCAGAAATGGTGATAAAAAGATATCCATTCAACAAATCAAAATCACACAATATCTGGCTAAGGCATAGGCTTCATAGGGAATGATACTTCTCCAAGCTTGGGTGTGAGAATCAGCAAATACATTCTTCCAAAATACATGCAAATTATGTTACCTGTTCGATTAGCCTAGATTACAGACATGTCTTTTGTACTTCATTCAGTTCAAATAAAGCTTGAGCAAGCTTGATGTACTAATATTGTGCAACCCACACTATGAAGATTGCCTGTTTTGACCTGTTCATTATACAGTAACGTAAACACTGGACTGAACTAAATTAGCAACTAACTAACTAATTTACAACTGGGTTGTGTAATAAATAATGAAACTTCAATAAAGTGTTATTACATTTTTAAAGCTGTGATGGCCTTTTAACTCCACTTTAATACATTTCTGTTGTTCAACTCACAAGCCTCAAAGCAAAACCATCCAATATGGAGTCCCATTACTGCTTTTGTGTACTGAAAATGTATTCATGATACATTTTGCTGTATTATACCATATAGATATTTGAAATGTACTTAATGTAAATACATGTGTTGGAATGGCAAATGGTTACTCTTAAATACTATAAAACCTAAATACTATTTCTCAAAGGCAAATTTAAGTCTAAATTTGAATAGTACATTCTGATTGTCATACTTTGTCCCTTGTAGGTCACATGTGAAGCCTCATGGTAGAAAGCTTGCTCGTTTATTAGGGAGGCTTTTCTATATATCGGTCATAAACTAGCCTGTACAAGGTCAATAAACTTTACAGTGGTTTACCTACAAGCCAACTTACAAGATACTGAAGCCTTATCTCCCCTTTGGACATCTGGGGGTAAATAGCAACTATTTAACGCCTGTTCCTTTCGGACAGAACTAATCAAATTAGGAAATGCCATGGCCGTTACGGCTTGTCACAATGAGATACGACGTCACCAAAACGGCGACAATTGCACCGACTCAGTCTCGGGTGTTTTCACACTTGCGTCGTTCCGCCTCTGATACTACTTCGCGTCAACTTCAACCCCCAAACCCACATCAAAACCTTACACACAGGATAGCGAACTGGTTAAAAAAAAAAAGAAGAATGGCAGCTTAGATGACTAGTGTGCCTGTGGTTGTGCTGGCAGGAGCTTTTACAGCACCTTCTACTTCCCTGTAGTGCAGGGATTCCTGAGAAAAGGCACTTCTTATTCCAAACAATGCCAAGTTTGTTCGGGCGTCTTGTGAGCGCCCACGCTGTTTGTTTGGCCAATGAAGGAGGAATCTTCCACTGCGTCTTTCCCATGGCGAACAGCTTTCCTTTTCTCTGTTTTATACACACAGGTGGAAATGGGTCACTGCAGTGCATTTGCCAATGTTTTCAACCACAGAATATTGATGCTTCTGCATGAGAATGTTAATGTGGTTTGTTTGCTTCTTGTGACAGGATTCAGCACATGCATGTTCATTCAGCAAATATTTTCTCTTCCTCCTTCTCAGTTAACTGTCCTCTCAGTGACTCATGAGAAAAAGACAGGGTGTCACCGTGTTGACGCCTGACTGTTGTAACTAGCTAATGGTTTGGGTTGTGTTTGAGAATATGCACTGTGTTTAACACACACACAAATGTTAAATCAAGTTATTCCCGCATTTTTCTTATAAGTGAAACTAAAGCATGCCGCCTCAACAACAGAGGCCTAATCCTCTTTAATATATGCTTGGCAAGTTGGAATCCTGACTTGAACTCCAGTCTAATCTTACTCCAGCTGGCGCATGGGCACAGCTTGTACACACACACACACAAAGAAAAATTACTTGTATTCTAAGAACAGGAGTAATGGAGCAACACCTGCAGATCTGACTCAGTGAATGTATTAGCACCTTCCTCTGAGTTCAAGCTCAAGTGGTGTTCTGGCCAACACACTGATGTGAAGACAGCCCCGCTTACCTGAACTAGCAACAGAGGAGAATACCTCCACTACACAGCCTGTTACTGGGTCACTCAGAGTCCACTGCTGTGAGGGCAATTTATAACTTTTATTTTTTGGAGCAGTTCGAATTTTGACACTTGGGCAGCTGTAAGAGCCTTGATTGCACGAAAATGGCGTGATCAAAGTTCGCTGCTAAAAAAACCAAAAAAAACAATGACGACACTCAGTGTGAACATTTGGTCAGGAATACATTTTTCCTTCTTTGTTGGTTATAATTTGTGTTTTTTAAGTTTTCTTCTTTTCACTCAGGGGTCATGTATTTTTATTTGTTGAATAAATATTTATTTTTTATTCATGTCAAAATGGAACTGACATTTTATTTTGGTTGAAAATGCTGTGTGGTCGTTAATGAAAAGGACATTTGGTTTCGAATATGACAGTAGAATCGCATGTGGCCTGACCAATTCCAATAAATGGACCTTTGACTGATTGAAAAAAAATCTTGGTGACTCTCTAAGATTTGTATTTGAGGGCATCGCTGCGTATTTTATTCACATTTTATTCATATTATCATATTCATTCATATTATTATTATGACCCCTATCAAAATGGGGAAAGGCAAAGAAAAATACATTGTAAAATAAAGGTGTATATGACATACAGTATATGTATGTATATATGTGTATGTAAAATCTACAAAGGGAAGAAAATGGTGTGCACGAATAACACATGAAATATATCCATCCATCCATCCATCCATTTTCTGAGCCGCTTCTCCTCACTAGGGTCGCGGGCGTGCTGGAGCCTATCCCAGCTATCATCGGGCAGGAGGCGGGGTACACCCTGAACTGGTTGCCAGCCAATCGCAGGGCACATACAAACAAACAACCATTCGGACTTACGGGCAATTTAGAGTTGTCAATTAACCTACCATGCATGTTTTTGGGATGTGGGAGGAAACCGGAGGGCCCGGAGAAAACCCACGCAGGCACGGGGCGAACATGCAAACTCCACACAGACGGGGCCGGGGATTGAACTGTGAGGCAGACGCTCTAACCAGTTGTCCACCGTGCCGCACATGAAATATTTCTTCAAACTAATTCTCACACTAATTGAATTGATCTTCAGTGAAAAACATAGAGCTACATGTGCCTTCACAATCACGTTCACTCATTTGATCACCACACTTGAGGTTTATACTCATGGGAAGACTTCAGTCACATGCATTCCTGAGCAGGCCACATGAGACGACTTATGCTAACATCCTGCAACTGAGAGTTATAGAATGAGATGTGGATCCCCCCCACTACCCTCCCTACGATCCCTCCTTGTGTGTAACCTTTTTTGGAAACTTCAATTAAGACTGACCTTTTGGGGTCAATAAACAGCAACAACACAGGCAGCCTGGTGGATTAGTGGATAGAACAGGGGTGTCCAAAAAAGAAAAAAACGGCCCTCAGGCCAATTTGTGGCCTGACGTTCATTTTTTTTAGCAGCCCGCTGCATATACTAAAAAAACATTTGATCCAGGCCACGACGTGTGTGTGTGTGTGTGTGTGTATGTGTCAAGTCACATTGCACAGTCTAGTCCTTTGTAGTATCTGACCTTGAACAATGTTCAAACAATGCAGTCATGTTTACAATGGAACATTCAGGTGCCAAGGTCCAGAAATGATTAAATAGGTCTTTTGGTGTTGGCCTACATTTTGTCACAAATCCAGTATGTGGGTATAAGTATTCTGCATCTCTCTCAACAGCTGGGGAAGTGGGCTGGATACCCACTTTTGTGTGATACCGTAATTGGTATTGGTGTAGTGTCTGTGCATTATTCTTTGCATCCATCCATCCATTCATCCATTTCCTTCGCCGCTTATCCTCACTAGGGTCGCGGGGGTGCTGAAGCCTATCCCAGCTATCTTCGGGCAGGAGGCAGGGTACACCCTGAACCGGTGGCCAGCCAATCGCAGTGATTCTTTGCAGTAATTCCCCCAACAAAACCATCATTCAGCGAAAAAAAAAAATATATCAATCCCCTTCACCATGGAGCTTAAACAGCAGATAAAGTGTTGAAGGGGACTGATGATACGAGTGCAGGAGGGATTTAACAGGCTGCTTCATTTGGCATCATGAATGAACGAGCAGGAGGATGAACGGAAGGAGGATGTATGGCAGCACAACACAGGTGTTTTCTCAGCCACAACCCGTTGAAAATTGTTTATTAGGTTTCCCTTAGGATTCAAATGTCAGCAACATTTTTTTGCAGAATGCACTGAATCCTCAGAAGTAATAAATATGGTGCAGGAGAGAAAAAAAGCCTTCAGCATTTTGATAAGGCCAAAACAGGATACTGATGCAAAACATTTCAGACTCAAGGACAGCTAAAAGCGCTGTGCAGAATGGTAATGAAACACAAATGAAGAACGGTTTTCATTTCAACATTTCAAAAGTGGGTGTAAGAGATAGGCCATGGATGAATGTAATAACATTAATCCATCATGGTTCAGACAATCATGCAACTGAAATGTATATGGAAACTATGCTGATCATCATTTTTAATAAATAGTGAAACCTCAAAGGTACAATGCCCCTAACATCATGTCATTTGGAATTCTGCCCAAATTTGTCAGCAAAAATGACACTTCAGCTCAGTGAGCATCAAAAGGATGATCACATTTTTTTTTTAATGTAAGGGGAAGTAATTTCGTTTAATTCTATTTTTTTATTTTGTCTGACCATACAACAGTTAACAAATATTTTATGCATTCATGATACTTAAGAATGTTAAAGGGTTACCTAAAATATTGCCTGTACCAGTAATTTTATCATGGCGACCGTATGAGACAGGAATGTAGTCATTCATTAATATTGATTCTTATTTCCTTGTGATTGGCTGGTGACAAGTCCAGGGTGCACCACGCCTCTCGGGAAAAGTCAGCTGGGATAGGCTTCGGCTGAAACGCGACACGGGTGAGGATAATTGGCATGGATGATCCTTGCTGTAGCCTGGCTTATAGATCATATGTTTTCAATTGCCCGCGACCCTAGTGAGGAGAAGCGGTACGGAAGATGTGTGAATGAATGAATGTTTTCAATTGATTGATCAGAATGTGTTTTGCTGACTAATAAAACTAACAAAATGCTACTGGAGGGGACACTGGAAGCGAAAACCTTACTGACTTAGACAAGACAAGGGTTTCAGGTCTTTGTAGGGGATGTACAGTATGTGCATTTGTAAGTGATGTGCCTAAGGTAAAATTAATATGTCACAAATCACTCCAAGCAGCTGTCCCTGCACACTTGCTGTTTTGAACTTAGCAGGCTACAAATATGTTTGAAGTCTAATTTTAGCAGATCTCTGTCGGAGATAACATCCGACATCTGGTGTTATTTGCTTTTGTTTCTTGACCACTGCTGAGAGACCCATATGGAGGAGAGTTCACTAAGAGATGACAACTTTTTTTTCGAGTCCTTCTATCACTGTCAGTGTATTATTATTGCTATAGTGTGTGTTCGTGCAGTGCAGGTTTACACCAATGCAAACCCAAATAATAAGCATATTGTTAAACTAATACCTCACTGACATTTATATTATATTTTTTTGGGGTCATTTTCATGTAATTGGATCAATAACGGTAAAGACACTAAAACATTCTAATTAAGCTATTTTTTTTATGCCACCTTGGTTTTATATGCGTAAATGTCTCAGAATCGTCATTAATTGCCAAGTATGTCAAAAAACAAAACAAACAAAAAAAACAAACAAGGAATTTGTCTCCGGTAGATGGAGCCACTCTAGTACAACAACAGACAGCCATTTGAAAGAAAGTACTTTTTGAGACATAAAAGCATAAAAGTTAAGTTAATAAAGTCACTTAGCAATGAAAGGTTACCAGTAATGCCGATGCAATTTTTATTTGTATTTATTATTATTATTTTTTGGACAATTGTGCAAATTATGCAGAGTGCTCTAGCAATTTAGAGCAGTTTGAAATGACTAATAGAGCAATAATCTGGTACAGTGACCATTGTGCAAATGGTGCAGAGACTTCAAGAAATGTAAGCAGTTTAAAGTCAGTAGTGGTGCGATAATCTGGAACAGTGTCATTTGTGCAAATAGTGCCGATACTTCTCAAGCACATGAGTGGCCAGTATTGGTCAACAACAGATATGCAAGTTGTGCAGAGTGACGAGAGTGCACTCCAGTGAGTGCATAAATAATGTATAATTGGCTCGACAGATATGTGACAACAATCTCAAGACAAAATTGGCAGCATGTTACAATGATATTGTAAGTTAACTGTTGAAACAGCGCGCTTAAAGTCCTATTTTCAAAAGGTTATTGATGATTTAAAATTGTAGGCATTCATAGTAAAGGCAGGCCTTATTGACAGACCAAATGGTTGTGGCCCAATGAAATATATAATCATAATAATGGTATAGAGATGCAAGAGTGATGACATTTTCACAGATTCATGCATATCTCAGAAATAACACCTTTATTTTGCTGTCTGCGTTTGTGTGAAGGCAAAATGGCTGCCTCATGGTGGCACTTCAGCTCACAGATCCCTCTGGTGTATTGCAACAACATAACGAGCATCTCTCCAGTGGTATTAACAACAAAGACAGCTTGAGTGAGGGACAAACATGTAAAAGAACCAAAGAAAGGAATACTAAGCAATAGGAGAAGAATCCTATACTGTACAGAAGCCCCAAAAATGTAATTAGTATTTTCAGAAAACATGCTGCAAATCATGAAACCTTGAGAACACATAATGGCAAAGACATTTTGGCATAAAAAGTTCAAAAAAACTTTACTTTAGCATCTTTTTTTGTTTTTTGTTTTGAAGAAACAATTATTACCGTTTGATTGATAACAACTGCCAATAATTCAAACACTCATACTGTATCAGTAAAATTAATTGATTTTAAAAAGGAAATTTAGTGGGGTGTATCTTTACTGTTATTGATCAAATTACATTAAAATGACCCTTGTATTGTGCTTTTATACTCCCAAAAAAGCAAGCCTTCAAGATAAAAATACATCAAGCGTTAAAAGAAAAAGATAATTTCCACACTATTTTTGTGTTGTTTGTAACATCTGTATTGCAATTATGTGAGAAATAATGTGTTTTGTGTGTGTCACAAAAGTACATTTGTAAACTTGTCATGTTCTCCATTTACACCGATTCGGTGATGGGGACAGATATAGTGCAATTTAAAACGGCTCAAACAGCAGAACAAACTGGAATTTCCAGTTCAGTGTATAAAAATAAAAAGGTCAATGTTTGCTCTCAGCCTCCAAGCGCAGATGAGCAGCAACAACACAAACATAGCAAATATGAGAGGAAAAAAAAATAAAAAAATAAAAAACTTCACTGTGGCAACATAAAACAAATTAGGCTATCAAAATGCAGTGTTCTTCATTGAAAATATTCATTTCCAGCTCGGTAATTTTATTGGATTATGTTGCATAATATTTGAAGCAGTACACATCTGAAAAACAGTTTAGGAATGACTGCAGACTTTACCATTACAAGATGATTAGTCATTCGTGACATGGAGAAATGCATTTTATTTGTTTGTAGCCTGCAGCTCATTGGACCCACAGTGCGAGGAAACTAGATTAACTGTTAACTGTTATTGTTAGTTGTAATTGCCAGTTTACTGATCTTAAAACTGATTACTGAAGTCAATTATTCTAGCCTTATTCTATCCTAACATCATGCTCAAAGTCTTCATATGAAATGTATTGACGTTAAATATTATGGGAATTGTGGATGAAATCAATACATTTGATGATCAAAATGCAGTACCATATCAACCACATACTGTACTGGTTAAAAACTTATTTTTGTCCTGATGAAATGACTTAAGTTTCATACATTTAAAATCTTGCATAACTCACCATTAATGATCGTTCTAATAATTTCCAAGAGCATGACGCCATCAGCCCCTGGTTTGCCATTCAATAGCCTCGTGGCGTGATTGTCAATAAATCTGCTTTTGTAGAAGAGTGTATTGATGCTATGCTGAGGATTAAAAAGAATGGAAAGAACAAATGCATGTCAGATGAACATTTAAGCCCTACAATTAGTCCTTAAATGTAATCCACCGTAAAAAGCAAAACGGTCATAATGCTAAGACTGTACACATTACTCAGAACCTCAAAAGTGAGGTTGATAATCTAGTGCAGTGATTCTCTAAGGGTCTCTCTCTTTAGTACGCAAAAGAATGACTGCCTAAGTACAGTTCAGTTGTATTTACAGTAACTTTCAAGTTCAATACATTCACATTTAATTTTTAAGAACTGTTCGTTTATTTAGGTACAACATTTTGTGAACATTAATGCACAATATGCTTGAATTGAATCAATACTTAATTTTCCTACATTTATGCGAAGTGATAATGTTCAATCCATGCATAATGCAATGGCAGTTTATAATGATATTAAATACACTTTTAGGAATTAAAATAACTGTCTTGTTTTGGATGAACACTTGGGCCTACCACGCCACTGTATTTTCAATGTTGCTCATGATGGCGGTACTTGGAGCGCCAAGTAGTTTTTTTCTAGGTGGTACTTGGCGTAAAATGTTTGAGAACCGCTGAGCTAGTACATTGACATGTGGCTAGTTGGTGAAAGCATGAACCCTCCCCGCCCACCCCGCAGCTGCCACTACAATGAGTACACTGTACAAGGATTAAATCCATCAGTGGAAAGTTTTCCCAGTGACCATTAGCAACAATTAATTGATTTTCCCAGTCAAGCCCCTGCGTAGACATGGGCAGTATTAAAGCCCAAATGGCTTTGTTCATAGCAGGAGATCAAGCAGTAACACAGTAGTCTAAGTTCCAACAACACCCACATGTAGGCAGGGAAACAGACGACCAATTATGAACCCCGGCTGCACATCAACGTTTTCTGTCCTGGACCTCCTCCATCTTCCATGTTGCATGACCCACATGTCCCAGCAAACTGTGCTTGCTGGGACCTCTGCCTTTGTCTGTCTCTTCATATCTACCTCACAATTACTGCCTGTCTAATGGAGCCACAGGCATTAAAACAGTAAAAGTCGCTCCTTTTACTACTGCTGTGCTACAATTTTTTTGTTGTTGTCCTCATTAGCGTTACAGGTGAGCTGGTGCCTATCCCAGTTTGAGTGGGAGGTGGGCATCCTGTACTTGACAATTGTACAGCACGTGTAGACAAACACCCATTCACACTCACGTTCATGCTGATGGACAATTTATTGTCTTTAATGAACATGCATGTTTTTTTGGATGTGGGAAGAAGCTCGCGTACCTGCAGATAATTTTATACTATATTTAAATTAATAATACATTTGAAAATCTAAGTTTTAACACTGCCTGAAAGGTTATGTACAAGTAAGCACCCCTTGAGAAGCCCTGCATGAGATTCTACAGGTGTACCTCATGTGGGGAGGCGTGTGTATTGCATGAATGGAGTCACATATTCTTACAAGTGTATCTGGAACATTTAATTTAGTCCTAACTTAGTTCAGTCTCACTACTGGGATACTTAATTTAGACAAATGGACAATTGACAGTATTATATCTGGATCAAAGGTTAAAAGTGTGTTGTCAATGTGAGAGAATCTAATGTAATTAATTGTATTCATTGTACATTATGTGGATAAGAGCTCTACTGTGATCTCAGGATCTTTCCACATACTCTAATTTGTGTCTGTAATGTTCCGTGTGCCCTGCATATGACCTGCAGTGAGACAAAAGTTAAACATTTTCTAGCTCCACATGCTAAAATCCATTAAACTTGCACTCAATTTGGGGGAAGAAAACTGCAACAAAACTGAGTCATTCTTTTTTTCCTTCTGTAGGCCAAACTGGATAAAGCCGTAAAACGTGACCATAAAGCAATCTGTGTTAAAGGGGTGAACATTTGCGAAAGATGTTTGGATAGGCTACAATATATGTCTGATAGCTCATCATAAAAGCCCTTTTATTGCTATTCCCGTATTGTGAAATACCAGCATGTCCTATTTTTGTTTGCTCAAGAACAAAACATTTCCTGAACTACTTGTACAAAAAACACTTATGGCTGAGCAAAAATTTCCAGGATTTGAGATTGGGAAATCCAAACAAAGTGAGTAAAAGTCAAAGTGAAATATTCTGCTGAGTAATACTGCTGACCATGTCTCAGCCTGAGATAAAGATTATTTAAAGATGATGACTGTGTAATGTGGAGTTCCCAGAAAGTTTGATAAGACACTATTAGGTGTCACTAAGCTGCATTGGCACATGACAAGGCTATAAGAGATAGCCTCGTTAAAAATAATGATCCTAAAAAAATATTACTTCAATGGTGCCACATTGTTTGTAAGGGCAAATCCGGATGAGATTTGACTGCTCGAGTCGATATGAGTAGATTGAGACCTGAGAACATCCTGCGCTGAGCATTGTGCTCAATTAAGGGGCTGACTCACCAAGCTTGGTGGGGAAATCATGTTCTGGAAAGCGTCTTAGTGTTAAGATCCATCTCCTGAATTAAAACCGTTGGATGCACCGGGTGCCCTCTGTTGAGTGGCCACACGTGCTGTTATAGTCTTGGTTAGCAGCCCTGTCCAGAAAATGGAGATGCTTTTGCACTATCCTGACATCTGCAAAGTTACTCCATTTATCAGTCATATCCAAAGTTTAAACAAATGTTTAACGCTATAGTGAAATGCATGGCTACCATCTTATATACATACACTCACTCACATTTGCATAAAAACATTCCCAATCTACACATATATTCATACACTCATGTACATACATGAACATGTGCATGCATACCAACATATGCAATACATTCATACACATTTAATCATGCGTAGATAATAAGACATACAATTTCAAATGCATGCTGTTAAAAAGTAAGCATGACGCAAGTGAGACATTTCTGCTTGCACGTACATATTTTTACGCAGGTGATTTATATCAGCATTATTGATAGTCACAGTTGTGAGCACAGTAAATAATGTTCTTTTTTGATAAAATGCTAACAAAGAACATGGCTGAGCCAGTCAGCCAAATGTTATCATTCGATATTCTGCCATAAGAATGCTAATAACGCTCCTTTCAAATTTACAATGTCAGCACCTCTCAGAATGACGTAGTGCCGTTCTAACAACTACCGTAATGCATTAGATTGTCTGAGTGTCCGTAATGTTGTGGTCATTAAGTATAGCCGTCAGGTGGAAACATTTTACTCTTCTAATCGGGTCCACTCTTTTTCTTGACAATGTTATAAAGTCTAAACCTGAATTTGGTGTGCTGAAACCATGCAAACATCAAGGCTGATACTAAATAGATAAAGCGGATCCAAGCTGACGGGATGTCCATAAAGACTTTTAGGGCCCATGCACACAACAGGAGGATGGAGGAATTTTCCACCTCATTCTTGTGGGCGGAGATCAGGTGAATGGGATTATGTGCTCATTATCCCTGAAGTCTGAATCAAGGGCCAGTTATCTTAAAACCGTGCTGGTTACATGTTTGTGGAAGACTAGCAAGGGGCAAGTAAACAGTATAAAGCAGGGGTGGTATTTGTTTAAATAATCAGTTAATTATAATTCAATTAATTAGAAATAATACAATTCATACATGAGAATGCATTGTTTTATAATTAGAATTATACAGTTTGAGCATATACATTTTTTTGAGCTCATCTAGATGACCTGACCCATCTGTCCATTTTCAAAATCAAACTGGCCACAAAAGGAAGCAATTGAAGCCTCTGAGTACAGCTTCCAAAATAACCCAGTTGAACAACACATCTTGACTGTTACCAGTTGTCGCAGTTGTGGGGATGGCTGGCACCTGACATCACACATGTGCTTGCATGCATTCACGTCAAGGCATTTTTCGAAAACAGTACTGACTACTCTATGATCTACAGTACAGTACATCCAATTACATAAATCTCTCTTAAGCCTTCACTTTTGTGGAATGTATAGATGGCAGAGGAAGAAACAAACTTACTGAGAAGATTTATTGCATTTTGAGGTTCTTGCAGTAAATATGCGGTATGACTTGTTGAATGAAAAATGACATGATGTTCACAGAACATACTGTAATTGTCATGAGAGTACTGACAACATGTGCCTGATGGCTTTCAGGTCAAATATTGCCATTGTTGGATTAGTTGGTTTGGGTAAAGAGAGGTGGGTTGTCAGTTTCGGGATGTTATTGCGAATACAAAGAGTGTCAGCTGAGCAAGTGGTCACTGTCACTGTCGGGAAACAATGCTATAATTGATTTGAACGCTATCTGCTTCTCTATGGCCTTTTTGTGGCGCAACAATACAAGTGTGAGTCACAGACCACGAGCGTGAGCGAGGAGGACGCTCCAGAGCTGCCAACTCCCACCAGCAACGGCTGTCCACTGTGTTACGAAAGCCCTCCTACATAGGAATTGTCCAACAGGGCCTACATAATATTATGTTGTTTTAAAAACAATAATTTTCCAAGCTGTTGTCATGCAGATACTACTAACTAACTAACCCACATAAGTCTTCCTGATAGCATCATACAAAATGTAATTCTGACAACATTTAAGGAAATAAACATTCCATATCGTATCAGAGCTGGTATGCCAAAGAGAAATACTTTATATGGTGATTTCATGCCGATTTCTACTTTTTTGTGACTGAATCTATCATTTTCCAACAAAAAAAAAATGTGTGTGCGTTAAATTGTGTGTCTATTCACACACTTGCTTTCCGTTGTACTGTATAACCTGATGATTTGTGTGTTGTTGTTGTTGTTTTTTTTAAAAACATACTTTATTTTAGTGGCGGGCCCTCCATTTGGTACCTTGGCCTTCAGTGGGGATTTACCTGACTTAATCCACCTCTAATACCACCAAGTTTATCACATTGCAATTATAGAAACCATGAATACTACACAAAAACACAATACAACAGCACTGTGCCATGTGCATTATCTGGAGCAGTATATAACGATGATTTATCATAGCATGACAAAAGCATCCATCCATTTTCTGTACCACTTATACTAACTAGGCTCACGGGTGGGCTGGAGCCAATACTAGCTGACGAATGGGTGAGCGGTAAGGTATAGCCTGAATTGGTTGCCATATAGACAACCATTTACTCTCACATTCACAACTAAGGACAATGTAGAATCTTCAGCGAACCTAACATGCATGTTTTTGAAATGTGGGAGGAAGCCAGAGTACCTGGAGTAAAGCCACATAAGTATGGAGAGAAGATTTAGACTTCACACAGGAAGGAATAAGGGAAACACTACAGGTGCTTGACTGCCCCCTGCTGGCAGAAAACGGAGCAACCATTGGTTTACGTCACATCCGGTTAAGGCGGCGTTTTCATTCGCATTACTGCCAGGGAGGCACTCATTGCGTAATTACAGCTTCTGCTCATGAATCCACTTTCATCCTACTAACTAATTTCATCTGTTACGTTCTATTACTTTTTAGAAGCACTTAGTAAGTTACGGTGCTTGATTTAAGTTGTTATAGGACGGTTGTAGTTGATTTGTGATGGCGTGTACTATGTTTGCTGGCAACGTCAAAACGTGGCTTCATTTTTTTTTTTTTTAAACCCCCCAATCTTTCAAACTATTTGTGTCGTGAGGTTCCACAAGAACAGCTATTGTACAGACGGTTGATACCAACATGGAATGGTAAGGCATTTTCCTTGAGTCCTTTATAAAACCGTGATATTTAGTTCTTAAAGTTACAAGAGTATTGAAGAGGCAATTGTGGTGGTTTTTAAAATATCACAATGATGGCTGCCGACCTTCCAGCGAGACTGAGGCTGCATGCATGCTGTGGCTATGCATTGCAGGGTTATAGGTAAACCTCTGACACGCACTGTACAGTGCTTCGTACTAACCCATTACATGTTTGCCTGAATGCTTACAGACTGGCGTTCAAACTGTTTTTGTGCTTATGGAATGGACTCACCCGATTAAACGAAGCACAATATTTTCCAGGATTGAAAAGGTGAAGCAAAGGCGGACCATGCTCTTACCTTCTGACTGACGTGTCGGTGTGGGACAAAATGGAGAAGATCCGGGTTTGTATTAGCAAAGACATGAAATAGCCTACATTGAACCCCACTTTATCACAGGGTTCCATTACAGACCCACACACAATTGGTGAAAATCCGAAATATAGACACCATATAAACACAAAGACGCAAAGTGTGCTTATTGCATCAAGCTCATTTGTCACTCCCAGTTATAGTTTAACGCTATAGACTGGCTGAGAGAGCGCAGATGTTACGGAAACTTATAAACGTTCGATCAACGGCAACTTTAACACACAGCAGCAATACATACAAACGGCATACGACAATATTCACAGACATATTGTCTATGCTCTGTGGGAACAATGCAACACATGGTACAGTATTACAATGTGGGAAGTCCTCTTGGTCTTGCTCTTAATTACACAGCATCTCGACCTCAGTGTTGCTCAGCATGTTGCAACAAAACGTGCTCCCACACTGAAAGCACACATCTAAATTCGGACTTACCCGTATACTGTGAAAACCTATAAAAATACCACTCGCTTATTATAACGGGTCCATGAGCAATGAACCATGATATAAGGGCGGAGCACAATTTTTTTTTTCTCCCCAATGTTGGCGGTGTTAAATGTGTGACTTACGAACTATAATAATGATGGCTGCAGACCTTCCAGCGAGACTGAGCCCACACTGGTTCTGTACTTTCATTGTGTCTGCTAGAGAGAGGTGAGGTTGTTTGAGGCTCTCCTATGGCTATACATAGCAGGGTTATAGGTAAACCTCCTACAAGCACTGTAGCAATAACTCACCACCAAGTGCCATTAAAATCCCCCAAAATAGAAGTTAATGAATCAAAACAACTGATTTAACATCGCACGATATGTTACAGAATTGACAATTTGGAGTGAAGGTCGACCACGCTCTTACCTCCTGACTGACGTGTGGGACTTGTGTAGAACTTGGAGAAGATTCTGGTTTGTATTAGCCAAGACATGAAGTAGCATGTGTTTTTTTTTTTTTTTTTTTTTTTTTTTTTTTAATATTTATTGTTTTTATTTGCTAATGCAATGATTGCTTGCAGACCTTCCAGCGAGACTGAGCCCACACTGGTTCTGTACTTTCATTGTGTCTGCTAGAGAGATGTGAGGTTGTTTGAGGCTCTGCTATGGCTACACATGGCAGGGTTATAGGTAAACCTCCTACAAGCACTGTAGTAATAACTCCACCAAGCGCCATTAATATTCCCAAAAATAGAAGTTAATGAATTCAAACAACTGATTTAACATCACACCATATGTTCCAGGATTGACAATTTGGAGCAAAGGGCCGCCATGTTCACACCTCCTGACTGACTTGTGTAGAACTTGGACAGAATTTAGATGATTGAGGTTAGTATTTGCCAAAAACATGAAGTAGCATGTTTTAAAAATAATAATAATTTATTTATTTTGCTAATGCAATGATTCAGTTTCAGTTTATTTTTGAAAGGGGACAATGCAATTTCATAAAACACATGGTTAAAAAAGCCAGAATTAGCCAGAAGGCTAGTTTTCATCTGTAGTCCCCTGGCCATGATGTAAAAAAGCAGTAAAATACATCTACAAGACAATATAATACAGGATACATAATCAAACTATACTATTAAGAGAGAATAAAACCATATTTTCTTTGATCATAACAAAAAGACAACATAACATACTTGTCTTTTAGTGTTGGCAGCTATAGGTGTTAACTAGCCACATTTTCAATTGATTGATTGATGCAGGCCTTCCATGGAGACTTAGCCTGCACTGGCTCTGTTCTTCCCTTAAGTATCTGCTAGAAAGATGCGAGTCTGATTGAGGCATAGCGGCGTTATAGTTAAACCTCCTACATAGTTTTATAAACAGACAACTTCATACTGCAGTTTGTGACAATAGACATGTTGCAAGTAAAAGTGCAAGTTATATTCATGTACTGTATAACATATTGGCCTAACTTCTTGTGACGCCACAATAGCAACTGTATGACGCTACATCGCTTTTCTGCAGTTACCAATAGCCTCAATGAAAGTTATGGAGTGTGGCGCCCTCTAGTGGCAAATACAAAGCAGTGAAACAGTAACATTCCAGTAAATGGCTTGCGCTCAAGAGTTTAGATGCCTTTAGTATGAATACAAATGCACTAAATGGTAACCACAGGCACATTATCAGGTTTACACAAAGCGTGCTTTGTACAATCCTCCTACGACCTTTTTCCTTAACCGATTTAAAATGATTGAAAATATTGCATTAAGGAGTCGACTGTTGCATATATAATCATGATTAGAACACTGTTCTGTTCCAACTGATTTAATCACTGTCTTTTTCATTTTCAGAAAATGGTGCAACAGGCCTCGAGCATCTAAAGGGACGCTACATGGCATTTGCTTTGTTGCCTGGATGTCAATTGGTCATTTAAATTGTTAATGAACTTTACTGTAACCACTGTTGTTAAACTGAATTTATTTTAATAGCAACAGTATGTAAATATTCCAAATCAAAAGGAGTTGCAGTACATGAATTGTGTCAACTATGTATATGTTTGAATTAAATTTATTTTATTTTTTTTAAACAAGCTGGTGGTGTGGTTTCTGGCAAGTACTGCCTGTTTACTACATGTGACAATCTCCTGTCTTCAGATGCAAGCCTTAGCTTACAAATGAAAGCATCCAAGCCTGGCTAATTTTACAAAAACACAACTGAAATCTCCTGAATGCATGCAGGAAAATGTGTCATGGTCTGATGAAACCAGGTTTAAACTTTTGGGACATAATGCCAAAAGGTATGTTTGGTGCAAATATAACATTGGTCATCTCCAAAAGACCACCATTGTGAAGCATAGTGGTGGCAGCATCATACTTTGGGACCTGAAGACTTCAGTCACAGTCAGTGTTAGCACAAAACCTTTAAGCTAATGCTAGAAAGCCAAAATAAGTCAGGAAAAGCCTACTAGAACACCTGAACTTTATCTTTGGTTAATCAGGCAAAATGATGGCGGATGTGTACAGACTCCCGTTTAACGTAAGTTTCATTCAGAGAGTTCAGATTCAGTTTGGGGATGGCATTGCATGGGCAGGCATGGGGAGAACATGCAAACTCCACACTGGCGGGTCCGGGGATTGAACCCCGGTCCTCAGAACTGTGCGGCAGATGCTCTTAACCAGTCGCCCACCGTTCCACTTACCCATGTATAGTTATGTTTTTTTTTTTTTCTTTCCCCCAATTGATTTGTACAACTTACCGGTTTTATTAAGAGTGGAAAAACTAGTATCAAACATATCCTGGTCTCTATCACCCCAAAAAAATGGCGTTTGAACAGGGTGTGTGTAAACCTTTTATTCCGGTGATGTCCCATAATATTTTCTAACGTAAAATCGTGTTGCTCTGGCAAGAACGCTTGCCAAGTTTGTAGAGGGTTCCTGTCAAGATTTGCTTGGTCACAGTGCTGAGGAAAGCGTCACTGAGTGCATGGATGATTTAGGTTTAAAATGTTGTTCTCTGACAGCCTGTTCAAAGTGATTCCCTCATTTTACATGTACACAAAAAACATGCAATCATCAAGTGGTCCTTTCCCTGAAATAAAAGATAAGGCTAACCTATTCAAATTTCAAGAAAAGGTCTGTAAAAAGTATTTCAGAACAGGTGCATGGGTTTCTATGTATGAACATTTCTTAGCCATGTTTCACGAGTTAGACCCTGGCTGCTCTGAACTCTGTTAAAAAGTCATTGTAAGACAGTGAGTTTTCAACACTTGCCAGAAGAGTAAAGGCAGAGGAGGATGTCTTCAAAGATAGCCTTCTACTATTTATGTTCATAAAGACGTTTGAGGCTACAGGATGACTGACAGGTTGACATGTTGCTGTTTGCAGACTGCCTCGGCACGAGTAGAGCACACACCACGCCTCTTGTCGCGCACTGTCTACTCAGAAGTCAGCCATACTTCTCTTTTTTTGTTGCTTTCTGTTCCCTTTCTGTCTTTTGTTCTGGCTATAATTGCTGAATCCGGGCAAAAGGATGGCAGAGATGGAGGGCCTCGAGTTTGGGAAGTCAGACTTTGTGCTTCTGGATGAGGTGACCATGGATCAGTTTATGGAGAATCTCAAATGGAGGTAAATGCTGACACTGAGGAAGAGGAAGCTGGAAGCTACTGATGTAAAAGTTTTCATTGTACCGCTAAAAGCCAAGACCTCTTTACATAACTTCACCTGTTTAGTCATCTTGTTAGTCTTTAAAACCAACCATCTCTTTGAGGGTAAACTACATCAAGCAAATACTGTAAAGTGAATCTAGCATCTAACCAAAATTTAACAATGAAATAACCTAATAGTTTGGTTACTTTTTCCCCCTCTCCTCATTCTTAAGGCCTTTCCACAAAATGCAGAAAATATAGAATTCAATGCTAAATTTCGAATGACTACCAGTCCGGTAGTATTGTCTTTAATTAATTTTTTTATTTTTTGTAGAAGCTAAAGGTAGCCAAGTTGAGTCATGGTTTTATTACTATTTGTTAGCCATACAGTTTGGGGAAAACTACTAAACCAAGATTTTCCAAACTGGATGGACCGGACATGGATAAAGGACTAAAGAACCTCTTACATTTTGGTCAGCATCCACTGAAAAGCGCATCTGAGATTTACCTTTGTCACTTATGTATTTAACTTTGCTAAGAAATTTTTTAAATGCATTATCCATTAAGGTTAATGGCAAAATGATGGCACATGTACTATTGTAACTACATAAAAGCTTAATAGCCATGTCAACATTTATTGGTGGGATGTCCTTATTTGATTCAAATTATCAAAATATCTAATTTAAGTCTGTATCAGCAGTTCTGACTTAAGCAAACCTGCCCTGAGCAAACCTTTTTACTGGAGGGACTACACACCTTGGCCACAGGAACAACGAAGTATTAAAAACATGAGTAAAACCACAACAAGAAGTGTCTGTGCCACGATAACACAGAAAGCAGGAAGTGACTAATGAAGCAACTTAATTAACTATTGTTATATGCCTGTTCACTCTGATCAACTCAGCTAACCCGCCAATGGATTTGACATGGCTCTGACACAAGTTTCACTTCCTGCTTTCAGTGAATACTCACTGTTGTGCCATTTCCTGGCAGCACTGCATGACACGGCTGGGTTCAGTCTTTCACTAGCAGTGTTAAAATGGAATGGAAAATGAGGCCACACTACTCTCTGTCCCTATAATTGGATGGAAATGAAAACTAATGGGGCCTATTATTATTCTGCATCTTTACACAAAAAGATGGACTCTTTGAACAAAAGTATCGAGACACACTTTTTAATGAGTTAATTTAAATACCAGGGATTGAACAACACCCCTCTATCTATTGGGGTTGGCGGTAGGACAAACTGCATATTTTTTTTTTACATTTCCAGTTCTTTGAGGTGTAAGGGCCAACTGTGCTGATACGTGTCTGTATACAGTGTTATACCAATGCCTGTATCTTCACAGAATAGTAATAAGTCTTCAGTGCAATTTTTATGTGGACAGGTTTGAGAAGGGTCGGATCTACACCTACATCGGAGACGTGGTGGTCTCTGTGAACCCTTACAAACAGATGGACATCTACGGGAAAGATGCAATCGACGCATACCGTGGTCGCGAGCTATACGAAAATCCACCTCACCTCTACGCAGTATCTGATGCTGCCTATAAGGCCATGAAGAGACGAGCCAAAGACACTTGCATTGTCATATCAGGTCGGTTCCTAAATGAAGAAGCAATCGAATATCTCACTGAAGAGCTTTGTTTCGAGAAACTGTGCTAACTCATGAGTCCTTTCAGCCTTTTTGTTGCTGATGTGGTGTGCACTTGTGTATTTTCTACAAATTAGAATCAATTACATTTTAGCTTCTAGTAAAGAATAAGACCAAATGAGCATAAGAAAAGCAACATTATATACCTCCATGAAGAATAATAAAAGTAAGAAACCGTTTCACAGCAGTGAGGTGGCTCCCTGCAAATGGAGGATGTGCTACAGAGCAACATTATTATTATTTTGTTTTACTTTGAATGGACCAAACCGTTTGTGGAATGTTTTTTTAAAATAAGATTTAAGTATAATCTCGCACAATCAGTATTGCAAAATGTTTGTGGTCTTCAGGTGAAAGTGGTGCAGGGAAAACAGAAGCCAGTAAATACATCATGCGGTACATTGCAGCCATCACAAACCCAAGTCAGAGGGCAGATGTTGAAAGGTAAGCAGTAATCAAGTTGTTTGAAGATTCTAACTATACTATAAATACTAAAGACAAGATACCAGTGTCTGTATCTTCAAAGGTGGCGTGACCATTTGAACTTCCTTCGTGTGCGCCTGCATTCAAGCACTTGCTACTATGTTTGATCACATTCTTCAATTGATGATATATGGTGGAGTGGAGGCACGTGTATCCAAACACCAACAAGTGCATGAACTGAATCACTCTCTAAAATGTGATGGTCAAAGCAAAATAGGCTTCACAGAACATTGTTAGTAATACCTGGATCCGCTAAGATGCAACAGAAATGGAGGAAAGTGAACTAACTACACTAAGACGAATCACAAAAACCAAAACTTGGTACAAACATATTTATTGACGCACTAGGGAATAATATGATAATAAAAAACAACTGATATGAGTGAATCAGGGGAATAACTCAAGGATGTGAACACTAAATGCAATTATTTCAACCCCCTGACCGATCAACTAATTACTCCCACAGTACAGTTAAAGTAATTGCCATTACAAAACTACAGGGCTGTTCTTTAACATTGCTGATAATTTAGCACTTTCCAAAACATGAAATTCCGTTCACAAAAGCTGTATACATTGCTTTGGCCTGAGCACAAAAACAGCAAATTGGTGAATTTTTCAGCAAAATAAAAAAAGCAAATATGCAAGGATTCACTGTACAGCAATGGCCAAATGTTAAATACTGCAATACCTTTCAAAATGGAGAATTATTATAATATTGTTTTAACTAGCTCCCAATTGTTGAATTCACATCCCAAACTCTTTTGGGCCCCTATGATATTTGCATTCTTTGATGTTCCCATGGACGGTTATGCCCACTTGGAATCAATCAGCGTGAAGAACGTGCTGCTCAAGTCCAACTGTGTTCTGGAGGCTTTTGGGAATGCCAAGACGAATCGTAACGACAACTCCAGCCGCTTTGGCAAGTACATGGACATCAACTTCAATTTCAATGGTGATCCCATGGGGGGACACATCAACAACTACCTGCTAGAGAAGGTGAGCCGAAGATCTGCAAGTAGTTCTGCTCTGGCATACGCGCTAATGATGCATTTTCTTGTGAACATAAATATTTCATGGGGTGATGAAAAAGAGGGAACGTCAATGAAAAGACTGCTGCACCTACAGATTCTTATTGCTGCTTTGTTGTTGTTGTTGTTTATTTCCAGCTCCTTGAATTATGGTGCTGTTATCTTTTGGGAAGATTTACAATTACTCCAGTTTCCTCCCACAATCCGAAAACATGTTAGTTTCTTTGAAGACTCTAAATTGTCCATATAAACAGGGGACGCAGTATAGAACATTTTTTCAAGCCTTTCTTGTGTATATGCAGACTTGAACCGACCAGATTAGTTTTTCACTTACTGAAAGCGTTACTGGTTAGCTTCAAACAATTTCCCACATCTGTTGTAAATAACATTGATAGGCGTATTTCTTTCCTTTTGAACTGCTCAAGTCCAGGGTGGTTCACCAGCAACAAGGGGAGAGGAACTTCCATTCATTTTACCAGGTAAAGAATAAAGATGAGAATGTGCACCGCAAACCATTCATGGCTAACTGACATTCTGACATGACTATGTCTCGTGTGAACTGAGAAGCAGCAGTCTAAATTCAAGCAAATCTAATGAACCACTTCGACGGTGTGTAAAAAGATTCAGAACTTGTGTGTTGTTGTGCTTTCACAGCTTTTACAAGGAGGATCTGCTGAAACTCTAGCCTCATTTCACCTGCAAAATGAGCCAAGTGTTTATGTGTACACTAAAGAGGGAGCTGCAGCCACTGTGAGATTATTTCATTTTAGTCTGCTGTCCTTAAAATGTTACAATCATGGGAAAAATATATTAGAGCACTTTCTTTCATCAATTTCTTGTTCATTTGAATGTCTGGTACAACTAAAGTATATTACCGGAAGAGTACTATGAACACAACAAAATATACCTGATTCCATAATACTTTGTCCTATTTGACATGTTTAAGCTTAATTGTTTTCCCTGTTACTGTCAAGAAAACATGGAAAATGGCTAGATATCAGTTCTTAAATTAAACTATCATGAGCTATTTTTATTGTCATCATTATATTTGTCCAAACAAATGTAATATTAAAATGTCAATCTGTGTTATATATTAACATTTTGTATTCGTATTTTCTCTCTCTGTAGACCTGCAACAATGATCACTCAAGCCACAAAGCTGTTGTTCATGCGCTGGAAGTCATTGGCTTCTCGAAAGAGGAAATTCAGTCAATTTATCAAATTCTAGCGTCCATCCTGCATCTTGTAAGTTTCTGGAGTACACTATTGCCCGTAACATTAATCAGTCGGAATACTATTCAGACTGTTGTGTTTTCTTTTAGGGTAACATCCATTTTGGAAGTGATGGTGAGAATGTCGAAATTTTGGACATTGACGCTGTGAACCACATCTCCGAGTTGACAGGCACTGATGCGGACAGTGTTATCAAGAGCTTGCTGTACCGCACTGTGGCCACCGGCGGTGGCGAGGTCATTGAGAAGGGTCACACAGAAGAGGAGGCCTGCTTTGGACGGGATGCTTTTAGCAAGGTGCAATATATTCATTTATTGGAGTTCATAATTATGTCCTTCTCTCTTTATATTCTTGTCATTGCTATCTCACTAATTTAATGTGCCACTTTCTCAATGTAGGCTCTCTATGAGAGACTTTTTGGGTGGATTGTAGGCCGCATCAATGGCATCATTGAGGTCAAAAACTACAACCCAATGCTTCATGGGAAAAACACGGTCATTGGGGTGCTAGATATCTATGGATTTGAGATCTTTGACAACAACAGGTTGGAGAATGTTTGCTCTTTCAATGATAGGATATGACTAATTGATGTTAATGTTGCTGGGATGTTTGTTCTTTTGTGTGGGCCAGTTTTGAGCAGTTTTGCATCAACTACTGCAACGAGAAACTTCAACAACTTTTCATCGAGCTGATCCTCCAACAGGAACAAGGCGAATATAATCGAGAGGGTATCCAATGGCAGCATGTAAGTAAAATAAAATAAAAACAGTTATAATGTGCACAATAGAGTGTGTATAGTGTAGAGTTATATTGAACAATGTCTTTGTATGTACGAGTCACTGATAGTGTAGTGAAAATGCATTGATGAAATGTTTCTGTATTCATGTACAAACTGGATTAATGTTGAATGACGATTCTAATCGAAGATGCACAAGTTTGCCATTGCGCTATTATTCCTACACAGATTGACTACTTCAATAACCAGATCATCGTAGACCTCGTGGAGCAGCAACACAAAGGGATCATCTCCATTTTGGATGAAGCTTGTCTCACTGTTGGTAGAGTGACAGATACGGTGTGCCTGGACAGCATGGACATCAAATTGGCGCAACATCCTCACTACACCTCCCGTAAAGTGAGAACATCAACCTGAACTTGAAAAGTGCTCATTGGAAGGCAGACCTTCAAAATTGGACACCACTATTTAAGAGTCCTTTAATTGTCCTTGTTTGACTCAACTCAACACAAATGCAATTTTGAGTTTCTGCCAGTAGAGAGCAGAGTTTCTCTAATGTTCAGCCTTTTAGTTTGGACTTGAGAAAAACTAATCTGATCA
Organism: Phyllopteryx taeniolatus; assembly: GCF_024500385.1. Taxonomy (NCBI): domain Eukaryota; kingdom Metazoa; phylum Chordata; class Actinopteri; order Syngnathiformes; family Syngnathidae; genus Phyllopteryx; species Phyllopteryx taeniolatus. The sequence goes on from NC_084522.1 coordinate 11,143,393, forward strand.
ACCTTCAAATGGTTTCTGTTGACATTTGGTGGAGAAATTGTATTTCGCTACAATTGGCTCCGACCTCACACATTTTGTCTTTGCATTTGTAGCTCACCCCTACAGACAAAACCATGGACTTCCAGAAGCACTTCCGAATCCGCCACTATGCGGGAGATGTCACGTGAGTTGCCCATTTAGAGTGTTTAACCACTGTGTGATGGTCTTGTGTTTTGGGCCTGGCTGAAAAACAGTGGCACGGTTCAGGAGCGTAATCCATATGATCCTATTAAGAGGTCAGTGTAGGACGTTTGTAACAGAATGTAATCTAAATGTACAGTTCACAATCTTATTGTACAGTACGCAATCTTACTGATGTTTATATTACATTTAGCGCATCTCTGCCTCCCTATCTTTAACTGCTCCATTTCAATGCGTTCACTGAGGCTAAATGTCACCCAGGGCAGATGGGGCCTTTGGCCATTAGTGTGACGGTGGATTTGGTTTCAGAAGGATCACACTGCCCACGTGTACTGCCCTCAATCTCGAGAGGGGAAGGACATTAATATATGTAGTGAACACATCAGGAAGGGCGAGATTGAGAATGGCCAGTGTGACGCGTTTGACTCTTAAGATGTAGCGACAGCAGTAATCAAGGATCACTAATTTTTCATCGTTTTTTTTTTGTTTTTTTTTTTACTTAACATTATATGATCATATATAGCATGAGTGAAAATTGCACAATGACAACTAAAACTGATTTTATGCAGACTCATTATTTGTCTAGGGGTACTTAAGAATTTATGTATTATGGATTAAAATGAACTACACTACATTCATAGCTTTTATTTATTTTTTTCCCTAATCCAGGGCTTTGTGTGTGAAGTGTTGATACGACAATTGTAAGAAACGCAAATCAGTTAGCCCGAGAAGTGATTTACTGCAACTCACGCTTCAAACTCATAAATTGACACATTTTCCCTGCTTTACTGTTGAAGTGCCTCTTTGACTCGTTCATATCAGCTGTATAAAGTTCATTTCCAGGATGTGTATGGAACATTTAAAGGAGCAGAATTGACAATGAAACATACTTGCGTGTAGCCCAACTGAGTAAATTACAGCTTCTAGCATAACTATTGGAGACTGGAATGCGTGCATGTGTGTGTTTGTGTGTGTGTGTGTGTGTGCGTGCGTGCGTGCGTGATGGATCTCTATCAGCCAAGATTTGGAAATGTCAGGGCTGTGTCCAGGTCACTCCCCATGAGATGTCACTCCTCCAAGCTGGTGCTGCCCACTCTCCATCTTATCCCGTCTGAGTCAAGCCTTACTCTGTCTAAATATACGTCCCAGCCCCGTCGAAAAAATAGCCACCCACCTCGTCTCCCCCAAAACACACAAGCTGTGACCTACTTCACCCATCATTTCTTCCTCCTCAACCTCTTTTCCTTCCTCTGCAATACAGCAATCTTTACCTGATGAGTCCTGTGCACTCCATCGGAATTCGCTGCAGCATTTCTCCAAGAAACTGTTCAATTGATCAATTACAATACCTTAGGGTGGATAAATCTCACATCTTTGTCAGCTGGGTCGCAGACTCACTCCTTTGTCGACAATGACCTTCCCTTAGTTTAAGTCATCGTCGCTTCTCCAGAGAGCATCTGACCTTATCTCTACATGTCCTCCACACTCTACCTGTCCTTTCAAATGAATGCCACGACTTGTTCTTATGTCTTTTGACTGCTCCTTACGGTCGTTGGCAAGCATACAGGAAATCTGTCCCTCCTCCTCCCTCCCTCGACCTTTACAAAGTGACTACAAAGTAAACCATTTTTTACTAATATGATATCATGTTTGCATTTCCTTATGTCACATTGCCACCGAGTTCAGTTTCATTTCAACTTAAAATAAATGTTGTATTTCTGCTGTTGTATTTCCACCACGGGGAGTTTAAGGCCAGAGGGTACAGGGGCACGGTGTGCGCTGTGTCTGTAAATATGTGGCACGACGTGACTAGATAAGTGGCATGCTTTTTATTTAATTACAAGGGTGTCTTCACAATGTGCAACGCATAATGTGTTGTTCCCATTACATTCATAACATTCCAGGCTAACACAGAATTGGCAGTCACTGTCGATCTGTCAATGGTCAATGCCAAGCTCCATGCTTTATAACAGGGGTGGGCAAATTAAAGTCCTGTAATATTTATTGGATCAACATTGCTGCTTTTATTTATTCATCTCATTAAAATTAACACTATTGCACATACATTTAATTTTTTTTATATAATTCTAATGAAATGACTTATAAATACTGTAATAACATTAAAAATAAGAATTAATTATCATATTTATTTATTATACTTAACACAAATATTAATATTTTAACTCAAATTTGAATGTTAATTGATTTACTTTTAAGTTTTGATTAACTTTTGTATATACCTCATCTATGAGTGACTTGGCGCATGTGTCTGTCGTGAAAATCCAATGTGACCTTTGAGCAAAAAAGTTTGCCCACCCTCCTATACAGTAAATCATCACGTAATCATCGAGTAAGTGACGCCCCCCACCCCACTTTGCAACTTGTAAAAATTCCAGTTTTCAAGGAATGATGTGCCCTCCGTTGTTTATTATCTTGAGCTTATTATTAGCCACCTAACAGAGCAAAAACGCGCAACGAAGATTCTCCATAACTTCTGCTTACAACCCGGGCTAATTTTAGTTCCTCGTCGACATACAACGCTCATAGAACATTCACGCTGTATTACATCAACGTATTTCCTTGACACCAGTTACTATGTTTTTCTTATACAGGACTTGTGGCATCTTGAAGCATTACAGAAAGAGCACAAAAACTGTGAATCTGTGATTTTTAATTAGTTATTTATTTATTTATGCAAATAGCTGAGGATAGGTTCGACAGAAAAAACACTCACAGCTAGTCTAATTTGTGAATAGCAAACTGTGAATAGGTGATGGTTCGCTTTCACTGAATAACCATACTGCTTTGAACACAACACAAGGGTACCGAAAGTGAGACTATTCAGCTTGTATAATTTGGAACTCTTCACAGCGTATACGCCTACAAATGTGTACTGAAGCGCGTGGTTGAAACAAGTCTTTAATGTGTGGGAGAGGGACAGTATGTAGCTGCTGCCTATGTTTATTTTTTGAAATATTTCTTCATTTGCATTACAGAGCCATCACGCCGTGGAGTTGTTAATGAGAAAAGAATTTTTAATTTTTATTTTGCATTCTCTACAAGCTGGCTTCCCCTGCAGATGAACTTACGTAACTTGTGGCACGTGGTCCCATCATGACCTCTGAGGCCTCAGAAAGCCACCCAAACATTTTGAAGGGAGCAGACAGATTACATTGTAGACGGTTCACTTTTTTTTGCCACCCCAAACGTGAGCTGGGTTCCTGTTTTTGTAAATCTGCTGAGCAGTGTTGATTTAATCTTCTTAGTCATTTGGAACCAATAATGAAATCACTCACTGGGTAATGATGTGATTTGTGACTTTGTAACTCTGTCTCACTTCCTTTAATTTGATCATCTTGATTCTTGTCGAAGTACCCTTCAGCTGTACCTCCCACACTTTTGGCCATTAAGTCTTTATAACGCTCCCTCTCTCCCTCTCCACCTATTACAGATATTCTGTCGAGGGCTTTTTGGACAAAAACAGAGACCTGCTTTTCCAAGATTTTAAGCGCCTCATGTACCACAGGTGCCAAACACGCCACCATAGTTGCAGCTCTTCAGTAACTGGGCCAAGTTTCCCCTTGACCCTGTTAGCACATCAACCCTCTGCTCACTTATTAAAATAACAACCTTTTTTTTTGTTTTTTTTTTTGTATCCCCTCCTTTGCTCTCTTTCAAAGCTCCAACCCAGTGATGAAGGAGATGTGGCCAGATGGACAACTCAGCATCACAGAGGTCACCAAGCGACCGCTTACAGCAGCCACCCTCTTTAAAAACTCCATTGTCGCATTAGTGGATAAACTGGCCTGCAAGGTCAGTACTATCTGCTTGGCTTTATCGTCCCTCTCCTTTAGGACAGAGATGCTATAAATGTGCCTTTTTGTTTCTCTGTTTATTGCAGATTTACAATGTGTGTAGCCCAACAAAGTTTACAAGGGTTACCTCATCACTACCCATTCTACCCAAATTCAGATATAATTAAAAGGTCGTATTTTGTCGTCATTCAATATTATAACCAAAGAAATCAAATGTATAATATTTAAGATTTCATGTTATTCTTATTGTAATTGTTTTAGGAATATATACAGTAGATAAATCAACATCTGTTCTTTTATTAGCATTATGTCCATTTTAGAGAGATGTTTTAAGTTATGGCAGTATTAGTAAAGTATAATTTTCCCTGTTTTAGAATCTAAACGGAGTGATTCTTTTTTCTTTTAATTGTTGGGCTGCAGCTGTGCATCAAATTGTACACCTTCGTAAACACACAAACCGTGCGTATGCCTGAATTTTGTTTGATCATTGTGCACGATTTTCACAACAAATTCCCAGATCCTCACCTTTATCTGCGTCATCAGTTCTTTCGTCGGTTAATAATTTTTCCTGCCAACTAGCAAAAATCATTGCAACAATAACCTCCTTTTCGGAGTTAATATGATTAACTTAGAGCCATCCTTTTCTGTAGGTGATGCGGCTCCCTTTATTAACTGAATGAGTCACTGAGCTATTCTGAGATTGCTGACGTAAAGCCTGTTTGTCACCATGCATGATGGCAACATACAGTATGGGCATGGCAATTCTGCCCTTTCCTGTGTTTAAAGGCTAACATGTCGCTTGACCTTATCTTGTCCCGCACAGTTAAGAGTATGTGAAGGCCCCAGAATGTTCTCCGCACCTCTCCCAGCCTCCTCTCGCTGGCTTCGGCCTGTTAGTTTGTGCTGTTGTTTTGGGATAGTCTGGCTCAAGCATCTCATCATAGTTCGGATAAGGTCAAATGAATTCAAACTCTGCTGGCATTTGCTTTTCTCTGGTTCATGTGGATGCTTTTCTTAGCAGGTCGAGAGGAGCACTTACGCTCTCTCTGTCCAACTCATTTTCCACCGAACAGCACGGAGTGAATCAGGGGCTGATTGCACAGAACTGTTTTAAAGTGAAAAGGACTCAAAACAGTGTCATTTTCACTGTTCTGGTTCACACTGCTGAACCAGAGTGTGACAAATTGATATTAAGCGTGCTGTAATTTTTTGTCTGTTGTATATTTTAACCAAAAAATGTCAGGGACCTTTTGTCATTTTCCATACGTCTGCGCCGAATTATACTTGTCAAATAGTGCGTATGTGGCGCATGCATCAGTCTCACGCACAGGTGGACGTCACTGTCAGACCAAAATCTGAATTAGTCGATTAATGCCACACTTAAGGGGTGGGCAGCAACTCCTGAAATCCAAATATGTGTGTACAAGCAAGTTAGTTTTGTTCCCTGTAGGAACTGAGAGAACAAACAATTGTTGCTGTTGTAAATACGCCCTAAAACATAAATACAATAAATAAATAAATAAAATAAAGACAATTGAAACTGCAGTGAAAAATTGAAACACGGCGTAAGCATGTATGACCATCACATATTTCGCTGTATGATGGTGTTGGAGTGCACTTTGTTTCTCATATAGGGAGCATAGCTGTTCCGTAACGAGATATTGTCTCTCCTTGGAGAGCCGTGTTGATGTGAAGGCATTCGTCTGCTACTCCACTGCACTTAAATGTGCTTGGAATCAACTGATACGTTAGATGAGCCTCAGCTTTGCACTTCCAGAGGTCAGTTTTACAGCATGTCTGTCAATCACAGTTAAGAATCAGTGTCCGTCAATCAGTCTTTATTTGTAAAGCGCATTTCTGGAAAGCGCTTCACAGGTGGTTAACAAGCCAATAATAAAATACAATTAAAAATTCAATCCCACAAATTAACTAATAATAAAGTTTCATCAATTGAAAAAAAGAACCCTTGCTAAGATGTTACATATACTTTATATTAAATAAATAAATAAAATAAAATGAACGGTAGATAAAAAAAATGATGGGTGTCAATAAGATATGAAATGGGATGTACTAAAAATAATAATCCTTACATTAAAATGACGTAAATAAATTAATCATAACGTAAATTTGGAATTATTCACCCCTAGTTTACATATACAAAACTACAAGTGCCTTCACTTTGAATGTTTACAGCATAAAATAAGACTCCACTCTTTAATCCATCCCTATATACAGTATGCTTGGGTTGGTGCTGCTGTTTTGGTTAGCAACTCAGTTCAAACAGGCTCACCAGCGAACTACTGGTATTTAATGTTAGTGTATCAACTATAAACTGGGTTAATGACAGATACTAGCCACAAGCCTATTTGGGGGAGGTGTGTTCTGTCAAAAGTGGATGAAGCGTGCCCTTGCTAATTAGAGCAATTTGAGGAAATACGCTATTTTGTAACTCCTGCGAGTGCTAAAAATGGACCATGAATTTTGAAGGGAAAAAAAAAAAGGACCCTGACCTCTTCACTATAAGGCGGCAAATTACGTCCTACAAGCCGATTAGCAAAAAAAAAAAAACAAGTATACAGTAAGTATAAAGTGAAAATTGTTAAAATATAATGCACACATTTAACTTGTGATAATTTGTTTCTGTAGTCCAATGAATTAATCAATTCAAAATCTAAAGCGAAAGAGAATGAGTCAAACCCAGCCATGCAGTTTTCTTTCTCTTCTCACTGTGCGTTTAATGACACATGAGGAAGTTGTATTAACACGACAATGATATTTCTCCTATTCCTTCCGGTAAAGTTCCATTTTTGACACTGAATAAAAACAGCACGCAACTAAGCATCCATCTTTGTTTTCAGGAGCCGTACTATGTACGCTGCATAAAGCCAAATGAGATGAAGTCCCCATTATTGTTTGATGATGCTCGCTGCCAACATCAGGTGGCCTATCTGGGCCTCCTGGAGAACGTCATGGTCCGCAGGGCGGGTTTCGCCTACAGGCAGCCCTACGCTCGCTTCTTGCAGAGGTAAAGAGTGATACTGTACTGTAGGTATCATGCAAGATTGACACATTTCCGTAACAGAGTAAAAAAAAAACACTGCTGCTTTACCCAACATTCTTTAGGTATAAAATGACATGCGAGTACACTTGGCCAAACCACTTGATGGATTCTGACCGGGAGGCTGTGGAGGCCATCGTCAAACAGCACGGTTTCCAGGACGACGTGGCGTACGGCCACACCAAGCTTTTTGTGCGGACGCCGCGGTCTCTCTTCACTTTGGAACAGGAGCGAGCAGCCCTCATCCCCATCCTGGTGCTTTTCCTACAAAAGGTCAGCCCTGTTGGAATTTCTAGCCTTTGCGTCACATACAGTACATGCTTGACTGTCAGAACTTTCTGGAAGTTAAACTTACGTTTCAAGGAAGTTTTATTGAGCTGACAGTCCATTTAAATCCGGATTCTCTTGTATGTCCCAGACATCTCCACTCATACTGATCCCTGTTAATCACTCACTGCAAGCCAGTGTGCATGGTTGGCTTGTAAAGGGGAGCCTGTAGTCATGTGCAGCTTCTGCTCATGTTTAGATGAACTGTATCTGCCAGCTTGAATCCTAATTCTCTCTAGCAGTAATGTGGATAATTAATGCGATGCAGAGCGCAGTTACATAAAAGTCAATTACTTACAATGAAATTACCATCTCCTTTCTTCTGCTAATGACCTAGTTGGATGAGTCTACAGAGAAGTCTTGTTCCTGAATTGGAGCACACGGTTCACAGGCCACAAAGCTCAGCGAGGCACTAACCGACTCTCCGTTTTAAAATCACGTAGGTGTGGCGGGGGGCTCTCGCTCGTATGAAGTGCCGGCGGATGAAGGCCATTTATGCCATCATGGGCTGCTTTAAGCGTTTCAAGGTCAAGGGCCACTTCTGGGAAGTAGAGCAGCGGTTCGCTAATGTCAGAAACATGGCCGACTATGGAAAGAGCGTTACGTGGCCGACTCCGCCAGCCGCTCTCAACCAGTTTCACACCATCACAGTCATGCTTCATCGCAGGTCAGAAATTGCCTTCTTTTGTTGAGACTTTATACTTTACACACAGAATAGGAACACTTGTAAATAATCACCGAAGTACACTGTCTTGTTTTTAGGTGGTGGGCGAGACAGATGGTGAAGAAAATCCCCCCGTCTGACGTCCTCGAGATTCGAGCCAAAGTCTCTGCTCTGACTACTCTTGGTGGTGAGAGAAAAGACTGGGGCTGTAGAAGAGCCTGGGAAAGAGACTATCTGGCCAATGTAAGGATTCCACACTCAACTACGTTCAGTCATCTGTTCTCTTGAGGAAGAACAAAACAAAAATTGGAATCAAGAGAGTGCTATAACCAGAGGTGGCAGAAGTACTCACTCTCTGTACTTAAAGGGCGAGTTTGCAGTGTATAAACTTAGCAAGTTTTGAATGTAGCTATCGAGCCATCCGTTCATCCATTTTCTTCTGCTTATGTGGGGTGGGGATGCTGGGGGCAGCAGCTTAAGCAGGGAAGCCCAGACTTCCCACTCCCCAGCCACTTCATCCAATTCTTCCGGGGGGGGGGTCCCGAGGCGTTCCCGGGCCAACCGGGAGACATAGTCTCTCCAGCATCTCCTGGGTCATCTCCAGGGCCTCCTCCCAGTGGGACATGCCCGGAACACCTTACCAGGGAGGTCTCCAGGAGACATCTCACAATCTCCGCCAGCACCCCCTCCCCTGACTATCTGCCATGGGGGCACACTTGACGGGGGATGCCTAGGGCGCATACACTTCGACCTGTTAGTTTTCTGGCGGAAAATCTCTTTCTTTCTAAAAACAACAACAACAAAACGTAGCTAACTGCTATCTCCCCCTTTAAGTACAAAGACCTGTGCTCACCACAAGAGGACCTTTACTCTATCCTTCTCACATCCTTATGACTTTTAGGAAACATCATGAAAATCCCTGGCCTTTCATTTCCTCGTTTTTTTTTTTTTTTTTTTGCTTTCACATGAGCTTTGCATGCTAAATGCAACCTGAATGTCTTGTGTTTTTTTTTAGACTCAACAATAATCTGCTGTGAATGGATATAAAGTAGATGTGAAAACTCTAGCAAGCAAACAATGTGACTGAGGCACTTGTGAGCGCACTCGCCCTCGAATGAATCCCACACTCTGTTCTTTTAGTCGCTAATCTGAGCTTGTTTGCTGGCAGCAGGCTTTCAGACTTGCCTGCAGGGAGCGTGAACATGACTTCAGCACAGTCCTGAGTCACTCCTCCCATGTGTTTCTGACTGCCCGTGACTCGAAAGTCTCAGTCAGGCCGCCGACTTCACGTGTTTGGACTTAATTCTACAAAGACCGATAAATGCACGTCATGCAGCATGCCCGATGTTAAATGCATGACAGATTGAGTACAGAGAGAAGAAAAGAAGTTGAGGAAATGTTCTAAATCAAAAGAAACTGATTGCATTCTGTAGCACATATAATTTGTCATTTTTAAGTGGATTATTATGATGGTGAGCCTTATTGTTTATTATGTTTATGTTCATTTAAGCCTGTCTTTCCAAAACCTAATTTTAAGCCATTTTGCTGATGTCAAGCATGCACATAATTTATGAGTGTGGGGCTTTTTGTGTCATGTTTGCTGTTGTAAATTGATGTCTGTTGTGCTCTTTATATGCATTTTATTGATGTCGCGGTAATACAATATACTGTATAGTTCTGTGTCCCAGGGAGCATACACATTTCTAATTTGGGTCTTGGGCTGAAAATTTGTGTCACTAGATTGTCAATACTAGGTGTATGCCAAATATCAAGAACTACATGAGAGGGGCAAAAAGCACATCTAATTTATATATGGTGCAGTTTAAAACCTTTGTATATTATAAACACAGTATTGAGCACACTCTTAAATGAATACCTCTCTTTATGGTGTCAGTTAAAATTGATAATTGTTTTTTAATTTATCTTAGGATCTCATCAGATTCTGCAAGTGTGGCTGCTGAGAGTCAGATGTGTATGAGGTGCTGTGCCGAGTTTTTTTGGTGTGATTGAGAATTTTTTGCGGTGTGAGTGAGAGGATTTTTCCTGTGAATGGGTGTGATTGAGAGTTTTATTTGTGTGAGTGAGATTCTTGCTGTTGTGACTGAGAGTTTTTTAAAATGTTTTTATTACTGCACCTCATAGAGGTGGTTTCTACGACACACCAAATAAAGTCGAGTTTATGCTGTGTAGCATAAACCACCAGCATGACAATTGTCTCATCTCTAAAATAATATAATTGGCTGACAATAACCACACTGCTGTGAGGGAGGGAATAAAAGTCCCCATTACTCTATGAAGACTAGCCAGAATTAGCAATGCAGCAACAGTGGGCAGCTGCTGATGTTTGCTGATATGGAAGCCAGTCAGTACAGGACAACATAACAGCACTTTAGTTTAGACTGCATGTCAATCACTGCCCACTAGTAGCTATTGAGATGCAAACCTATACGATCTGTGGAGTAGCACCAGCTGCTTTCTCCCAATGAATACACGTCTTTGATTCCCGCAGGTGCGAGACTGCCCCCAATCCAGTTCCGGCTTTACTCGCTTCTCCCGGGAGCTGAGGAACAAAGACCAGTACAGTCAAGTCCTCTTTTCGGGCTTCTGTAGGAAGGTGAATCTCATGGGAAATGCTTGAAAATGAAATGTGTTCTGTAGCCACATGGATCTCCTTTTATTTGCTGCCTAATTTTTAATTTAGGCAACATGTTCGCCTGAGAATTTACTAGGAAGTCATACAAAAAGATAATTTATAACAATATTCCAGCATTAAGACGTGTGCAGGCTTGTGCGTATGTTAGAATCGTCATATTATACTCCACATACACGAAAGCTATACTGCACTTAAAAAAGCTACCCAAATAAGTAGTATAACAATAAATATCCCAAATGCACAGGTATGTGACTTTTGTGCTCATTCCGAATTGTACATCGTACTAATTCTAGTAAATGAGCAAATACTTCTCTGTTGCACTCTTCTCCATGCCAACCTCCTGCTTCTTTGCTAGCACTGTTCATATTACAGATTTCAAGATTTTTTTTTTATGGTCTATGATCTATATGATCAGGACGTAGAGAAGAATTAAAATGCTGTTTTGCTGTCTCTCTCTCTCTCTCTCTCTCTCTCTCTCTCTCTCTCTCTCTAGTAGACACATAAATAGACAAATAGAAGAAAATTTGCTTTGTTCAAGCAGCAGTTCAGTGTCACGTAATTTGGCTGTGGAGTAGAATGCAATATATTAGCAGCATGTTTAAGACTGATCACACAAATGTGCAAATTGTACATTCACAACTCTGAAAAAGTAACATAAAGAGAGAAGAAAAAATAGCCAAATATACTCTGAAAGTCATTGAACTGAGTGCAGACAGCTTGAGGACCTGCTTGTTATTTAGCAGAATATGCTCTTATAATCTCCCAGTGGATAATAACGGCCACATTTTCCGCTTCAAGGACAATGGAGAGTGTAGCCATAAAAATCTAGCTGCCGCTTTAAAATTCTATTCACAGGATTTGTTTTGTTCTTTTGCTTTCCTGTCATATGAGCTGATTCTCGAACATGGGATAGCTGGGAAGATCCTGCAAGTTATAAAAAATACTCGCATTGTGGATCATAACCCTTTTTTTTCTTGTACTCTTCCTTAGATAAATAGGTTCAACAAAAGCAGCGACCGTGGCATTCTCGTCACAGACAAGTGCTTCTACAAATTAGAGCCAAAGAAACAGTACAAGGTCCTAAAGCGAATTCCCTTGGACACTGTAAGTATTAACATGCTGCAATTTGCATGCATGATATATACGGTACGTACAGTACATAGACCCTACCTTGAGCGCGGCATCGTATGTCACCATCGCTGCCATATGTAATGTGTCAAAGTAGAGTGACGGGCGAAGATGCCTCATTCATTTGAACTATCAACTGTGTTTTTCATTACATTTCATTATATACAAATACACAATGAGATCCATTCATTAAATTAGTAAAGAGAGTGCAGCATTTGTATTCACTGACAAATAGCTGTCTTGCTTCCATCACGCATCACCATGTTTTTGACCTTGACCTGTGACACGAGCCTTTTAGATTTCTGTCAGATGCAATGAGTGCAGATGACAGAGCAGCGGTCTACATTTCTTCATGTTGTTTATACTCTTACTCTGTGTCTGACCTGGATAAGACTCCGAACCCTCCGTATGAGCAGCGGTGCTTAATGGCAGCTATCTTTAGCCGCTCCATTGTTGCTGCTGCCTAATGATGCTGTTTAACCTCTGGCATGTTTTCAGCCCTTTATCTTGCTCTCTCTATCTTGCTCACCAAAACCACTACATGCTGGACATGCAGAAAATGTGCATGCTGTTGATAATGACAGCTTTTTGTGAGCTAGCTCACAACGGCACCTTTAACTTCCACTTGTCACACTCTGGTTCAAATCACGGCATTTTCCGGGGCAGTTCTGTCTTCTGCAAATGCTGACTTCGGCTTTTGTTACCATGACGACGAGGGCGAACCTAGGGCATGAAGTGAGTGGCTATTTAGCTTTGCCACTGTCACTATATTTAGCAACAATTATTTTTATTTCAAATCACATGCCACCCCAACATGCCCCGACTCTTAAAGACACAGCTCTAACACACACACATAGTACAATATGTAGACCTACAGCATTTTTTTTTTAATACGTTTTATACTTAAATTTTAATTTTTTTGTCAAATATCTTCACAATGTGTGAAAGCTATGTTTTTAACAGGTTTTAATATGCTTACGCGTGTGCGAGGGATAAAAGGATATAAAATTTGACTTTGTATATGGTCTCTATAGCGCTGATTTTCACCTGTTGCGGAGTGTGGAATGTATCCCCGCAATGAACCTGGGTTCACTGGACAGATTAATTTAAAATTTGTAATTTAGTCTCAATGGCGCCCACTTCACACCACGGGCAACATTTTTCTCACCCTTGATACAGTACATGAGTTTAATAATTTGTTGATTTTATCCATCACATGTTCTCATCCAGGGGATATGCTACACCATATAACAAGATTATAACAATCCTTGACATTTTTCAACCAATAGATTTACATTCTTTTAATGCCTGTCAATGCACAACATTCTTGCTTATGAGCGTATAGTGCACGTGAGCAATTAAAATGCTGGGAAAAGCAGTAGCCGGCAGTTAACAAGAAGAAGTAAATTATTTAAACGTTTGACGGGGCAGAAATATCAATCTTGTCACAGTTGACCCCATTATAGGAAAATAAAAGAAATGTAGAAATGGTTCATGAAAAGTTCACAAGGCTTCATAACATATTAGTTGCAGCAGGCAATGAAATCCACTCAACCCACAACTATATGTTTATCTTCACAGCTAACAGGACTGAGCGTGACCAGTGGAGTTGACCAGATGGTGATACTGCACATATCCTTGCAGGATGACATTCTACTGTGCTTGCAATGTGGGGAACTATGTCCCGAACAGGACCGTGTCGGTGAGCTGGTGGGAACGTTGGTGGACCACTTCACACGGTCAGTGATACTTTAGAATGAGGAGCCATAAATGGATTACTTCCGACATTAGACAGCTCATTGATCTGAGGTAATTTGAACTGGCATTTATGCAATAAGACAACTTCATCACTGCCTAGAGTCATAAATCAGTATAAGCAATAACCACCATACATATATGATGCATGAGGAAGGTGGTTGGGGCGTTAAAAGAAGTTAGTAGGTGAAAAGATGGTTGGTGTTCTACTGGAAATCTTTCAACCTTCACAGCGTCAGTTCGCCAAAGCACACAACCTTAAGTAAGAATAATACTATCCATCCGGCCATCCATTTTCTATATGGATTGTTCTCATTAGGGTCACCTAATGACTGGAAAGTAGTCCAGGCTTAAGTCTGCCTTTTGCCTGAAGTCAGCTGGTTATAGGCTCCATCTCCCTGCGACCCTGAACAAGATAAGTGGGGAAGGAAATGGTGGAAGGATGAGCTAAAGAAGTATTAAATTACTTAGTCCCATGCATAATAGAAATTACGCGCAACCAATTCCTGCACTCTGCAAAGGAGGTCGAAGCATTTCCTTTCGGTTCAGGGGATTGGCGGAGTCCTATGACAGGAAACCAGGACAAAGCAACTATAGAAATATTAAAGGTCTCCAAATTAATTTTCATTTTTACATAAGATATCTTCAAGAACCAGCATAGATGACCATATCTGACGTTAAAGCATAGTTTGTGTTTACATATATATATATATATATATATATATATATACACACAAACAAGTACCTAACTTTTGTCCAAAGACACCAGCCATAAAGAAAACAATTTTTTTGCAAATTCGGGTTCCAACCATAATGTCATCAGCCCCTAGTTATGCTCGTTATCGCACAGGAAGTCAGCTAACCTGTTTTCTGGGTTTGGTCACGTGCCGTTCCGCATAAACCGGATTGTGCAGCATGCAGTGACTTACACATCAGAAGCATTCCCAAGTGTATGTTAGACTATTATCTAAAAATACAGTACCTGACAACCTCCAAAGTTGTGTAATTCTGAGTTTGACCAACCTTTTTCAAAGTTGCACGAAACTTCAGTGTCATCAGCCTTCCTATATGTCGGCCAACCTCATCAGAGATGAACATTTTGAGCCTCTCACTCATATAGTTTCTGGATGACACCCCCCCACCTATCCCCCCCCTTCCTGTTCAAAGGTCCCAAAAAAGACAAAGTCTTAATTTCAAATCGGCGGCACGGTGGACAACTGGTTAGAGCGTCAGCCTCACAGTTCTGAGGACCCGGGTTCAATCCCCGGCCCCGCCTGTGTGGAGTTTGCATGTTCTCCCTGTGCCTGCGTGGATTTTCCCCGGGCACTCCGGTTTCCTCCCACATCCCAAAATCATGCATTAATTGGAGACTCTAAATTGCCCGTAGGTGTGAATGTGAGTGCGGATGGTTGTTTGTTTGTATGTGCCCTGCGATTGGCTGGCAACCAGTTCAGGGTGTAGCCCGCCTCCTGCCCGATGATAGCTGGGATAGGCTCCAGCACGCCCGCGACCCTAGTGAGGAGAAGCGGCTCAGACAATGGATGGATGGAAATATGGAAATCATATTCTTACCATTCATCACTGTCATGGTGTCATGTTTGCGCACCTGCTGTGAATTACTGCTGCCGCATGAATCAGTCACGTTGACATTTATCACATCCATCACTCTAAACGTGAATGCTGTTTATAGATGTGATTACTGGAAGATACACCCTGCATGTTTTCACACCTTGCAGACTGTTAACACTAGAAAATACATTTGATTGCTTGGCCTCCAGTGCTGGTGAGAGAACCGCTTGCACATTGTTATCGTCACCAAATAAACGAGGTGACTCCCTCATGTCCAGGTTATTTGACTTTTAAAAAATAAATAAATAAATAAGAAAAAATTAAAAATATATATATATACTTTTTTTTTGTCTGGAGGGCAGTTGTGAAGCCAGGCAGTTTTATTAGTTTTAGATTATTGTGTTTTTTGTTCACTGGGGAGCATTGCGACAGCTGCATTGCTCTTCTCGGTGTTGCAGAGGCACCTATTGGGAGAAGGTTTCAACCCCCCTTCCTGGCTTGCCTTTGTGACACCATCTGTGGTGAATGGAAGAGGTTGTGACCCTTGATGAGGCTGCTTAGCAAAAAGAAACTTACGAAACAAAGTCGGGGTGAGTTGTGGAAGCGTGTGAGCCCACAGAGGCTGGAGGGGTTGACGGCATAGAGAATGATACACTCTTACGCTTTCCTCTGTCAGGAAATGGGATATTGGAATATGCGAGTCACGTACATGTCATTCTATTAGGGATGTTGGGGGACTGGTCACAGGAGGATTCCGTACATTTTTAACACGTTCACTGCCATTGACGGCTTTAGAAGTCAAATATCCATGTTAACTGGGAAGGCTGGCATTGAATGATTTAAGTGCTGGTCCTCTTGCTCTGATATGAAGAAGACAAAAGTTGATGCCGTGGACAGAATTTCTGTGTGGCAGCTGAGTTGCGGGGTTGCTTAAAACTGGGTCACCGAAAGCATCATTTTAAGCACATGCTAAAATGTGACTTCAAAGTGCGTCATGTCACATCTCTCACTCTTGTTCCCTCGATGAAACGCAGTCCTCCTCCCATCGTCTGTCAATCTTTCCTGTATGTACCCCAACAGCATGCATCCTATCACCTCTTTCTGTCTGTCTCTGGCTTTCTCTTCCTGTCACCTCATTTCTCTTATCACCGTAGCCTAGAATGTCACCACACTATCTGAAATAGCGGTTCTCTCAAAGATACAATCTATACTAAATTTAACAAAAAAGGTGCATTTTGACTGCTTTTCTCCGAGAACTAGATATCTTCCAAGGACCATTGTGTATCATTTATGGGACCTAGGATTTTATTTCTCGGGTAATTTATCTACCGACCTTACTACGGCTGAAAAGCGAAGTGCGGGCTCAGCATTTATTTCTGAAGACAACTCAGACGGAATTGGACACGAAAGTCGGAAGCAAAATACTGCACGGTTAAATTACTTAGTGAAACAAGTAAGAGAGAAGCTAAAATTTTAAATCAGGACATGTTAAAAATATTCTTAAAATACACTAACAACCGCTGTACAGGACCAGCAAATGGTTTGAACGCCTTGATGCCTTGCCATCATCGATCGTTTGAATGTGGTGGTGGGGGTGAAACAAAAACAACAGACCCTCACGTGATATGCAAAGTGGAGGCTGAACTGGTTGCCACAAAGGTACCCACCAAATACCACGGATGCTTCGGAACACTCCACCCTTGTCCCCTTGGGAGACAAATAAAGGCTGTTTCTTCTGTTATTGATTTGCATCCAAGCCAAAAAGGAACAGGTATATGACCATCTTAAATATAACAAAGCAATACATTTGTGGGTACCACTGATTGTACCTTTAAATGTACTTTTTCCTTTGAGAGCATGACCAATGGACATCTGTGTGTTGGTATGTATAATGTGTGTATACGTGTGTATACGTGTGTATTGTGGTGGTGGTTGGGGAGTGTAGTGGGTCGAACTTGTGGACCATCTGCTGGGACAGCTGGGGGTGCATGAGTGGGCTCAAGGCGGGATTTAGGGTATGATCTGTCCCAGCCTTAGTAGACAAGCTAGGGTTCGTTGTTTGACTTGGGGATTTTAGTCATGCCATCAACTTTTCCAGCATTCCGATTTGCAGCTTGTCTGTAGTTTAGTATGTTGTACGCTTTCTTTCCCCAAGCTATGTCTCTCATATTCTAAATTATCATTTATGAATATGGAAAGAGCTTAGATGGTTTTAAATTCATCACCATCTTCTGGGTCACCCCTCCCTTTGCTGTTGCAGTTAGAAACAGAATCCTACCTCTCAAGCATATGTCAGCTGTCTTGTAATGTGGTTTAAATGGCCGCAGAGAAGCGGCCACATGCTGCCTGCTTATTCGCTGGCAGACTTGTTGATGTCTGATTTCGTTGGCCGACCTGCAGCTCATGTGCAGTCACTTAAAGCGGACGTGAGCGAAATGTGGCCATTTCAAATGAACTCTTTAGGCCGTGAGTGGCGTTACTCTAGTCTTGAAATAGCTTCCTCTGTCCCCCTTCCTCTGTTTTTTCTCCCTCAGTGGCTGTCCTCAATGTGTTTGTCTGTCTGGCCCAACTCGAGTGGCT
The DNA here is from genome assembly GCF_024500385.1 of Phyllopteryx taeniolatus. Classification (NCBI taxonomy): domain Eukaryota; kingdom Metazoa; phylum Chordata; class Actinopteri; order Syngnathiformes; family Syngnathidae; genus Phyllopteryx; species Phyllopteryx taeniolatus. Next base: position 11,161,122 of record NC_084522.1, read on the forward strand.
GCTGGTGTTCTGCCCTCTCATCGGTTAGATCGCCCCTGAATCCCACTTCTAGCTTCTGCTAACTTTTGATTTGTTGGATTAGGATCAGTGGGAATGCGGTTTTGATCGTATGGTGAGTAACTATAGCAACGGCTAGTAACTCAGGTGGAAGTAAATGGTGTGTAGACACTGACCTATTTCTTACTCAGTTCCCATTGACCTGCTGGGTCATGTGGTTCCAGCATCTGTGTAAAGGCTGCAGCACACAATAAAACATCTTGCGAGGCTGGCCCTTTGCTGTTGAACAAATAAGTAAATCATACAATTTGCACGTGCGCTGCATCCATTAATCCATTATTATTATTATTATTATTATTATCAAATAGTCCACACATACACAACTCATGTCTACAACGACAAGGCTATTTTAAAGACAAATATTTCCCCACTCCAATGTCAAAAAACAAAATACTTAGTCGACACTACAAAGTTGACAAAAAATTATAACTAGGGATTCACATAATATAAAATAATATAACGGATCAATAATATGTTGTCAGTATTCGGACTCCATTACATTACAAGACTCCCTTTTGTCCGAGTATCTTGAAGCCTTTTTGGCTACTAACCTCAAAACTATTTCTATTTCAAAAGACCCCTTTGTCCTGTTGAGCAGCAAGTGATGCACCAACTCTAAATTGACCTCAGACTGAAGCAGGACAAACAAACAAACTGGCACAATGATGACGTGTTGACCAAGTAAAGGCTGACCCAACTGGCAACATTCCCACACAGAAAGTGAGCACATGAGCACGGAATGTGGATCAAAAGTTTACTTGGCCTGCAAATAGCCTGAATGTCCATCGTTGAATGTCAATCTTTCTAATCAGGCAAAGGGGCTATACTGTCCGTCGGGTTAGAATGATGTTTCCATAAACTTGAAATATACTAGTGATAATGATACTAAACCTGCAATTGATGCTGTTGACAGAACTTCCGCTACAATGCGGTGATATTGATCTTTAAAAAAACATTTTTTTTTAAACATCTACCACGTGCATGTGGAAGGAAACTGGAGTGCACGGAACAAACTCGCCCCTGCACAGTGAGAACATGCAAACTCCACACACAAATGCCAACGCCGAGATTCAAACCCCAAACCTCAGAATTGTGAGGCAAACGTGCTAACCACTCTTCTCTGTGCTGCCCCACGTTCCATTTTTTTGTCCTCTAAAGCTGACTCACAGACATCGTCTTTAATTTGAGGACTTGACCACAAGGAACACATCACACTTGATGATACTCTACTGTTAATGATTCAGGACATGTGCAAAATGATGAAAATATTCGTCAGTGATCACAGTTTGCTCCACTGTTGTCAAAGTATGACTCATTCCCCCCCCCCCCCCCCCCCCCCCAGAATGGCCCCTGACAAGAATCAAGTGGCTGGGTGCAGCCGGCTGAAATAGCCCAACTGTTTCTGACAGCAGTGTTGCTTATTAAAATCGGTGAGATTGCTGATGATTTATGCAATGACGACATTTACCCTGCAGGATAGATAGTCAGGTAACTCGAATGATTTAGCCCACGTGCCCTATTCTGATGTGGATTTTAAATGCTGCCGTTGCCCTGGCGATGGTTCAGTAGTGGTTAAAGTGATTTAAGAATGGGGATTTAGGAGAAGACATTTCAGGCGTCTGTTGCAAAGCGGGCTTCTAACTGCTCAGAGAAAAATTGGCAATGAAAGAAAGGCAGACTGAAAAAAAACATTTTGTATTTTTCAATTGAATCAAAGCCAAGTATCCACTTTTTGTTCGGTCTCTTTATGACTCCTCAGGGCCTGACCTTGCTCACATTTTGCTTGCCTCTGTCAGTTCTATCACACTTTCTGCTGCTTGATTCCCTCCTGAGACCCAATTACACCTGAAGAAGGTGACAGTGAGTGAGACAAAGTTTGGGCAGGAAAGAGGGCAGCAGCAACACTGATGCAAAAGTTGACAAAATGAGTGATGGAGTCGAGGAAAAGGTGGTGCAAAGATGACACCCGCCCTTATAATCTGTCACACCGTGCAGCACGGTGCGTTCTGTCAGAATGTTCTCGACGTGTCTTGTGCTTGTGTGATGTTGTCAGTCGGAAGGATCGTTTTGAGTGAATGTCACCACCACTTGGTGCACTTCCTAATCTGACAGACCCTGACACAAAGAGTTTGTCTCTTGCAGTCACTTGCTACCCGTTGCAGCTCATCTACACCACTATAAACAATATACAAACAACAACAAAAATCCCAGTTTTTATGGTGTCCCTGACATTTGGGTGAATAATGTGTGCGCATTATTTTATGCTTGTTTTCACTATAATTCTATAACTTGCCTTGTCCACGTGCAAAGTTCAAAATGCGCCAATGATTCAGAAGATAATAATGAAGAGGACATGAATACGATCTGAATGAGTATATAATAAACAACAGTATGAATTGATCTGCCTGGAATAAGTCTGAGCTCTGGAATTAGCGACTGCATTGGGATGCTGCTTGAAGTGGGAGTTCCTCTTCAATTAGCAGATGGATTTATCTTTTTTCATTGGACAGTGACAATAAATGAATTTCCAAAACATTTCAAACGGTGCGTCAACCAGTAAACCAGCAACAATGTACAGTTAATTGATCAGATCGATAATGAAACAAGTGTCTATTATTATTTAATTGTGCAATTAGTCTTATTAGTGAAATACTATCATAATACATGCATTGTGGCAAGATATAAGAGCCACATTTAAAAATGCATTAGGCAAGAAATTGTTGGTACAAATGTGGTTTAGTAAGGTTTTAAACTGAGACATTGATTCGATAGCTCTAAAAGGCGTCTCAATGTCATGTGAGAAACAAAGGATTAGTATTAGTGCTTAGTAAATGATACAATAATCCATCCAGCCGTTATCTATAGCGCTTGTTCTCATTACGATCGCGAGTAAATTGGAGCCTATCCTTGATGTCTTTGGGCGAGAGGCAGAGTCCACTCTGGACTATTCGCCAGCCAATCACAGGGCACAGATAGACAACTACAGAGAATTTAGACTTCATTTAACCTAACACTCATGTTTTGTTTACCAAATAACATTAAATGCATTAATATGCATTACGCATTCAATGTATATTATTTAAAGACTCCTTTCGGAACACATAAGGAAACTGTAGCTAAAGTCACTCAAACATCAATAATGTGAGCCAGTTTAAGTGAAAATAATATTTACGGTATATTTTAACTGCATTTGATTTTACTTGGTGGAAGTTGCCAGTGGAAAAACCTCAGCTCGTTTTTCAAAAAGTTGCCTCAAATACTCATTAACTATAATTCAGTCACATTGTGGCACATTAGCTATGAATGAAATAAATTTGATGAGCTGTCAATTGAGTGTTTTGTCAGGACCGCTTCCCAGAGCTCATCACATGAGCTGAGGAGTCTTTTCTACGGATAGAATTTTGTTGCATGAAAATTCTTTTTTTTCTTCTTTTTTTTCAGCACTGACCCCAACACCTACAGTTAAATGTGTAAATGTGTATGTCAGACTGACCAACTGCAGCGTTAACACTAAGCAACTGTCTGACTTCATCGTTTGTGTTTACGCACTTCTAAGAAGGAATTACGCATCACATGACTACTCAATAGGGGGAGGTTTTATTACATAAACGCGTAGGAACCTTTAGTGGAAGCGTTATTTACGCTGTTATTGGTTGTCATGTCAGTAGCTTGGTAATCTCGACGTCTAAGTTCACACATTGTAGCACAAATTACTGCGTACTGTCTACTTTAGACAAATCCTAAAAAGGATTTCTGAATCCCTTATTTTATACAATGAAAATAAGAGAAAATATTGTTAAATGTAAATACGCACATGCAAAGCTGAGTAATGAAGTAATAATAAATAGGCATACGTATACTCCTACATGGTGCCTGGACGTGTTCAAATAATGGACAGTGAGCTCTCTATGTTCTGTCAAGGGTTGCATATGATAACAGAGTCCTCCCCAGTCCTTCATGCACCGGCCTCTGGCAAGGCTGCAGGGCTTTTCCCAACACGGGTTTTGGCTTACACTTGAGGTCGCCACGGTCATACCGAAGGGATCAATGACGACCATCAGTGTATCCTAAAAGGAAACTCCTGCTGAGGTCATCGGGCGTGTGTATGTGTGTAAACAGTTGGTTTAGAGGGTTCAGTAGGTGGTGCGCTGCGCTGCGCATGAGGTTGTTGAGGGGCAAACAGAAGAACATAGAAAGTAAGTCAACACCTGTTTGTGTGACTGAGGGTGAATCCTGACATAGCTTTGACAAATGCGATCAAATGTCATCATGTCTCAGCATGCCAGTATCCATGGTAGGACTATTTAGACATTTACGTGCATTTACTATTAGTCTTGGGTATGTTTATTGTTTTTATTTTTTTATTTTTATAGAATTTATTATTATTATTATTTTATTTGTATTGCATGAATGTATTGCAGAAGGTCAAAAGATGGGTCAGTGTTGTAAATATTGACTATTTTACCAAATAATTTGATTTATTTTCCCTATTTAAAAAAAGTCTATATTAAAATAAATACACTTATTTTTCAGTACATGCTAGAAACATGTCTACACAAAGAACATTTGAGTCACTGCCGACCACAATAATATGGTTAATAAATATCTTTGAAACACAGTGTCAATAAAAACTGAGCACGATTATCTTTGTAAAATCTTTTCAATACAGCTCTTGCATTGGATCTCGTTTGATTGTCATATAGGGAGGGGGGGGGGGGGGGACAAAGATTTTTTTCTAATATGAGTGACAAGTCCACTTTCCATTTTGCTACTTTGCATCAATGTGATGTGCTTAACTGGTGCAAACATTGCCAGAACCATTTCATCAGTAAATATTATGTCATGAGTCTTTTCATTATAGTTTACCTTTTTAAAAAGTGTCGCTTCCATCTATGCTTGCCAATCTGGCCTGGATGCATGCGCCAATCCTGTTTATGAATCACATTAGCAACATTCAAACGTGTCCCCAAATAGCTGGTCGGCAACTGCTTCAGAGAGTTTTGGACTTGGGTTCAAATGGAGTGCACCCACTGGTAGAAAAAGGAAGATGTGATTACACATGAGCTAAAAAAAAAAAAAAAAAAAAAAAAAACCAGCAAGGATGCACTCCGAGTCCTGGGGGCCGTGACTGGGATGTTGAGGGATACAGTCGAGGACTCTTTTGTGCGGGGATGCTATTGAGACTGTGTTATGTGTTCTGGCAGCTTGTGTTTGCCACAGGGGTGGGTGGGATGGGGACGTGGGGTGGGACTGTGCCCGGGGGGCCTAAAGGAAGCGGCGGCTTCCTGGATGATCTTCAGCTGACAGTGCCAGCACAAGGCCAGCTGTTTGATAAGTAGAATATAGAATGTTGGCGATAGATCAATACAGTGAAATGTTGGATGGTCCTAAAATAACACGCCAGGCTGTGCATTTTACGAATCTACATACTGGGCACACTATTATATTATACACGACAAAAGATCTCGCATTTTATTTCAAGAGGCATTAACATAGTATGACCATTTCCTCCAATTGCCTTTATTGAAACAACCTACCGTACAAGCTTTTAATTTTAATTATACTGTGCAAGAGGAAGCTCTTGTATAATTTTTGAAAAAACTATTAGTCAAACAGTCAATAATCTTGACATATACAATAATATTAGTTGTTCTACTAGTGTGCAGAAATGTCATACAGTAGTGGAACTAGCGTAATTAATTGTCCTACTAGTAAGGATGAAAAACGTACTAGTACATGGACATGCACTAGCACACTAGTATGTTTATTATAGTACTTCTCAAAGTTCTTGTACTGTGCCTTGCATCCTACTGACAAATGTTTCATTCTCATGACATCAGGAGACTGACGAGCGTAACGGTATATTTCGGTTTAAAGTCATGTTTCTTTCCTTTTGTCTTCCAGTGTAAGAAAAACACCGCTATCTGTGAAGGTGTGCCCGTCAGCCATCCGGCTGCACATGCGCGGCAAACCAAAGACAGTCACCGTGGAAACCAAGGAGGGCCAAACAAACGCTGATTTCAAGAAGAGCAAAGATGGTTTCGTTCTACTGCTCCCGGCCAATTGAGCCAGTCAGTTCATCCAGTCAACCGACCCGAACCGGTATCACCTCTTGACTCGGATACACTTTGCAGTCCTTCTACAGTTGAACCAGGGTTCAAGTATAAACAAAAACAGATATGGTTGTACAATAGCACACGGTCAACATGCTGGACTTTGCATTGAAAAGTCATTCATGCCAAGTTTTCAGTGAAAAAAATTGAAAAATGTCAAAGATGCATGCACTTTTTTTGAATGACCACACAGATTTGATATCGGCCACCATCAATTTATTGGAACTCTGAATGCTTTCTTGGTCACGGAAATAAGTGTAAAGTTTTGAAGAATAAATTATTCAAGATTTTCTTTAAATTGTTCCTGTGTTCTAAAACATTCAGTCCAAAAACATTTTCCAGCGCGTTCTGTAAATTCCATATACAAATCAGTTTGTTTTTGAAATGCACTGATGGAATGTTTTGGGGTTTCCTGTATGCAATCCACTCAGTGACAATGTCCTGCTGTTTAGAAGGGAGGAAAAACAGTTGGATTTATCTTTCATCCAAAGTGTCCGCTGACCGCATGCAATCGAGCTCACATACTGCACAAAACTGGACTAAATTATTTCCGGTCACGTCCCTCAGGATCAGATCAGAATTGTTGCAGACGTTTTGACGCAGGAAACCTTATTATCATTTGAAGATAATGGGCTAGAAATTCAAAGACACAATATCACACAAGAGTAACCGAAGTAGAATGACAAATTTTAATCGACTTTTGGTATCCAGCCACTCACACTGCTAAGTCTATCATAATTTTTGCACTCTTTGCTTCAACATATCATGAATGAGTGTCCTGAATTCACAGAGGAATCCGATGGCTAATATTGTTTATTCATTTATCTCTGTAGGAGCAGTATACTGAAAACAAAATTTATGATATAATATTAAAAGTAACCACAAAGAGAGAAAGATCAATTCTTTGCAAACACCAACATCAATTGTAATTCACATATATTTGAAAGAGATTTGGAAAGGATCTAATCTCAGCCCTTTCTCCAAAAATCAATGTAGTAGTAATTAATAGTATTCATAAACAGTCATACATGTAATACATTTACACATCCCATGTATCCAAACATGAAGAAAAAACATACAGTTACATAATTATTTCCCTTAAATTAGGTAAACTACAGTAGTAGACTTGGAGGTAGAGTTGCCATAATTAGTATGAATCCAACCCAACTTTATAGAACACTTTTAAAACTACAGAGTTGAAAAAAATATAGAAATAGAACTGAAATAGATTAACAAGAATACAGTATAAATCCGAATAAAACGTCATCCATCCATCCATGGATTAAAAACAGAAGTAATGGGAGAAACAAAATAATACGAGAACAAATTCACAATAAAAAGGCTGTCATACTATGTATATAATTTGAAGAAATGTTTTTAAAATGCACACTGTATCAATTATGTTAAAGACTAATAACAGCAATACTAAACATTTAATGGGTGTGAACGTTTTTTCAGGACACGGGGCCTGAGCGTGTTTGTGACTTACTGAGGATAGTGAGGCGTAATTGGCAATGTGATACCAAAACATAAAGGATTATATTCATGACTACAAACACCAAATGGGGTTTAATTTGACTCTTAACCACTTGGAGGCATTGTGCCAAACCCTCCTCACATCCTTTCCCAGACACTCTAAAATCAATTCACACCTTGATAGACTGTCTATAACAGTCCTCACGTCAGTGTGACTGAGGTTGTCGGCGCACGCGACCTGAACGACTTTTGGGTGGTATGAATGTGTGAATGACTTGAGGGGAAGTTAAGATGTCTCTTCTTGTTAACAGCACATGGAAGCAGCCTGCAAGTTCTTATGTATGCCAGTCAAGTGCATGCACTAATATAGAACAGAACAAGAACCCTGCAACGGGGAAACGTGCAATTTTAGAGCAGTAAAGCAGACAGCACAATGCAAAATTGGGCTTTAAAAAAAAAAACAACGAGGGGGAAAAAAATAATGAAATCAGGAATATATCACTAAATATAAGCAAAATTATCTGCCTTATAGAACAGGAAAACTTGACTTGGCAAGATTAAAAAAAGTAAGCACAGCTAGCCTCAAACACACACTGATGTCTTTAAACTAGTGTATTTATACTAAGGCCCAACCGATATCGATTTTCTTTAGGCCAATCCCTATTCCGATATTTGGCAAGATAAAATTCCCATAATTGATTAATCGGCCGATCAATTTAAAAATTATATTATGTATAAAATGACTTATTTTTTAGTCCCTTCACGCTCACAACAATAACGATATGAATTACAAGCATTTAACTGTTTTACAATAGTTTGGCCTTTAGTCTTTGTTTAACTTTACAACAGAGAGAAGAATTGGAAAAAAATGGCTGATTTCAAATTTTCCCTATTTTTATGTTTATTTGAATCTCTGTCTTGTAATATGTTAATGTTTTAAAGCAAATCTGCCAAAAAATCGGTCGATTTCAAAAGGCCCGATATCGGCCAATATCTAATTTATACTACCGGCACCTATAGAATTAGCGTATTTCTTATTTTAAACTAAACTTACTCATAACTAGTAATGAAATCTCAACAACAAGTTATATCTTTTTTAAGGGAAAAAATGCTTGAAGCAAGTGAAATTGCTCTTACACAAAAACTGCCTGGTGAAAGGGAATAGGTTGAGAAAGAAAAAGCATATTTTGCCTTGATTTGAGATATTTAATTAATTTTAGTTTTTGCAGTGTAGCAGAATAAGAATCAAAAAGAATCCAGAATAAAAAAATGCCCATATTACAACATCAGGCTATGATACTGAGCAGAATGAGCAGCGAGCAGCGGATGGCAAGTGTATACTGTACATTAATAATAAATACTATTTATACAGATGCAAATGGGAAACTGGACATGAATAATAGATACTATACAGGACTGTTTAGAATTTACTACAGATGTGAATGTGAACAGCGAGAATAGTCGGAGCATGGGTATGTAGTAAAATGATAACTATACATTTCAATGAATAAATGCATGATAGTATTACGACTGTTTATAGAAGCTTGTGTTATTGTTATTATTATTGTCCTCTATTCAACGTTTGTGTATCTCCTATGTTGGAATGTTAACAAACTATGGAAAACAGGAAATTAGTACATTTTTGAGTTCATCTTGAAAATCTCACAAATGAACAAATGCAAACATTCAAGATGGCCAAACGCTTAAAATTGCCACGCAGGTCATTTTGCGCATTTCATTTAGCATGCGCAATTTGATTTACCAAACCTGAGATGAATTGCGATGGCTGAGTTTGCATTTTTAAATAGTGCATCTGAAAGGCACTGCTGCTGTGCGTAACCATGACGAGGAGGCGCAGGTGACGGGGAGAACAGATCTTTCCCACTGGTATAAACATTTTTTAAATGCCAGAAAGGAAATTCATCACGACATATCGTCTATTCACCTATGCACTTTTGGAGCTTCTGGATGATTTAACCGCGGTGTATGATTTAATAACAGTGTGGTGCTATGCACCAAAGGGTTAAAGGTGACATATTTTGCAAAACCAACTTTTTCTAGTATTTGGGATGTAGTATTGTCTCTATAGTGCCTCAGTAAACATGTGAAATATGAATGAAAATCATCCACACATTCCTGAGTTCCAGACGTTTTTCTGCCGAGAGGCCTGAAATCAGGTCATTTGAATTTCTCGAGCTTATCTACATCACTAGTGAAAATCGCCGCCTTCCCTTTCCGCTCTCCATCCAGCGTGCTCTCACAAGTGGGTCTTTTACACAGAAGCATCCAATCAGAGGAAAGGGGGCGGTCTAGGCCACATATGGTCAAAGCTGTTACAAAAGTGGGTCAAACAGAAGTAGCTGTCAGAGGGGCCTTTTCTGGACATTCGTGTGAGAATCTGTGCAGGGTGCAAGGTTTTTTTTTTTTTTTTTTTGAAATGAAATTGACACTTTTATACTAAGTCCATGTTAGAGAGTCACTGTATGGAGGTCTAAATAGGCAAAATACGGGACCTTTGAGAACTGACTTGTAGCCAGTCACAAGAAGGAGTCATGCCATATCACTCAATCTGCATTTCCTCATATCTGGATCATTTCAGCACACTGTGACAATTGACTGGTGCTGGCATTTCCCAGAGCAGTTTTCTGGACTTTTTGTCCTAAGTTTTGAACGCAATGTTAAGCAGAATGGGAACTCCGGATGAGTTAAATCAAACAAAACATGGCTTTTAGGCGTTTGCTGACTTTGACAAAATTGTCGGAGCGATAGTCTTTCCTGCCACTCAGTAATCGGTTTGTTTGTCTTCCACTTCCACTTCCAATTCCATCACTTCAGACTTCATTTTGTGCTTGCGGTGCTCTCCCAAATTTTTTCATGGTAAAAACCATCAGCACTACCTAAATTGCAATACCGTTTTTAAATACGGCCACCAGTTTTACACTGTTGTCCGCAGCATACACAATTACGCAATTTAGCTATCTGGGATCTTAGTAAAAAAAACCACAATGTTAGTAATTCACGCGCAACGCGCCAACCCCCCCAAAAAATCGAAATCTGTTGGAGTGAAAACGTCATTTAGGGCCCAATCTCTGGGATTTTAGTAAATCAGGCCCTTGGAATATTATGTTTCATTGTCTGGGTGAAGTTTGCCTGGGTGCACCCTCTCACCCAAAATCAGATGGACTAAGCTCTAGTTACGCGTGACCCTAATGAAGACAAGTGGTATAGAAAATGGATGAATGGATATGTTTCTTTGTCTGTTCACTTTGTACAAATATGAGTCGTCTAGCGCTAATCTAATTGATCAGGCCTGGCTGATTGTTGATGCAATCACTTAAAGCGCCATGCAATTCCATTACAGAGATGCTGGCACCTGGTCTGCCTCTCTTTAGGGATTACCAGCCGCGCAGCTAGGATTTTGTAATGAGTTGGAGAGGATTTAGCATAATATGTGTCCTAGAGCTGTGTTTTTGCCCCTAAATCCTCTCAGGGCAGACCCACCACTGCTCTGGTGAGCCCAGCAGGTTTTTCCAGCATTTCTCCATGATCAGACCAGAGGGGAGGTCACATGTTGGAGATTACAGTAACATGAGGGGCAGATTGCTTGGCTCCCTCTAAACTAACATGCCACCAGGCTGGATGCTTACTAATCTGGACATATTTGCGATACCACAGGGTTCTACCTTGATTATTTAAATGCATATTTTATAATGAATTGAGGAATTAGGAAATGTGGTTTCATGACCAGCTGGTTCAACTAACTAACCCAGTCATCTCCACATAGGATCCTACATCATGATTTATGAGCTGTTTTTGTTTGTTTGTTTGTTTTTTGAGTTCAAATATTGAATTTTTAGATTAATTCCTGCTGCATGCGTAAAACTGCAATTCACGTCACAATTTTCATATTTCAAAAAGCATCTTTCTTCAAACTGTAATCTGCTGATCTCAAAGCACATGATGATATTTATTACCATGATGTTGTTCTCCTAATGTTCTTTCACCCACTACAATTAGTTTTATTAACTTCGTGTTCGCTGTAATGTTGCCAGGTTCCCCTTTACTAATTAAATGATCAAAAAGGGGGTTTAGTCCAGAGTTGTTGGCTAATTGGCACGTAGCTTCTTCACTGAGGCCTCTTGTTCCCTAAATTAGTGTTGCTATCTGGTGACAAATGTGGATGATAATGTTCTTGTTGTGGATTCGTATTAGCTGTGAAACAATGGGCGCTAAGGCAGCAAATTGTAACCATACGTGTGTTTTTATACTTGTGCAACTTCCAGTCAATAGTTTTAGTATGGGTGCTGGTTACAAATGTTAGTACCTCAATATAAGCCTCCCCTTGCAAGTTCCAAATGGTAAAAGCTTATGGTGTCATGATGAGTGATTTGTAAACACATTGTATATATATTACTTTATTTTAAACCAATAACCTTATTGAAATGTTGTATTTAAATTCAATCTACATATAATCGTTTTCCGCAATTTAAATTATTTCATATTTAATCGCATAGTCACACATCTCATGAAATTAGATTATTGCGCTTTTTCTCTGTTCTTAGCGTCTCACTCATTCATTTTGCACGTGTCAAATATCTACATTAAAACAGCTCGGCCAGTGTTTCTTTTTTTTTTAAACTGAATATTACCATAATCCACAGTGGTGATGCCAGGTAATACATTGAGTTCATAGTGGTCTGTTTGACAGATCAATATTATGCCAAAATGAAAAAAAAAAAACCAATAACTTCATAACTGAAAGAAAACAATAACTTTCTATTCAATTTTAAAGAACTAATGAAATTTTCCTCAAATTCAAACTCATTCAAATGACTGTCCACCAGATGCCCACTGGGATTAAATGTGGTTGTCTACAACCACGGTGACCAATGAGTATATGTTTGAAGTTTGAATTAGTGGAAATGGTTCCATGAACAACAAAACAAAACAAAAAACAAAAAAATTTTTACATTAGAAAAAGGTTGATGAATTCTAATGGTTAGACATAACAAGCATGGACGACATAAAATGATTCATCTGGCTACCGCATCGAGACCACTTGCGAACCAAAATCCTTTTCTAGTAAGCACTGTAAGAGGGTGTTTGCAACATGCGTGATCCCCGCGGGCTCGTAAAAGTCAGTGAAGAGCAACTGAGGCCTCCAAAAGCAACCACAGAACAGAAGCACCGACAGTTCTGACATGAGGAGGCAGTGGCGTGTGATTTGTGCCCTTCAAAGACACCAAAAAAATGGACTCAAGTCAAATAGGGTGGCAGCCATCTGCAGCAAAGCTCTTCATCTGGTCTCTCCTTTATTTTCTTTTTTATCAAAGCATTCTGGCCTCGCCTCACGGGTCTGCCCTCTGAGTGGGTCGGCCCTGCCTCGACTACTGACCTCATGTCCATCCAGAGCCAAATGGATTCTCCCTCGCTGCCCGCTCAGCATGTCTAGCACTGCTAATCTATTATTAATGTCATTTGAACAATAATTTCCCAATACCAACACACAACTGCCAGATCCATTGTGCTTTGCTGAGTAAGCCATTTTGACTGAAAGTTATTTTTAAATCATTCGATTTAGGGTAAACCAGGGGCAGCGCTGGGGACTTTGTTTATTTATATTATTGTTCAAGGTACAATGCAGACGCCATACATACAGGAAACACACTTTGAATTGTTCAACTGCTGACCCATAAATGTTCTAAGGGTCCTCTATCTCCTGTTACTGAACCTGGAAATAACCATTTACACACACATTCACACCAATGGATAATTTAGAATCCTCAATTAACCTACCATGCAGGTTTTTGGAAGGTGGGAGAAAGCAAAAGTAGCCTACATGAAAAAGAAAAAAGAAAAAAAAAGAACGTGTCAACTCCACACAGGAGGACCTGAGTCAAGGCTCGAACGCCAAACCTCTGGACTTTGAGACACACGTGCTTAACAATGAATCCACAGAATTTGAAGTGGTTTCTCAAAGCATTTTATACTGGTATGAAGGACAAGAGCACTGTTGAAGCACAACTGAATATAGTGAAATTTGAAGATAGTACTTGTAAGTGGAGAGTGTTGCAGGCACCCCGCTGACCACTATAGTGCTAAACGGGCACATAAAACCATAGTGCTTCGCTGGTGTCTCCTTTTTAATGTCAGAAAAATTGCCTCTGAGCTCTGCAGGGTTCCCTCATGCTTCGAAGCTGCACACACTTCCATGGCACGGTCGCAGCAGGCCACACTTCCACCTGCAGCATGGGGGATGATTGATTGCATAGACAGGCTCAGATGGAGCACAGCCCTGCTCACAGGAAGCTAAAAAGCCATCTGCACCCCAGACCATTGTGAAGTGGCGCTTCAAGCTAAAATATTTTATGTCCCACATGACTCCACGAGCAACCTTAAATTGGCTGGACAGGGGCAGTTTTAGTTCATCCATCCATCCAACCATTTCCTGAGCCGTGAGGAGAACCTCACAGGGGTCGCGGGCTTGCTGGAGCCTATCCCAGCTATCATCGGGCAGGAGGCGGGGTACACCCCGAACTGGTTGACAGCCAATCGCACAGTTTTAGTTCAGTTGTGTTCAAACAATAAAATTCATTGGCACTCGAGTTGTTGTTCAGCTCCATACTTTATTCAATAATCCACATAGTAAACATTGTCACCACCATCAGAAAAAAACCCCCAAAGAAATAGTTAAATGCATGTTTTTGTCTTCAAATTTTCTTTTTGTTATTAAAGTGACACACATTTAGTGATTTTATGAAAGCTCATTCAAGTTAATGTGCTTCTGTTTTTTAGTAGGATGTTACTGAGCAACGTAACCATGGGAACCCAGAACGACCCAGCTGGAAGTAAAGACTGCAACTTGACAGTTATGTTATATTTATATATTTGTCTTTGTCTAACATCTGCGCACTGTCGCCGCGCGTGCTGCCGTAAACGAAATCGTGAAATAATCTGTGTGTACGCAGGCTGCCCGGAGCTGCCTGAGACAAACACCACAAGTACAATGGCCAACTTTGTGTCACCATCTGCTGCATTGATGGGAAAAGCCATTGATAGCCACTAACTTGATCAATTTGATAACAATGTGCGGCTTAAAAGGGGCCAGTGAGGTTTACCAGATAAAACATAATAATAAACCCTTTGAACCCCCCCAAGTGATCACCATTTGAATTTCAATTCATGTGAGATTTTTAAAATAATATCATTTCGCCAGACAAATTACATGGTTTTCTATTTCAAGAGCTGGAACAAATATGTTTAAAATCTTTTGTTTCCAGTGTTTCTAAGCATGAACAGTCACGATGACAGTTAAAAGTCACAATGGATGTTGACAACATGCTTATTAAAAACAGTTTTTTTTTTTTTTAAATGACCAACAAATATGAATAAAACAATAATTCATTATGTATAAAAAGCAGACCACGGGCAGGTAAAAAAACAAACAAAACACACCATACATTTCTAAACTACCAACCAGCATGTGTTCTACGAAAAAACAAAACTATTACGTTATCCTATTTTTTTCTCATTTTTATTGTATTTTTTGGAACACACCCCCATATTTACATCAGTCACCATATTAAGGCGATCATGCTAACCTGCGGCAGCATCCTCCAATAATTGAACACAACTCACAGAGCTGTGGCAACTTAACACTATTATACATTTTCTTTATAATCAACAAATTACAAAAAAGACCAAAAATAATTGTTTTCGACACCACACTGATGTTTAAATTGAGTTTACTGTAACACGTGTTCAGCTCAAGTGAAAACAGTTATAATTTGTATAGTTTCAAAAATATTATGTCAATTAGAAATGGTCTTCAAACTAATTATTATTCATACCGTCACTATTTGAGTTAAGATTTAAGAATGTATTTTTTAAATTTGTTTACATTTTTTTTCATGTGAAATGACACAAGAAAGTGGCAAAAGATAAAAGATAGAAGATAAAATATTACCTTTTTGTATTACTAAATTCTGCCCTTCCCCCAAATCCAAGTCCAAAGTTATTCAAGATTTTGTTTTAAATGTACTTTTCATTAATATCGCCAACAAAACTTAAAGTCTTATACTACATACTGTATTATATAACCACTTTCTTTTGTCATTGGGCTAACCCTATCCACTTTGCCACTAAATATGGCCAGGGTAAGGACCATTTTGGTCTTAAATGTATGTGCTCTGTATAATCTTCCTTATTAGACTTTTTTGGGTTTATGAATTAGACAAGCAAGATAAGTCCAAACAACCATGAAGTCCTCATGATGCACAGAGATAGTGCAGGCATCGTGTTGTCGTTTCCCACAGGTAGATCTCAAAGGAGGGCTTTGATTGGATGAAGTGAATTGGAGCTCCAGCTGAGATGCCAGTTAATTGGCTTGGAGGCCGCTCCGCTCCGAGGAACGATTGGAGGAGCAGCTACTGATTGGACGGAGGTACTATGAAGAGGGGACAGTTGCCATTTTGTTCAAACATTGTATCGCGTTTGATAAATTGCTCATTTAGACTTAAGTGGTTCCTTTTTGTCTGCCTCCAATCAAGGATGGTAGAAAGGTTCACTAAATGGTCACATCCTGCTCTGAGAAGAAGCTCGTGAAGGTAATTATGATCTTTAAACAAGTCACAAGGAAATATCATGATTTGAGCACTCTGAATGTCATCCTCGGATTTTATTAAAAATTGGGGATGTAACCTTTATCTTCGGCCCACAGTCTCATTAAATAAAAACAAATATGAGAGACCTCATGCCAGCAATTTTGTCCTTCCTTGTCCTGACAATGGCTGGCGGCGTTGGGGTGTCAAATCTAATGAACAGCTGAGTGTGTGTGCAAGCGGGGATGGGGCAGAGAGTGGTGGCGGGGGGTGGCGAGTCAGGCGAGACACAAGTGTCCTTGTCAAAGATGCGCGAGCGAGGGGGTGCAGAGGCAACAATAAGCCCCAAATGGCTGCCATTTGAAGGCCAAGAAAAGGAGCCTCTCTTTCTGCTTGTGAATCACACTGTCACTCGTCTCTGGTTGACTGGTGTGACTCATGCGAGCCCCCTCAAGCGTGCGCCGAGGCAGACAGGCTTGACTCCAACAGGGCTAGGAATAGGCAGCTTTGGGACTATGTGGCCTTCACTTTGTGAGAGGAGGATTTGAAGGCTGAGCCGGGGGTCAAAAACTGCAGCGCCAGTGTAACATAAAAATCTCCGTGGATTCCGAACTGCATTTCCCCCCTCATCTCGTCATACCTCGCTCCCTCTTCATCTGATTGGGCGGGAGGATTAGTGCTGGATTACCCACTGAATGGATGTGCGCCACAGTGTTTGTTTATGTGTGTTAAGGTCAAATTTTATATCTTGTCATATGACTTTGGGGGAGAGGATAGCAGCACAGCAATGTCAGTGAGTGAAATATAGTATTGCAAAAATTGTGTGTCACCACTAGCTTTGGTGTTTTCATGACCTTTATAACACTCATTTTAATCAGGATGGGCGAGTAGTACGAGTACCGATACCAGGAATCGCTATCGAGCCAATACCGGCCTCATTTCAAGATATCGGGTACTCGTGAAGGCTGCAGATACCAGCCGCCGACACTAAAGGCCAAAAAAATAATAAATCTGACACAGAGTAAATCCTCCTCGCCAGTAGTTGGCGCTACATTGCGACGGGTTGACACATCGGAGAAACATCGCGTGCGTCACAGGGAAAGAAAGGTCTTTGTTCACAATTATCTGTCATTGTGTTCATTGAAATTTTATGTATCAAAAGTTGTTACTCGTATTCACCATACGCTATGATGTATTGTAATGTATTATGTAAATACTAAATCACATTGTAGTGTTTGTACAGTATTTTTCCTTGCTTTTATTTTGCTTCTCAATTGCCTTACATGGATGAAGATTAAAAGTTTTTTTTTCCCCACTTGTGTTAAAAGTTGACATTCTGTCCATACATGGTCATTATACCATTGCTAAAACAACATATAAAACTAATAAGGCTCATACACGCAGGCATGTTTGATATGCACTTTTGGGATTAGAGTCAGTAGAGCACAAGTGCCAGTGGTTCATCCCAGGGAATAATTTAACATGAGACGAATGAACTCGGTGTGGATGACAGATGAGAATGTTCAGCATACTCATTAGACGCTGATCCAAATTCGGACTCCTGCTGGACCGCTACCAGCACACGTGTGTCACACTTTTTTTTCCGACTAAAGAGCACATGACGAGGCATTTAAATGCTTGCCGTCCAGCGTGGCTTGGATTAGCTGCCGGACTCCGCAGGGGTTTGATTGAGTGGACGAGAAGGGGGCAGAGGTCTTGAGGGACGTGGGCGGGGTAGGCGTAATCTGCTAATCTAATTAATACCCGGGCTGTCAACAAGAAGCAGGGAAACACAGGATGGGCTAAACATCTGATGACCCCGGCGGCTAACCATAACGCAACTCGGTCACGCTTCCGCTCACATGCGTCCACACAAATTAGGCTATGAAACTACTACCACTCCGAGAACACTGACAAGCCCACTGGTAAATTTGATTCGAGTAAAAATAGGCAACTGTCCCCTCAGGCCAGGTGACCCACAAAAGCCTGAACACACAAAGCAGCAGGACTCACATGGAACTGACATGCAGCTGTTCCCATCAGTCTGGGTCCATTCTCAGCGCCAGTCGCAATATCGCTCTGCATTGTCCCGGAATATCCAATTTAGGCAGATTAAACTGTCTGTGCCGCATTTTATTATTCAGTCTCTGATGAAAATGTCAATCCAATCTGCTTGGATGTTGTGGTTATGACCACGGGAAATCCACCATGATGGTGCTCAGGGAGAACGGCGTCCTCCGGTCTGAGCATTCAAAGAGATGCGTGAGGATGCGGAGGGATGCCTGGTTGCGCTGATCCCGAGAGGCAGCTGAGACAACTGGAACCCGACACATGCTGTGCAAGGTTTGAAGGGACAGGTGGAGCAAATGGCTCCTGAATTCAAGTAAACTCAAGCAGATTTTCTCGGTAAACAACACAAATGGGACTCACTCATGACCCACCCACCCTTAGGAGGTTGTTTGTGTGACGTTCTTTGTTAGAATGATGAAGCAAAAACAGAAAGGGCATGGGGTGATGAAGAAGAATCTGGATGAATTGTGGATTTTTTTTTTTAGTCTGTTTACATTGCATCAAAATTATTTCTTGAATATTGCATACAGTGAACCCCCGCTATTAAGGAGGATAGGGACCGAGCCCTGCTGCAAAAAGCAAATAATTGACGCCCCTTTAAAAGGTTTATCATTGCCTTTAGAGGCCACAAGAAGGCAACAAAGCACTATTTTGCCTAAATGAATGTCCTCGACTCACTTCCACATAGTTCCTTGACACCAAGATGACACAAGATTTGGGCAAAGCACTATTTTTGTCCAAATGAAACTTCTAAACGCCTTTCACCATAGATCGTTACCACACGATTGTGATACAGTAATACTTTTATTACAGAGGCCTGAGCACAAAATCTGTGAATGGGTGAATTTGCGAATACCGAACCACGAATATTTGGGGTTTCACTGTACATTTTCAGAGATGAGTTTATTTGAGGATGCATAATTAGGTCATGATTATTCTGCCTTAGAGGAAGTCAATGTTCTATTTAGTCCCTAGTCTCAACAATTCTATGGTGAATACTTCAATTCAAATCTCAGATTTCGAGCCATGAATTGGCAACCAACATAAAGAGATGAAATAATTAAATAAATACATATGGCTGTTTCTGCAGCAGCAGATGGAGGAGAATGTTTGTGTCTGTAGGCATGAGCATCAAATAAACAAGAAAGTGCTTTTGAAACTCCTCTCACCGATCGAGAAGCCGACTGTAATCTGGTGGAACACAGCCCCCTTCGCTTTTGAGTTCTGCAAACACTTGCGTGAAAAAGTGAGGGTCTGCGTTGATTCGCAGCATTTTGGAGCTTGTGGCGTTGATGATGGCGAGGCATCGGTCCCAGAACGCCTCTTTACCCGCCTCAACCAGGAAGGGCTTCAGTGGATAGGATATTTCATTGCCCATGTACGAGTAGGACAGATAGAGGCAGGTGAGCAGGATGGCCTGAAGCTCGTGCTCCGACGCCACCAGGTCGCCGTCCACGACTTCTCGACACAGCATGTAGACGAAGACAACGTTGGCTGGCGTGACGAAGGCCTGGTCTTGCCAGCCTTGGAGCAGAAGCGAGCGATCCACGGCTCTCAGCCAGAGAACGGGGTCGGACGGAGACAGATGCTTCAGGCGGTAGCAGCGGCAGCACAGGAACTCGCCCAAGCAGCGAAGCAGCTCGCTAGTGGAAGCCTGAACGATGACACGTTTGGGGGACGTGGTCACTGTCCCTTGGGGAACTTTTTTCACAGAAGAAAGCTGCTGGGGTTTCATGCAGCCATATCCGTGGCCCTGACCCAGTCCCAAGCCATAGCCGAGGCCCGGGCCAAGTCCTGCCGGGACCTCGTAGCTGGTCAAGTTGGCACACGACAGAGACTTCCTCACATTCTGATAATTGAGGTGCAGCACAGGATCCCGTTGGTAAAAGTTTATGTTGTTGTTGTTGTTGGGAGGGTCAACGAGGCCAACCAGACCATTGGAGCCTTTCTTGGGGTTCCCCTTCTTCTTGGTGGAGGCCACGAGTCGTTTCCATGTGAGCACCGGGAGGAAGATGGACTGACCTCTCTTCAACCCGCGGTCTTTCTGACTGTTGAGAGAACGGCTGCTCAGGCTCGGGTAGTGGCTTAACGAACCAGGACGGTTGTCATAGTAGCCTGACTTGCGTGAGCCGGGGGACAGAGATAGTACAGTACCCATGATGCACCAGAGATGATGATGTTGACACTGATGACCAAACTCTCTCACACTCGTCTTCAAGCAAATGACTTGAAACAATCTGCAACTCAAGAAAAAAAACCAAAAAAAAAACATCAAATTAAGATGTGCTCGTGCTGCTCGCACAGTTTCTGCTACCACTGGCTGAACAGAACATGATTGGTGCTTTTAAGGTACTCAGAGGGAAGCTGTCATTTTACATCCAGAAAATTAAACACAGTGGATTTCAGCACTTATCATCCTTCTCAAAAGATGTTGAAGAGCCACAGACAAAATCTTTGGATGTTGAGTATTGTGTTGTATTGAATTAGTTTATAACTAATGACAGACATAATCATTCTTGAGCCATCAGTTGATTGTTAAGAATTTGAGAGATTGAGTGGGATTTATTGGTGATGAACAGTGTCCAGAAGCCATTAGAGTACACTACTGGAGCCGCTGTTGATTCAGTCGCCACGAGTCTGCTTGCTGGCTGAAGAAGCAACCGCGTTGTCATCTGTGGAAACCGGGGCTACATACGTCCACAAACATGTCTGCTGTAGCTCCATTAAACTGCACTAATCTGCTCAAACAAACACTGGAATCCAAACCGGTTCTGAAAATTCTGAGATACTCTCCCCCATTATTTATATTTTAACTAATTGATTCATTCCCACAGTTGATCTAGGATATTTATTCAAATGGCCATCCACATCCATCCATTCAGAGGGGAGATTTCAATTTCAACACAACTAAATGTTTGTACCTATCATATAAAACACAGAAGTCTCTCTCTCTCTCTCTCTCTCTCTCTCTCTCTCTCTCTCTCTCTACCTCTCTCTGTCTCTCTCTCGATTTTTTGCTTAAAATAGGTCCACAGTTAAAGGGAAGGTGTGATAGGTACATACACAAAAGTCACAACAACAGTAGTATATAGTTATATCAAGTCTTGTTTAATTATATAATATACTGTTGGTGTTATTATTTAAGGTCTACTGCAGGTACTGTATATTTTTGGTATTGTGACACGATTAAGGGTATGGAGAGTCAGGCATTAGTAACGTCTATAGTTATGGTTTATTGTATCGTACAGTACAATATAGGTATACTGTATAGTAGGCTAGTGCTACTCTATTTTAGTGTAGTAGAGTAAGTCTATGTAATAATGTATTATACCATAGTATTATTCTGACATACCTCTTGGCAAACAATGAGCATACATCTACTGTTTTGCAAGATAGTGGCTCATAACTAAAGGATTAGTCGATATACAGTATACAGTACGTACAGTGGGTACGGAAAGTATTCAGACCCCCTTAAATCTTTCACTCTTTGTTACATTGCTGCCATTTGCTAAAATCATTTAAGTTCATTTTTTTCCTCATTAATGTACACACAGCTCCCATATTGACAGAAAAAAAATCTGAATTTTTGAAATTTGTGCAGATTTATTAAAAAAGAAAAACTGAAATATCACACAGCCATAAGTATTCAGACCCTTTGCTCTGACACTCATATATTTAACTCGGGTGCTGTCCATTTCTTCTGATCATCGTTAAGATGGTTCTACACTTTCATTGGATTCCAGCTGTGTTTGATTATACTGATTGGACTTGATTAGGAAAGCCGCACCCCTGTCTATATAAAACCTTACAGCTCACAGTGCATGTCAGAGCAAATGAGAATCATGAGGTCAAAGGAACTGCCCGAAGAGCTCAGAGAAGAATTGTGGCAAGGCACAGATCTGGCCAAGGTTACAAAAACAATTCTGCTGCACTTAAGGTTCCTAAGAGCACAGTGGCCTCCATAATCCTGAAACGGAAGACATTTGGGACGATCAGAACCCTTCCTAGAGCTGGCCGTCCGGCCAAACTGGGGATATCCTGGACCAAAACCTTCTCCAGAGTGCTCAGGACCTCAGACTGGGCCGAAGGTTCACCTTCAAAAAAGACAATGACCCTAAGCACACAGCTAATATAACAAAGGACTGGCTTCAGAACAACTTAGTGACTGTTTTTGTATGGGCCAGCCAGAGCCCTGACTTAAACCCAATTGAGCATCTCTTGAGAGAGCTGAAAATCGCCATCCACCATCTAACCTGACAGAACTGGAGAGGATCTGCAAGGAGCAATAGCAGAGGATCCCCAAATCCAGGTGTGAAAAACTTGTTGCATCATTCCCAAAAAGGCTCTTGGCTGTATGAGCTCACAAGGGGCTTCTACTAAATACTGAGCAAAGGGTCTGAATACTTATGGCTGTGTGATATTTCAGTTTTTTTTTGGGAATAAATCTGCAAAAATTTCAACAATTCCCTTTCTTCAGTCAATATGGGGTGCTGTGTGTACATTAATGAGGGGGGGAAATAAACTTGAATGATTTTATTAAATGGCTGCAATATAACGAAAAGTGAAAAATTTAAGTGGGTCTGAATACTTTCCGTGTACCCACTGTATACTGTACGTCTGTCTGCTTTGATGAATGGATGACTAGAATGCCTCCAATTTGAACATAAAGTGTATCATATAAGACGTTAGCACACTTTTTCGATTACAGCCCAAAAATCTGCGGTTAGAATACTCGAGCAACATCAAGTCCTCTTGAAAGATGCTCACCTGAGCGAAGCAGACTATACAAAGCCAGTGGCGTCGCAAGTCCTCACAGATGCAAATGCACCGATCGGCAACGAAGACTTTTGTTTTTCTCCAGCACACAACGGACAAAAAAAGTCACTCTTGCAGAAGCTTTGGCCATGCGGACGGGATGCGCTTGTCATCCTCCTCCTCTGCACCTTTAGAGCCAAAGCCGAGGCGCGCGTGGAAATATTGCTATGAAATGTCTCGTCTCCATGTTTGAAGATGCGAACCTCCACACTTTCATTTAGTGCCCATCCGTTGAGCGAAGATCCGAGTCTCGCTTCCTCATCGAAGTCCTCACCCCGAGTCTTCCAAACGGAGCGGTGAGGGTCCCAGTCCCGCTCCCGGCACACGGACCTCGTGCGCGAGCTCTCGGGGATGTTATTCGGCTTCTTGCAGCCAGTGGGAGGACACGGCGGCTCGTAGCCCCGCCCCTACTCCTGCCACAGATTTGAAGTCAGCTGCAGCGCAAGCATGGTCGAACCCGAACATTGACCCTAATTCGGAGTTTGCCTGTGGCGGCCCGTCCATTTGCAAACAGTCTTGAGGAGGGATTTACCAGACTTTCATTCACTTCTTAAAACCACCACTGGCATGATAAAAAACCATCAATGGTATACAAAAACCCCATGAACAGCATGCAACTGTGCCACTTCAAAAATCATTGTTCGTCTAATAACAGGACATACAAATAAAACATTTAAATAATATACATCAATGTATTAATGTTTGCAGATTGCTACAGATGTGTTTTGTTCATTGAAATTGGCTGGTCAGTTTTGCTCTGACCAACCAATCAGAGGACGTAAAAAATGCTGCTGTCATCAAGAGAGAGGACAAATTTGAAATCTGATTGGTGAAGGAAACAGTCACATTGCTAATACAGCGGGGCTAGGGATCCAGCCTTGCTGCGAATAGCAAACATTTGTTTATAATTGACCCCTACCCCAAAAAAACAAAAAACTGTAATCACCAAGTGATGCCACAAGATGGCGACAAAGCACTTTTTTTCTCTTGGACAAGGCTATGGGCTGACTGCATGAATATGCAGGGGCTCACTGTATAGTTTAAGTTATATCGACCCGCAATAATGATTTTTAAAGGTCCTGGGCAGATTAGACTGAAATGGCAGCACATCGAGGCTGAAATCTGATTGGACAAAAAAAAAAAAAAAAAAAACTGCAACATCCACATACCGGAAGAAACATGACGAAATGAAGAGAATCGACTGTTGGGAACAAATTTGTGTCATTTCATGGAATAAATATTAGAAGTTAGGTTGTAAATGTACTGTCAGTGCTTCTGATGGTGCTTAGGCCAGCAGACAGAAAAGGCCTTGCTGGCCCTGATGGCTCACCACTGCCAACCATCTTAATTTCCTCGTAAATGTATTTACGCGGACTGAGTTTTGGGCCATTTAGTTCAATACAAAGCTATCATTCTATCGTATGAATAGCAATATGTGGATAACGGGTTGATTTCAAATCAAATAAAAAACTCTCTGCAATGTCGTCTATGAGAGCATTTCATTGTTCTGCTTGTCACCATACGCTGCTGGCATAGATAGATGAACAAACATACACGATTTGTCATAAATATTTGTTTTCATCATTTTTGTCAAAAACGAATGAAAATAAAAAAATGAAACTGGTGGTTGGGAATCACTACCCTATTCATCGAAGCTTCATTCCAATTTATTGTCCCCAGTACAGTCTCAGCATGCCTCAAAAGAGATACATGCAAATTCCTATAACTGACTGTGTAATATCGTACAGCAAATAAAACCTCCAGACTGTTATTTTGTGTGTGTGTGTGTGTGGGGGGGTAGTTGAATATTAATGTATTTGTGAATTAAGATGTAGTGGCAAGTGGTATGGGAGGCTAGCATGGACAACAACAAAAAAAAACACACAATGTGGTTACAGTGTAGGGGCAGCATGGTAAATAGTGGTTAGCACATCTGCCTCGCAATTCTGAGGTTTTGGGCTTGAATCCTGACTCTGGCCTGCCTATGCGGATATATTTTCCCCCTCTCGTAAATGTTAGTGATAATGCTCAGCTACATGCAGTTTCGTATAATGCGGAAATACAGCTGCAGGTATTCATTACGGATAGGAGTACAGTACGTTCGTCAATTGCAAATACATACAGGTAAATAAATAATCCTCATTGTGGGTCAGTCTTCCGATAAGTAAATCCAGTGTCATGTTCCTGCCATGACCAAGTTGTCAGGTGCAAGGGGATCAGATTCCTCATGAGGAAAACAAAATATCAACAAACCACCAATCACAACCTCTGTGCAACTTGCACAGTTTTGTCTTAAATGGAAAGATGATGTGAATTTAGCGTTAACGTCATTTCAAAATGGCCTTGCGCTGACTCACTAGTCACAATATTTAGTTCCCGAGCACAATCTAATGAGATAAAATAATTTCTGCCTTAAATTATTTTCAAAGCAACTACAGATTGGATTCTGAAGCCAGAATAAAACATTTTTTCAGTAATTAGTTCATTCTTTGTGGCTGTAACACAGCAGTATGAGAACTGCATTAGGTGGGAGAAGGGCAATAAAAGCTTGCATCTTGCTATCCCAGAGGGGCAGAACTGAGGAAGCTCAAGAGAAAAACACAGCAATCAAATTGGGATGGGGCAGCGGCGATAAGAAGAGAATGTGGGCAGCCCAAAAGCAAACGTAAACAGATTTTACCGGCAACTATTGGACGTTAAGATGACAGGTCTGCTGTAAAATAGATAGAAAAAAAAAGTGTGGGTCTTTTTCCATTTTCTTATTAAAAAAAATAAAAAATATTCAAAACAGTTGAATAACTGAATCCTCTGCAGTCATAAGTGATGTTTAGTCTTCCCTTATAAATAATACCCCCTATAAGTACTTTATAGATTGCAATGTACTTTGAAGTCAGTGTGGTAAATACAAATCAACAGCAGTAAACAAGCCTGTTAACTCACAAAAAAGAAGCAAATGAAGCAAAATGCATTGCATTTGTATCGCATAATTCGTACTCTCTCTCGCTGCACACACACGCACACACACACACACACACATGTGCACACACACACACGAGCCAAAGGAGTAATCTAATTACCAATTAAATGTTTCAGAACAACAGATGACCTGGAATGTGGATAAATATGGGAATTACATATTTCGATATCAGTGTAAATAGACATGGATATTGTTTGTCCTATGCTGAAATTGAAAATTATATAACGTATTGGGATTGTCTTTCTTTACCAAATCTTTTTTTTCAACCATCCATCCATCCATCCATCCATCCATCCATTCATTTTCCATACTACTCATCCTCACAAAGGTCACGGCCATGTTGGCGCCTATCTCAGCTGATACTGGGCGAGAGGTGCAATACTTTTAACCATTTGATTTTTTTTTTTTTTTATGTGACCAAGTTTGACACACTTCTTTGCCCTACATTACGACCCCAAAACACTAATACGGTGTATGGAATCCATCAACATTGCATCAGTTTTAGTGCAGTTTTGTACTCATGTCTGTCGTCATGTTACAAAAGCAGACAAGCATGATGTTCTCTTTTCCTGCCATCTATCTATCTATCTATCTATCTATCTATCTATCTATCTATCTATCTATCTATCTATCTATCTATCTATCTATCTATCTATCTATCTATCTATCTATCTATCTATCTATCTATCTATCTATCTATCTATCTATCTATCTATCTATCTATCATGGTAAACACATATGTGCCTGCAGAAACACAATTTGATTGTTATAATGTTACTTGTTCTCAAATATCCAGAAAGTCGAACTATTGTTCCGCTGTGGTTCTCACCACTATTCTCCTTGTCCACTCTGTCCCTCTGTCTGTCCCCCGAAAACCCTTTTCTCTCCGGCTGCATTTTCAATAAACATCAGAATAAGCAGAGGAAGTATTTCAAACTCCCCTATTGCACAGCCAAACTGTTCCAGCTCAAAAGCATACAGATCCACCATTCTGCAAGGCTATGCAGCTGAACAGGACAAAGTTTAAAAAAAAAAGAAAAAAAAAATCTATATAATCAATAATGCTGGCCTATGTAACTTAAACCATTTGAGTAATGGAAGTGTTTCTTGGATCAATCAGACATCAAATTCACCCTCAAAAGGTCAGAATGCTGGCTCTTGATGACATCAGCATTTTTTGTCTTTTGTTTGGTTGCCATGTTGGACTGGCAAAATATATCGGAGCACTCTGCACACATTAATACATTTTCCAATCAGCATCTCTGGTCCGTATAGTGTATTTTGTTTATTTTTTTGTGTTTTTCTCATAGCAATTAATTAAATGTGAATTCTGAATTTGTCCAAATGATGTACGTGGCACATTTGTATGCTGTTATATTAAATGTATATGTAGTATTGATGGTTTCTTCAATCATGACGTGAGAGTGCTAGTATTAAATCGGGTCAATCCCCAATGCAGGCACAGGTACCACATGCACGGGCCCCTTGGCAGGCTGGTTTGTTTTCGGGATCCATGTAGCAATACTGCCCTCTTGTGGAACATAAATATATTGTCTTCTCGTGAGGTACAGTTCAAGTACTTGCCAGTAGAGGACGCTCAAGGCACGTGATGAAGCTCATCCGGGTTGCTGTGCTGTAAATTCTTTTTGGCCGCTATTGACTGCACATAACCTGCATTGCAATCATGGACATTTTTTTTTTGGTTTATTTGGTCTGTTTATGACATTGCTAATAAACTAATAAAGTCGATTATTTGTTATGTTAAATTCAGTTTCTTCATGTGAGCAGCTAAACCAGCAACATGCAAATAATCCCTTTACATTTTTTCATTTCTTCAAAAATTAGAATAGAACATATTAAGGGCATTCTGTCTTTTCGTTACTCATGCTCTTCTTTCCAACTTCATATACAGTCTTAGCCACAACACGGAGTGTATAATGTCATACAGTGGATAGACAAATAGATATTTATTCATCCCATGAGGAAATTCAATTACAGCAGCAATATTCCTACATATACACTTGTATTAATAATATAGAAACAAAGCAACAAATTCAAAACAAATACAAAGATAAACTTTTAGGAGGAAGTGTACATCTAATCTAAACCAGAAGACTGAAAACAGAAGATTAAGATGCATCCTGTAGATGTTGTAATACATATAGTCCATTTATGCGACAGTAATATTTGTACAATTAGTGCAAAGTGGTGTGTGTAATTATATTGACAGTGATATATGACGCAATGATGAATTATATTACAACTAATATGTGCAGAGCTTGAAACTGTTGATACGAATATGACATGAATATCAAGCGTTCAGGTAAGAGCTGCAAAAACTCTCTCTGTATGATGATGATGATGATGATGATAATAATTCTCCCTTTTGATAGCCGTCATCAATTGAACAATATATCTATTGTTGTGCTTTTTGGAGTTTGCAGTGTTGTAAAACTGCACTATATTATCCCGACAAGTGTGGTTTATGTGTTTCTGTAATGTTTGTGGCTTTGCTTGGCTTGCTGGAAAATGCAAAGTATTAAAAAGTCAAAGATTGTTCCTTGATTATTATTATCTTTGTAAAGGAAGAATTTTTGGAAAGAACTCACAGATTGGATCTTATTCCATTGTCCAGATGTACCTAATGAAGAGTCCGCCTAACCTTTCTGTCATTGGCTGGGGTTGGGGGTGGGTCAGGGTGAGGGTCAAACCTGTTAACCCCTCCATTGAAGAACACATCATCGGGGGGTGTTCTCTACACCTTTAGTCACACAAATACACATCCTGATCCCACAGGCAGAATATAGCTGTCAACACACAGCAAACATTTGATCCGGCGAGGGGATCAGCCCGCTGATCCTCACCCCCATTAGCTCAATGTGTTTCACCCCATTGCTTATATTTTACTGTCTGCACACTGAATAGATGCAGTGGCGACGTGGGGGTCAGGATTTATACCCATAAAGATGACATATAAACAATCGCAGTTCAGACAAACGGATGCTTTTAAAAGTAATAAAGCACAGCATTAGCCGTTTTTAGGGTGTGATGGGATTTATAGGGCCAGAGAGAGAAGCCTTTCAGCCCCTCTTTGGGGATTTGGGGACAATTTATTTGTTGTTAAAGCACCGCCCGTGGTGTTAACCCATGACCTCGCTGCTCCCTGACCCGCGGGAGGACAGCTCCATCCACGCGTCAGGGAGAAAGCCTGTCACAGCGGAAACATCCAGGACACTGGCAGGACTGCTGGGGAGTGGGGGGGGGCAGGCAGACAATTAGTGGCCTGGTGATCAAAAACACAGCCTGAGTAAAGAATGTCAGCCCACCGG
The DNA here is from genome assembly GCF_024500385.1 of Phyllopteryx taeniolatus. Lineage (NCBI taxonomy): Eukaryota > Metazoa > Chordata > Actinopteri > Syngnathiformes > Syngnathidae > Phyllopteryx > Phyllopteryx taeniolatus. The sequence goes on from NC_084522.1 coordinate 11,190,559, forward strand.
ATACATCAAGTGTCTGCGGGAAAAGTGTGAATGGAGACAGACGAGAGAGACGAGGGCAGATTAAGAGCTTGGAGCAGAGTCCTTCCGCGCGCGCGTGTGTGTGTGTGTGTGTGCAGTGCCAGCGATCATGTCGCTGCTTCGCCCTCCCGCTTCATCAAGAGTAATTATAGTCATAAAAACACAAATTAGACACTGCGGTTCAGGTGATGGATAGAAAACATGTTCGCTGAGTCAACAGTTTTAAACAAGCAGTAATCAAGCAAAAATGTGTATTTAAAATATGTAAAATGGTTTATTTTAAGGCGGCACGGTGGAGGACTGGTTAGCACATCGGCCTCACAGTTCTGAGGACCTGGGTTCAAATCCGGCCTTGCCCATGCGGAGTTTGCATGTTCTCCCCGTGCCTGCGTGGGTTTTCTCCGGGCGTTCTATTTTCCTCCCACATCCCCAAAACATCCAAGGTAGGTTGATTGACGACTCTAAATTGCCCGCAGGTGTGAATGTGATGTGCAAATGGTTGTTTGTTTATATGTGCCCTGCGATTGGCTGGCGACCAATTCAGGGTGTACCCCGCCTCTCGCCCGAAATTAGCTGGGTTTGGCTCCAGCACGCCCACGACCTTAGTGAGGATTAAGCGGTACAGAAAATGGATGGATGGATGGATGGGTTTATTTGAATAATTCAATGGTAATGAATTCAATATTGTAATTGCATTATTTATAATGAATTTTCTTGTAAATAATAAAATTAAATGTACAGTGAAGCCTGCATATTTTCGGTTTGTCATTCGTAAATTCGTCTATTCAAGGATTTTTATTTTTTGAACTTAGCCACCACTGTAAAACTCACCTATTAGCTGCTTTTATGCATCATCTGGTGGGATCTTGGTGCCCAGTAAGTGTTCAAGTGAGTTGAGGAGCTTCATTTAAAATAAAGTAGTCCGCTGCCGCCATCTTGGGGCATCTTTAGGAAATTACAATAAAATTATCAAACTTTTTTGGGGGGAGGCACATCAATGACATTTATTCATAACCCAATTAATTTCTTTTTAATTAACCAATTTTAGTTTAAAAATACTGCTACATCAATACAACAAATATTAAAGGGCTCTTGACTATGTAAATGCTCGACGGCCCGTGGGTCCTACGTTGCCCACCTCTGTCCTAGGCCATCTCTTCTTTCCAGGTCTCCAGACCTCATGTTTGTGTCTGCGGACTGAATGTGCTGAGGGCTTTTTTTTTTTTTTCTTCCATCAATGACATTTTCAGGCTGTCAAGGGGAATGTGGAAGTGGGTGAGCACAAACAGCCTCACAAGCACGGAACAGGGTCACATTATCTTCAAAGCCCGTCACCTTCAGCGTGATATGACTCAGGCCTAAAAAAAAAAAGAAAGACAGACATCTAACATTCCTGAGCCCATTCCACAAGGTACAATAACTTCCTAGAATTCTTCGACCCTCGACAGCGGAGCCAGGGCACATCCTGTTGTCCACGCAGCACTTCCTGCGAATGCCGCTCGCTCAGTCTTCCGCGTTGCCATGGCCACCTGAAAAACATTGTAACTTGCCTTGCGCACAAAACCGTAATGCTGGCAAGACTGCAGAGTGCAACGACCTGGCAGGAGACCCAAAGAGACACTAGGTGGGGATCAATTAGCTAATGTGTGTTTTATTAGTGCAAAAACATCCTACAGTAGCTGAAATGTAGAGCTTTGCAATCTAATGTATTATTATTGTGCACTTATTCATACATCCAGCTGTCTCCTGTTGTTTTCGGAAGGAGCCATGTTAGGTAATTTTCGGACTTGCAATAGGAGTTTCCTGTTTTGTTTTTGTTTGTTTGTTGCCAGCTTCAATAGAGTAATTCCTGAGTTCATCACCACATTGTTAGAGAAAGAGAGAAAGAAGGTTCTCTTTTGTACAAAATCAGAATCAGAACTCTCCAGAAGGCTACAAACCAGAGCTAACAGAGACAGAAGGAAGAGCTGTTAAATGAAATGTTTAGCAGGTTGTAGCATGTGTCCTAAGTGATGGACGATTTTATGACTTTTGCCAAGTAGATGTCTTGTTTGGTTGCTAGTTCTCAGAATTATGTCTATTTACCTAATTTCCAGGAAAGATTGCTGAGCACAAAGTATCGGGACCAGATGCCCGGAACCCTAAACAGGATTAGTGGTATAGAAAATAGTTGGATGGATGGACTTGTACGGATAACAGTTTTTTGATTACGCTGTGCATGGATTTTCACAAGAATCATGTTGTTCAGCCTTGCGTTCATTCTGAGCGCCATTCTAATTTGAATAGTTGAACATGTGCAGTAATTCAATAAGTCAGCTCACGTGAGACCCCAATGAGGACAAGTGCTGTAGAAAATGGATGGATGGATGCATGGCGCAGTGATGTTTCCAACCTAAATGGGATATGGATCAGCAGCCACTTGGAATAGAGAAAGATGGACAAAAGCGATTGTGCCCTGTGACATCATGCATCAGAAAGGTGATACTGGCTCACCTACCGCTGTAGTTGACTCATTTGCCAAAACTAGTAAACATGGAGGTTAGCTGGAATGTTAAGACCCTTATTTGGCGATGCGGCATCGTCCGCCTAGCGGGGCGGTCCGTTGTTGGACAGTTCTGACTGAACATCACAGACATTCCTTAGTGATGAGTCAGAGGCAATCAGTTATTCAGTGGAAAAATACGCACATTTAAAGAAGACGAGGGTGTTTGTGACTGTTTGGTTTCTATAGAACGAATCCCCTATTTTGTCATTCCTGTTAGATTTCACAGGCTTTCAATATCAGATGGCACAACGGATGCCGATTATTATCCGAGTAACCCCCATGCGACCAACCCTAAATAAATGTCAACAGCATTACAGTGCTGCAACAGGAACATCCATACAGCTTCTACTTTACTGATTGTTCTCATTTGCATCGCAGGTGAGCTGGAGCCTATTCCAACTAATGTTGGGTGAGAGTCGGGGTACACCCTGGACTGGTTGACAATGTCACAGAGCACAATCAGTGACGTACGCCGAGCTTCATGGCAGGTGGGTATTAGAATTTATGAGCCAAACAGAGTGGCGTGGCAACCCGACTTCAAAAGCTAGTAAAACAACAACAACAACAAGCAGCATTCTGAGCACACATAATTAGCCATAATGAGCATTGCATTTCCAGCGGTTTAGAGAGAACGTATTACCCAACGCAATACGCTATATGCAGAACGTCATTATGACCAAACATGACTGGTTTGATGATTGTTTTGAAGCCGAACATGCAAAAAAAAAAAAAAAAAGGTTTTCTTATGGCTGGTGTCTTCGGACAAAAAATAAATACATGTATATCATTTGTTTATACAAATACGCATTTATTATATCCATCCATCCATTTTCTGAGCCGCTTCGCCTCACAAGGGTCGCGGCCGTGCTGGAGCCTATCCCAGCTGTCATCGGGCAGGAGGCGGGGTACACCCTGAACTGGTTGCCAGCCAATCGCAGGGCACATACAAACAAACAACCAGTTGCACTCACATTCACAACTACGGGCAATTTAGAGTTGTCAATCAACCTAGCATGTATGTTTTTGGGATGTGGGAGGAAACCGGAGTGCCCGGAGAAAACCCGCGCAGGCACGGGGAGAACATGCAAACTCCACACAGGCGGGGCCGGGGATTGAACCCCGGTCCTCAGAACTGCGAGGCAGACGCTCTAACCAGTCGGTCACCGTTCCCCCGCGTGTATTATATGATATTTGTAAATACAAACAAAGCCTGAACATCGAATATAGTAATCTTTGGTAGCTGTGTTGTGACATCTTGTGTTTCAAAAAGACATAGTAGACGTTTAAACATGTCAGTCATGGGAGGCAGCACCACTGGCTACATCATCCAGTCTTTATGTACTGGTTTGGCTACATGTCATGCATACAGTACATATCATTCTACATATAAGTTCTCGCAGTGGCGGGCTGCACATTTGGTACCTGGGGACTTATTACGTCACAAGTATAGAAACCATCAACATTATTCAAAATGCAAATGATAACAGCACTCAACTGTGCCAAGTACATCATCTGGAGCGTTTCAGAATCACAATCCATCTGATAACATGACAGAAACATAAAAGAAAAAGTTTAAATAAAATACCTAGAAGTTTAAAGAAAATCCATCATTGCCTTGTGAGGCCATTGGCCAACACGACTGTTGTGAAGGTCTCAGCAGATCATGTTGACATAGCAACACAGAGAAGCTGAAATGTGATTGGAGGAAAAAAATACACACACGAATTGGAAGCACTACAACCAAGTGAAACACCAAAAAATTGAAAATAAATTGTCTGGAATATATGATTGTAAATTCCTAGCTCAAATATTAGAATTTAGGTCAGTACTTTGATAGCGTTTAGGCCAGCATTGAAGGTCTTGCTATCCCTGACCACACCCCCCACTGAGTTTTAGGTTGTGTTGTGACATATTGAAACTGACGCTGTGTGTTCACTGTTCCGTCATTCTTCTAAATATAGACCACACTATCGTGATCAACAGAACTTTCTTAGGTGTCCGGCCTCGCTCCTACTCTTCAAGGCTCGTCAACCGTCACTTAAATATGCTGTGATCTTCTAAGTGCCACCCACTGTGGGGCAACGTGTACGGAATTTTGCTTCATGTCAGCGGCTGTCGGTCCGTCTTCACTCGATCGGTAACTGTGCGAGCCCATATGTGATGTCACTGTGTGGGAGTTTTTTTTCCCCCCAGCGAAAACTCCAGCGCGCAGTGTCATTAATACAGCTGCTATCAGGGGATTGAGTGTGTGCTGTCTAGGGAACGGAGCGGTCCAATCAGAACCTCCCAAAGGTGTTCGGTGAGGAGTGCAGATGAGCAGAGCTCAACCGAGATTAGGATGTCCATCAAGGAGTTCATGGTTGCTGCATGTTGTGCTGCAATTATCGTTATGAACTAAAGTGAAAAGGCCAAAACCACTGGAAAACTGTTAAACGTCACTTTGTTCCTACTAATGAAATTTTAGACGAATGAAGATTGTTATCTGTACGCAGTAATTCTATCGTAATTATGTCCTCTTCAGCTTAATCATCTAAAGTGATTCTTTCAGAGGGGATGATGTGTATTTAGCCTCGCAATATTGAATATACGTCCTCAAGCTCTATAGGAATCGAATATAAAATTTAGATGTCTTCAAATTTCAGCTAAACATATTAGAGTACTGAGTATGTACTCGATCAAAAACTATGAGAATCATTCTATTAAAACTTTAATAAGAATAAAATATAAGAGTCTGTCACATATTCAAACATTAAATTATAAAATTTTAATGGATTTAATTTAGTAGTAGCAGTAGTACTAATGTAATTTTAATATAATGTATCCATCCATTTTCTATAGTGTTTGTCCTCATTAGGTTTGAGTGAGAGGCGGGGTACACCCTCGACTGGTTGACAATCACAGGACTAGTGTAATGACATGTAAACAAACAAACAAACAAACGCCACTGCCTCTTTTATTCCAGGCATCTACTCCAAGCTGTTTATGACATCACATACAGTATCACGCTTGTATGCTTGTATGTGCGCTCCTTGAACTGAAATTTGAGGTCAGACAAAACATCTTACACCAAGCAGACTGTTTTTTCAGATTTTAATTTACATGAAGGATATTGCAGGATGTTGGATGGTGACTCCAGTGTTCATTCGCCTGATTTTAGTGCACAGTGTGGGTTCAGTTCCCACTCAGGGAAGTTATGAATGTGAATGTGAGTGGTTGTCTGTCTCTACGTGCGCTGTGATTGACTGTTGATCAGTCCAGGGTTGTAGCCTCTCGCCTGAAGTCGGCTGGCATAGGTTCCAGCTCCCCATCCCTGAACAGGATGAGCAGCAGAGAGAATGGATGGATGGATGAATTGCAATCAATATACGGAGCATGTATGAAGACTCATAAGCGCTTGCCATGTATTTCACTGTAGCAAGTAAAAAGCTGCCTTGCACACACAAACTTGAACTTCAGAAGGGCTAATGATCATTTCAAATACTGGAATGCATATAAACTTGAAAAGCTATTGCAACCACTTTCTGCCTTGGCACATAATGTTATACGAGGGGCAGTCAAAAAGTAATGAGACCAATTTAATTCAACCTACTAATAAGTGATTTTCTGTTCAGAAATTTTCACGGTTTGTACTTTAAATATTTGTTTGAAGGCTTACTTAAACTTACTTAACTGCTTTGATTGACCTTCATGACAGGCAATGGAGCTCGTGAAGTCAACAGTTCCTTTGGCTAGACAACCATAACCCATCGGCCGTACTCGTCCGATGTGGCACCATCTGATTTTTGGACCTTTAAAAGTAGGAGTTAGGGGTCGGCACTTCTCTGACGATGAACAAATTAAGCAAGCTGTAAAAAAAAAAAAAAGCGCAGCCTACTAAATATAATGAGGCTGGCAATCATGCCGTTGTTAATCGATGTCACAGTCAATGTTGAGAAAAAGGGAGATTATATTGAAAAGTAGCGACGTAATCCCCACTTTTTGGGTTTTATTTCTAAGTACATATTGCCTCTCTATTGCAATAAATAAAGCAAGAGCAAAATCATGCTAAGTCAAAATTGCAAAAGTGCACAGGTTTTGCAGGGAGTTTCTATTCCTCCACTTTCTTCTTAAATATACTTCTAATCGTGAGTTTACTTCTCTGCAGGGCAAAGGAGAGCATTTCTCAGGCCCAGATGATGTTTACCAAGGGTTCAGCTCCACGACATCGTATCCCAAAAGGCATTTTCATGCTGTATGACAAAGAAGTGGAAAATGTCAGAGCGGAACTGGTTTCCGCAGTCTGGAAGTCGCCGCCTGCCGTTGCCGCACATGGAGCAGGTAATGTATGTTGCCCTGGTTGCCTGGTTTGTTTTCAAACACTTATGCTTCATTATAATAGCATGACTTCCTTCAGATTGACACTGACAGAACATTCATTTTAATGACTAGTGAAATTGTCTTCATTTTGAGGCGTGAACTCAGCCCAAAACAACTCTCACACACCGGTACACTACTGTGAGATTCAATGCAGCAGCAAAACAAGCTTACACTACTGTCAGATTAGTTTTGTAATGGTTTCAGTTTGTAGTGGTGAAGGATGAATGCAGAAGAAAGAGGACAAAAAAAATCTGAAACACTTATCAATATAATGTCGTAAAGTTGTACAACCCCTGCAAAGGACAATCACAATGACAAATGTGTTATTGTCAACTTAATACAGAAACTGAGCAATGTTCATATTCGTATCTCATAAAGTTCTTGTAGGGGATTTTGCAGGTGTGTGCAATGCAGTGATTCGCCAACCGTTGTGGCATTAGTGTTCCGTGAGAGACCACCAGGTGTGCCCCGGGAAATGATCCAATTTCACTTAATTGGTCTCAGTGTCTTTCTTTCTTCACCTCCTGCAACAATATCAGCTTTGTGTTCAACTAAACAGATTGAACACTAAATCATACATTTATGAGTAAATGTCATTATCTACCATTTTTGCCGTCATCCTTTACCTCGTCTTGTCCTGTTAAGCTCATGACTCATTTGCTGCATGCAAATACAGCAAAATGAGCGTGTTGTTGAATGCTGCGGTAAAACTTGCATTAAAACACTATTGTTCTCTGGTTACCGCATGTTTCCAGTCATCCAATATACATTGCGGCTCTCCAGTTAAGCTCACATAAATGTTTTGAAGTGTGTGCCGCAGCTCCAGTAATCGCATCGAGTCATTGCGTGGCATTGGAACATATTCCAGCTGTCAACAGTTTTGCACCAAGAATAAACCTAACCTAACCTAACCTAACCTAACCTAACCTAACCTATCCTATCCACTAACCCTAACCTACTATTCCACGGTGCCACACTAGAAAAACCTTATAATTTCAAAAGCATAAAAAATATATTTGTTCATTTTCGTGAACCCACTAAAAGTGATCTAATATTTACTTTAGTTGTCAGGGTCCTGTGTGGAATGTCTCATTTAACGTGTCTTTTTGTTTTCATCCGAAATAAGATTTGCAATCTGAGTTGTACAAATTAACCATTTGAAAAACATGAGGAAGTGAGAACAGGAGGAACAGGAAGTAAACCTGTGCTGTTGCTTTGGTGTCTAAAATGCACCACGACAGGAGGTGTAATTGGTTGTTCCCATAGCAACCATTTTAGTGCAACTATCAGCCGAATAATTACGGTAGCACTCCGATCACAAGCATCAAATCCGACAAATACCTGTCATCCAGTCATAATAACCTATTGCACTTCCTCACTTTGATTGCGGACTCCATGATAAAAGGCGACGGCGTGGGTGTTGAAATTCAATCGAGCAAGGAAAATACTTAAAATGACATTGTTTGCTTTGGACGAACTCACTCATTTTTCACAGTCACCGTGCTGTTTTCATGTGTACGTTCCATTTTGTTTTCTATTCAGACAGTTATTCTCCTTGTAGTCACTTCCGCACAACAGGTTTGTTGTTGTGATTTCTGGGGAACCTCTCATGAGGAGTGGTGGGAATGTTGCTTTGGCTCATAAACCAAAGTCCTCGGGGCATCAAAGTTCACAGAGAATGAATTCCCTCAAATGACAGCGCAGAGTGATTTTATGATCTTAAGGATTTCAAAAGCTGTTTGTGTTGCGGGATTGGAGTTGTCACGTGTGGGGTCTTTACGACATGGGCTCTGGCGCTTGAATTGAAATGAACTGAAATCATTTTTGAAATGAATATTACAACAGTCCAAATTGGTTGCCATATTCTTGGGAAAAAGCTTTTAGAATGGCACTTGGGTGCAGGTAAACGATACACTTCGTTAGCCACATTACAGTACATATACACCATCTACTAAACATTTAAAAATGTTGCAATTAATAACCAATACTAACAGACAATCATCTGTTTATTTTTTCTCTCTCCCAAGATTCTTGAAGAAGCAGTTGGCCAAACACTGGTGAAAGTTACTCTATGTCCTTCATGGATCAGTCAGTTTTGTGTCTGTATTGCTCTTGATAGACATTAGTAAATCTTTCAAAGTGATTATTATTTTCATTTGAAGTTGTTTAAAACTGTGCTACACTACGAAGATGGAGGTTTGCAGTATATTGGCATTACGGGACCGTATTCAGCTACATGAAAGATGCACAATATTAAAAACATCCAAGTATGATACAGTGAGGCCAGAAAGCAAATGTGATGCACATTTAGAGTCTTGGGTGAAACTAAAATGCATGTTTTTGGAATGTGGGAGGAAGCAGGAGTACCTGGAGACTACCAAAACGAGTACATCAGACCTGAGGCAGACGTGCTAACCAGTAGACCACCGTGCTACCCATATTGCATATTTCATTAATAATTTTATTGTTCAAAACAATGTAACTTTCGGCTGCGGGACCCCACACAGTGTAATTTAGTTCAACCAGAATGACCGTTCAAATAAATCATTATCGTAGTCAAAACTTGCAAGGCTTTAAAAAAACAAAAAAAACAAAAAAAGGCATCAAATCAATCACAATGAAAAATTATGATTGACATCCAAATTCTGCTTTTAGCATTTGCAAGATGCATCTTGCTGTATACTTTTCATTTTGTCGACCCTTCACTCACAAGTAAGCCTATTATGCAAGAGATGTTATCAGTATTTAAAACCATTAATCTATGTTTGTGACGATTAAAAGGCCTTGCGGTGCAAGTCGGTGCAAACCAAGAGCATGTTTGCTTGGTTCAGAAGATTCATTTTGCTTTCCATGATCTCACAGAGTGTGCAGTGCCGTAAGACTGCACTAGCACCTGCAGAGCATACCAGTGTACATTTTATGGTCATCACGTGGCCTTATTTAACCACACAAAAACATTTTTTTTTCTTTTTACATTTTTCACGTTTTCTACTCAGAAGGACCATTAAGGCAAAAATACTTTTAGAGTCTTATTGGAAGTGAGTTGTGTGCAAAACAGTGAAGAGGACATTTTTCTTGAAAATTCATGTCGCGTCTCTTGCGTGCGTGTGTGAGGGCGTTCACGTCTCAGGGCTTAACAAGAGACGTCATTCCAGGAGTTGTTGTCTTATGTTTTCCATAACATCAAAGCTATCTGAAGACTATGAGAAGGACAAAATGGCTGTCAATCAGTGCGACAGATGAGTGTCACAATGTGCATGCTGCCGACTCCTCATGTTGTGGAACAAAAGATTTAAGCTTCCATTGCACTGGTCACCAAACTTTTTCAATCTGACAACTACTTCTTAGGTACTGATTAATGTGAAGGCCCACCAGTTTTATACAGACTTCTGAAATAACACATTTTCTAGAAATTATGTTATTAATAATTAATGATGTTCACCCAAATGAAATAATTGCTGATAAGGTTTTCTATGGGCATCATGACATGTAAATCATTGGCATCTGTAATGGGAATCTGCAGTCTTCAAGGATTTGGCTATGAAAATTTGAAATGAGAGGTTATTGATGTCAAGGGAGAATGACATCTATGTTGTTCAAAGATTTCTCTATTTGAGGGAGGAGCTAAGGTTGCTGTTGGTAAAAAGTAACTGAGAGCTTCACGGCCGCATGCGTATGTTTTTGCTTGTATTAGTATCTTACTGAAAGTTTAACAGGAAAATAACTCAACGCACATTTAAAATGGGCCCTCTGTTTTAATGTTTATTGATACTATTCCTCTATTAATAGGTGAATTAATAAAACATAACAACATGTTAATTTACCGGCCCGATCATTGCATGTCTCATATCAAAATTCTATATGTATTTTTTTGTTTTGTTTGCAACATCAGGATCATCTTCCATCACCGAAGATGATGTACAGCCATCTACCGCCACAGCTCATGTATCTTATTATTCCGATAAGGTTCCCCCAATTATTTTACCCTTTTGTGCAATGCAAGAGTTTATTTTATGATTTTTTTAATTCAGTTTTTTTCCTTAATTCTAAATATTCTTTACTGTTGCTGTCGTTTTAGTTTATAATTCAATGCATTTTAAAGAAAGATAAATATGGTCCAGTCCGGTGTGCTTTTTCATCGGTGTCTGTATGTAAGTTGGGGGATGTTGTGGGGCGGGGGGGGGGGGGGGGGGGGGGGGGGGGGGTTTCGGCGGGGGGGGGGGGGGGTCACTAAACGAGGGCATAGGGTTAGAGGGCAAAGTATAGTAGAGTTCAAAACCACAACATGCGTAACATCACGTGAGACATCAGCATATCCCACAAGACAAGTGTGTTTAGCATTTTGTGATTGTGTTTCTTCTTTCTTGTGATGCCACCACAGAAGGGTACTTACTGGTGATGGCAAGGAGGAACAGTGTGATGATAACCATATAACTCGAAATGATCAAAAAAATAAGCAGATGATAGTTACGGGTGAGTACACGATTTATCATTTTTACATTTTATATGGAAAGCTCTCTGTGCAGCACGGTGCTAGTGTTTAGCATGGCTGCCTCAGTTCTGAGATTCCAGGTTTGAATCTCGATCCGGTGATGCATCAATATTTAATATAAACAGCGGTTCATTTTTTGGGGTATTATTTTACACCTGTGTGAAGATTACAGTACATGGAATATGAACGTGACCAGCGCCCTGAAACAGAATGTACATGATCTGATAGGCTCCACCATACGTGTGAGTTTACAGTGGTTGGATATTATTAGGTTTATTCATTACCGGTACTTTTATGAGGCAACTTGCGACCCTTCGGTTCCACATTGAGACAGGTTCTTATCTGCTGTGCTGCAGGGGCTTCTGTGTGGTTCCTGTTATTGCGGTCCCTCCGTGCTCAGGCTCAAATGTGCACCCGCGCCGGCTGCGGCCTCACTGCTGCCTGTTTCACTGCCTGGCAATTCAGATTGTTTCAGCCCGATGGCAAGAAATAAGAATTGTTTGTTATTACAATGCCATTCCACAGCGGCTTGAGCGTGTGTTGTTTTGACTCTGAGAACAATCAGCTGTTGCAATAATGCAGTCTGCCTCCGTGCCTGCTTGGCTCACCTCCTCCCCTCAGTTTGTTTTCTGCGGCGATTCCTCAAAAATGCCAAGTTCACAGTCTGAACTTTTACTGGAACACAGGAAAGACCGCTGAATGTCATGTTTTCATCAAATTGATCAAGAACATTTCCTGTTGCTTTAATAGGATCAAGTCTGATGTAATTTGATGGTGACTAAAGTACTGCCTGTAGATGCAGTGTTGAAGTGAAGTTTGTTGAAGGTAATGGAATACAATCATTTTGAACCGAATGACACAAAGCATTTCATTCTCCTGTATGTCACTATAACTACAGATAGTTGAACCAAAATACAGGAAAATGAAATGGGGGTGGGGGTGGGGGAGTGAAATTGGATCATTTCCCGTGGGACAACTGATGATCTCTCTCTTTACAGTTGTTGGGAATCACTGCACAAACCAACCAAACCATTAGGTACACTTGTATAACTTAATGAGCTCTCAATTAATTCTCTGTTATCAAACAAATCTGCCCTAGTACATTCTGCACGTGTTACAACAGCGTGGCTTCGTAGTAAAAGAGTGCGGGTACGAGACTGGCCTGCCTGCAGTCCAGACCTGTCTCCCATTGAAAATGTGTGGCGCATTATGAAGCATAAAATACAACAACGGAGACCCCGGACTGTTGAACAGCTGAAGCTGTACATCAAGCAAGAATGGGAAAGAATTCCACCTACAAAGCTTCAACGATTAGTGTCCTCAGTTCCCAGACGTTTATTGAATGTTGTTAAAAGCAAAGGTGATGTAACACAGTGGTAAACATGACCCTGTCCCAGGGACATGTTTGGAACGTGTTACAGCCATAAAATTCCAAGTTCATGATTATTTGCTAAAAACAATACAGTTGATCAGTTTGAACGTTTAAAAATCTTGTCTTTGTAGTGTATTCAGTTAAATCTAGGTTGAACATGATTTGCAAATCATTGTATTCTGTTTGTATTTATGTTTAACACAACGCCCCAACTTCATTGGAATTGGGGTTGTACAACCAAAAGCTAGATTTTAATAACATATTTCAGAGAAGAAGAATTCTTTGCTTTGAATTAAAATTGGAAGTATTGATTTGCAAGAGAATCATCTTTGAAGCAAAGCCTCCATTGAAAATTTACTTTAGAGTCTAATTACTTGTTATTGATGTACCCAAAAACCAAATCAGAGTCTGGGAAACAACTGTACAACAAAAGATGCATAAAGGATCGCACAACAGATTGTAAATGCATCAAATAGTTGAAGTGTTATAAAACTTGACCTATGGCACTTTGATGCTACGCTTTTAAATCATGAACGCTTCCATTCCCATTTCAGCACCACTTGCTCTTTGGAAAGTTTTGGAGTGAACAACAGGAAGCAATGCTGCATGTTATTGGAATTTGGCTAAGTTGCACTTTGAAAACAAGATAAGACTCAAAAGCTGTGACCAGCTAATCTAAAATGGAAAACTACTTAATGATTACCTGAGATGCTTTTTCAGCTTCTTTTAACTTTCCATTCATTTTACCCAAATAACGTGGGAGGGAGGTGGGGGTGTTAGGTGGACGCTGGAAAGAGGGGAGTCTCTTCTTTCAAAAGAGCCCGAGAACAAAACAGGAAACCATCCCGTTGTTTTGGTTCATGGGCGCTACAAGTGTTTGGAATTTCGAGGAGGTGAATTCACATGTTTATGCTCACGTCTGCGCTCAGGTCGGAGCATGCACACACAAACATTTCCATGCACACAAGCGCGCCACATTCAATCGCACACAAACACGCGTGGAGAGAATGTCTGGCATGCCTTGATAAGCGGAGACATGAAGCCCGAGAGCCCCCCGTGGATGTTATGAGGAGCGATGGCTGAATAGACTAAATAGCTGCCATGCTGCATCGCTAACCTTGGTTGAATCTGGGCTTGAGTTCTTAAAGAAATGTTGATGCTTGGGTCTTCATGATTTTGGCTTAGCGGGTTGAAAAGCATCATGACCCCTCTCGAGCACATAAACGTTACACAGTGACATCGGCTAGTTTATCAGTCATGTTTGCGAATTCAGTGAGATTTTGGAAATCTCAAAGAAGCAAAGAGTGGCTTCTTGGAAATTGTGTATGTCTTATCGTCTACACACGGCATAACAGACGTTTAAAAAGATGTCAGTGGCTCACTGTGGCAAAAATACTGGAGAAAAAAACGGAGGATTAAAAAGATTTAGAATAAAGACATGAAAGGCCAAGGCAGGGTTATGTTTTCCTTTTGTTCCTTTGAACCCAAACTTTTCTCTAATTACACTTTGTTGGCGTACAGACGTTGTCAGTCAGGTCCAAAGGCATTGACCTCTAACCTGTGGAGAAGTACTTCCAGGTGGTGCCGCTCTTGACACCAGGCAGCGACGTCCTGAGGTTGCACACTCGCGCGCACACACATACACACAGTCATGCTGATCCTAAACAAGCAATGACCTGGCAGCTCAGAAATGTCATGTGACCTGCTCCTCAACTGGGTTTTGTAGGCCATATTGACGATATGATTGCTGATTTTTAAATCATTAAAGAAATCACATCTTGCATTGCACTACTGAATGTTTGAAAAAAAATGACAGGGGCCCAGAATGTTGGAGGAATGACTGTCATAACATCTTCATAAACTTTTTTTTTTCCAGTTTGTTCACCTGCAATTTTGCTGTGTTTGGTTTAACAGGGTCTCGTTGATATTAAGGCAGGATTCACAGCTATACCACAGAACTCGATGAAATGACCAAGTCATCTTAGTTGATATTTTCCACCAGGATTTATTTGTGCCTCCGTCTCTCATTTTGATCGCTTGCATTATTTATTTATTTTTTTGTCATGACATGAAATCCTAAGATAGACAGACTGAATAACTGTTCCAAAGACAAAATGTTTTCACATAATGAAAATGATAGATTTGTGAATGTGAGTCTAAAGTTTATCTGTGCATCCAGCAGAACTCAACTCAAAAGTGCAGCTCTGCTTGACTTTTGGATTTGACATCCCTTGAAAGTGGTTCTGGCTCTTTACCTAGACTAGCTGACAGGTCCTGGGCGGAAAAACTCGGTGTGAGGCATTTATTATGTAAACAAGCACAAGACCCAACTATTTGTATACAAGCAATTTAAAACCCTTTTTTTTTTGGTCCCATGGTACTATATTCACTTTGCTTTCATGTTCGACAGCAAGCAGTTTTTGACCCTTCTTGTCCCAAAGCCACTACCACCACCTACAACAACTACAGGGGGTACGGGGATTTGAACAAATGACCTCTTGATCTGCAGTCAAATGCTCTACCACTGAGGTACACCCCTTGCTACAACATCAATATTGTACAAATGACCATGATCTCACGGGTGGGAATCTGGTATTGCGCTAAACTGGCTCAAGTGCTATTTTCAGGACAGGATTTACTATGCTGAAATTGGTGACTGTCTCCGACCAAATGGCTATGACCTATGATGTTCCCCAGGGGTCAGTCCTGGTTCCCTTATTGTCCAATCTGTACACGCTTCCATTTGTCCAGCAAATATGCAGCTATAGTGTCCTACCACTACGATTCTGATGACACTCAGATTTACGGTTCACTGACGGAAGGCGAAGATGGTCCTGCATGGTCCCTCTGTCACGGCATCAAACAGTTCAGAGTGTGGATGCAAAACAATTTCAGACTGAACTGAAATCACAGTTACATCTGTGGCCCACAGAACCAAGGAGAAAGTCACTTTGAGACGCTCTTCAGAACGGAATGAACAGGTTATATTGCACTCATCGAAGGAATGGTGCCTAATCCTGATTTAAAGAGACTAATCCATGCGTTTGTCTCTAGCAGGTTAGACAATTGTAACAGCCTGCTCACTGGGCTCTCTAAATCAGCTATAAGACAGCTGCAGCACATCCAGAATGCTGCCGCTTGAGTGCGAGTCCCTACTAGAACCAAAACATCTCACCATATTAGCCCAATACTCAAGTCCCTGCAAAATCGCTCAGAGGATAGCCTTTAAAACAGCTCTGCTTGTGTACAAGTTTCTTCATGGTCTAGCAGCAAAGTACCTCTCTGACGTGTTAGAGCCATATATGAACCTTCTGAGCCTCGGAGAAACCTTAGAGTCCAGAGTCAGAACGAAACACAGTGAGGCTGTGTTTCACTTGCTGCAAAAATATAGAATAATTTTCCAGAAGATGTGAGACAGACCTCAACTCTGACAATGTTCAAATCCATTGCTGTGTGATGTATTTGTAGTCTTGAATATTGTGCGTTATACTAGTTGCAAGTGTGCAGCAAGTCAATACTAGCAAATGGAGTCCTTTAAGAACTACCTTATATGTACCTAGTTCAATGATATAACATTCAGGAATAGATGCGTAGCTTTATGCAGAGTAGTTATTCCAATCCATTCTCTTATCAACTCTTCAAATCTTATTATGCAGATACTGTTAAGCCACTTGCGCGTTTAGAGAAGCACAAGCTGCTTCTGCTTGTTTCGCAATCAACTCCTTCTACATTGGGATACTAGTATTATATCATATATGAAATAGCAGTGCCAAAAGATTACCAGTTTTCTGAAACAAAATATTCTCCTTGTCACATTGAAGCACAAAGACTGGCGTGTGTTGCATCAGCGAAACTGCAAAGAAATCGTTGCTCCTTGGTCCAGTGCTTAGGAATGTTGGTGTGTGAACTAGAGAAGTCTCTTATGAGCACAGGGACCATTAATGAGAGGAATTTGCTGTTTTACAATTCTTTACAGGTGCCAATGAGCATACTTACGAGTATGAGTAACCTTCCCCAAGGAGACTATGGTGGTCCAGATAGCACGCGAGTCTTAGTTATGTCCTTCTTTCTGTGCTTCCACCGGAGCCCTCCCAGCTTGTCTGTGAAACATGAAACTGTAGTTAGCCGTGCAATAACTGGTACGTGTCAATCACATAGTCAACACAGTCGTGTCCAACATGCCATCTTTGAAGGGAAGCAAGTTCGACTATGAGTACAAATGTGTTGAATGCTTGAGATGGGCATACAGTTCCATCCTCTATTGTCAGCTGAGTTCGCTCATCCTAAACCACATTTCATGGATTTTTTTTTTCTAGGAATTCCGGGAGGTCTGTCACCTGCACAAACGAGTGAACTGAATACAACAGTATGAGGAAGAGAATTCTGTTCATTTGTTTGGTGCTGAATGAATGATGCCAGGTGCCTCCTGCACTGGACAGACCCCACAAGCTGTTCGGGTCCAGTTCCATCCTGTTTACTCCATCATTTCTGTCCTCACATTCAACCTGTTTATGTGACAGAAAAGACAATACAAAACAACGTTCCTGTGTTCCAATACTAACGCCTTTCATTCCTCTTCTTGTTTTCTCCCAAGGACTTTTTGAGAAAGTTGAACAGAAATTAGACGTAGAGATCAAGAGGTTCTACTTTTGGCCTACTTTCAAAAGTGATAAGGATCTTCTCTGTCTAAAACACCAGTTGCAACATGATTTTCCGTAGCCTCTCTTTGGTGTTTCATGTTCATATTTTACGCAAGCACGGGGAGAATGCAAATTCCACGCAGGAGGGCCACGGCCGAGTTTCAAACCGAAGGCTTCTTGGCTGTGAGGCAGCCATAGCTAACTAATGCTCCCCTGTACTACTAACTTATCATAAAGGATCCTGAAATACCCCTATCACGACCGACCTATTCATAAATATTCACAGTATATGACCATATTAGCCCAATACTAAAGTCCCTGCAATATCGCTCAGAGAATAGCCTTTAAAACAGCTCTGCTTGTGTACAAGTTTCTTCATGGTATATGCTGTACTGGCATTTCAAATGACAAAAAAGTAAAAGAAAATGAATAAAAAGCATGATAACATGAAGTAGGTGTTAGCTCTTCTGCATCACAGTTGAGCGGTTTCGGCTTTCCTATGCGGAATTGATATGTTCTCCCTGTGCTTGTGTGGCTTTTCTCTGAGTACTCTGGCTCCCTCCGACATTCCACAAAAAATTGTGGTAGGTTAACTGAAAATACTCAAAATGGTCCGTAGCTGTGAAAATGAATGTGAATGTTTATGTGCCCTGCGATTGTGCTGACAACCAGTCCAGGGTGTACCCCACCTCTCACCAAACGTGAGCTGGAATAGGCTCCAGCTCACCCACAATCCTAATGAAGACAAGCGAAGGACAGGAAACCGCAGTCTTAAACTGGGAACTAATTCACACTAAAGGGACCCTTATTCAGCTTATAGATGCTTTACATAATGTTTTTACTTAAACTCTATGTGACTCATGAAGGAAAAGCCAAACTTGACTTATAACATTGTTCAACCGCAAGTATGGGATCATACAAGTTCGAGCTACCTTTTCCGTTACATCTCGGAACAGTTACTTTTGGCAAAATAAGAGCGTTATTCTAACACAAATCCATGTGTATGTATCATATGGTAAAGTACACTCCATCTATTCCCTTTTCTAATGCAATTATCCTCATTAGGGTCACAGGTGAACTGGAGCTAGAGACAATATTCAAACCCTGCCACCCCCCCCCCCCCCCCCCCAAGAAAAAAATCACGCTTTTAGATCGATTCAAATGATTACCGTAAGCTTCTTTTTAACATGTCATTACACATTTTACACGCTGCCCTTGAGCGCATCTTACACAATCAGTCACCTTGCAGACGATCAATCACAAAGACAGCAGATGAGACAGAAATATGCTGAAAAAATGTGGAGCAAACCAGCCAGCAAACACTCAGATGTGCAGATTTTTCCTTACAAGGAATGTTAATTAAGTGCAAGTGTTGATAATGTAGACAGTGTATGACAAATTAATTGGTGACATAACCATTAAGGGATGAAGGGGAGTGAGGCGGTCATTACACCTACAGTACGTTAGCTTGCTTGCTCGTTATTTTAATACTAAAAACAAACCAAACGCTTAGTTTCTGATCAGAATATGTTTGGCCATAGTTTTTTAAAACTTTCATACTACAATATAAATAGCACTTGTGCATTACACATATTTCCTATCTAGGAATCTTAAAGCTGTATTTAATTGCAATACATACAGTAAAATCCATGTTTTGAAATACATGTAATAAGTAAATGATCTGATTTAGTGTTCATATTTTCTTCTTCATACTGTATTTCAATGTGTTATTTGTTATTTATGTCGATGGATAAAATCACGTGTTTACATTAAAGTTCAAAACAAGTGAATTGGACTGCTTATTTATATGCATTTCCGCATGCATTTCACATACACTTATTCTGGTTATGAAATCTAATATATATATATAGGCAATGCTAGTCGTAGTGTCACGTGTTGAGGTTTTAGTGGGCTTCAGAGAATTTTCAGATTTCAAACTGGACCCTTTAAGTTTGGGAATGACCGGGTTCGTGTTTGATTCCAAAGGTTTCCAAAAATGGGCAAAAATCAATCACTCAATCAAAATCGATCAATCAAGCAATCAAAAAAAAGCTGAAATCAGAGGTTTTCAAAGACTTTTTAAAATAATAAATACAATTATGAAATGGTTCAAAAGCTTTCACCTCCATTCCATTTTGTGTCCAATAAACTCGCTGCCAAGAGCCATGTTTTGCAGACTCGCAGCCCATTTACCGTCATCCGACTTTACCTGCATTGAGCTTCAAGATGACCCCAGTACGAAGCCGTCTGTCGACGCCTGCGGCACGGAGCTAATGGAGCAGTTCAAGGGTGTTTTGAGGTGTGTGTGTGTGTGTGCAGGCCCATGGCTTCGGGATTAGCGTGACAGAGAAGCCAATGAGCTGTTTCCTCATATATGACCTGAATGGATGACCTCGCCATTAGCTTTGCAGAAAACCTAAGTGACATGAGGAAGTATTTCATAGGGCGGCCAGAGATCAACTCACTATAACATTTACTGTGGAAGTATGTGTGAGAGAGTATTTGTTTGTTGTTTCAGAAGCATTTTTGAGGGATTTAATCAGCCCACCAGGGGACTGAACCCTATGACCTTTGTGTCCAACTTTGATCTATGAACGTGTTGCCGTGGGGGGGATGTGTGAGGGATAGGTCAAGAATTAGGATCAAGTCAGGCACCTTCTGCCAATTGGAGGTGACACAAACGCACTTGGAAAATGTCTCACGCTTAGTTACCACGCTTTCAGAGGGAGGCCATGAAAAGAGAGGGGAGACACCAGGCGGCCGACAACGACATCAAGCCCAGATGAAGAATGCGGATAGGGGCGTTAGAAATTTTTAGATAACAAATGTCCAGATTGAAATCGTGGATTTCGAGTCTTCTAGCACGTGCTCCCAGGGAGCTGCCCATGAGACACAGCACGGTTGTGTGGAAACCTAGGATCTCCAAGAAACACTATGGCAGTAACACTTTGTTGTTGTTCCTTTGTCAACTCTACTACAATGTTCATTTACCTGTATCACAAAGTTATAGGAACAGTGGTACATTGGAAAAGTTATCCAATTTCCAAAATGTTTGTGAACAATGTCATGTGAAACATTTACAGAGCTCATTCGGAGATGATTGCAAAATCGATGACTGAACTGAAGAGTTGTTTCTGTTAAGTGATGTGTGGTGCTGTTACCGCATTTACTTTGCGTAGCTTTCTACAAAAACATGAATAATTAGGTTAATTGACTGTAAATTGTCCGTAGGTGTGAATGTGAGTGTGAATGCTTGTTTGTCGCTATGTGCCCTGTGATTGACTGGCGATCCGTCCAGGGTGTACATTAAATCTCGCCCAAAATTTGAGCTAGGTGTGAGCTAGAGCACCCTGAGAAAACCCACGCAAGCAGAGGGGGAACATGCAAACTCCACACAGGAAGGCCGTAACCGAGATCTGAACCCTGAAATTCAGAACTGTCAGGAAGACATCCATCCAACCATTTTCTGTATCGCTTATCCTCACACGGGTCGCGGGCGTGCTGGAGCCTAACCCAGCAATCTTCGGGCGAGAGGCGGGATACACCCTGAACTGGTGGCCAGCCAATCGCAGGGCACATAGAAACAAACAACCATTTGCGCACACATTCACACCTAAGGACAATTTAGAGTTTTCAATCAAGCTAGCATGCAGGTTTTTGGGATGTGGGAGGAAACCGGAGTACCCGGAGAAAACCCACGCAGGCACGGGGAGAACATGCAAACTCCACACAGGCGATTTGAACCCCAGACCTCAGAACTGTGAGGCCGATGTGCTAACCAGTCGCCCACCGTGCCGTGAAGAACACATGCTAACCACTAATCCACTCTTTAGTCCCATGTTTATTTAATTGATAGAATACTAGTATGTATTATGGAGGAAGTAGAAGAATGGAAGTTTAAGTTATGAAATTATATTGAAATGAATTAATTTATATATATATATATATATATATTAGACATATACTGTATATATATTATATATATTAATACTATATATATATATATATATTATATATATTAATACATTTTGTATATATATCCTATTTTTTTCTCAAGTTCAAAATCACCTCACACTCACATGTGGTAAGACAACCGCATTCCAGCAACTCTTTTACTTCTGGTAAGTGCGTTTCTGTTAAAGAGGAACGTTGCCCTCTCCACGGTCAACTGTCTTGTTAAGAATAACAAACAAGCTGCCAAGATAAATGATGCCATCTTTTTAGCCCCTCCAGTTATAAAGGCTGCCATTCAGTCATGTTGCTGTCATTTTCACAGGGCAGTTCCTCAGGAAGATAAAAGGGTCAACCAGACTAAGAACGTGTGGAAAGTGATGTCCTTTGGCCTCACACGGGCACACACACACATAGTCGTTCTCCTATCTGTGCCTTTGTGGCAAATGAGTACAAGGGGGATAGTCACATTGATTTGAATGGGATGTCTGCAATTCAGCAGACGGCATGTTGGTGTTTTGCTAGCCAGATAAAAGACTCTGACTTGGCCACGCGGCAAAACGTAAGGACATAACACCGGCAATCAGGAGCAATGGGCAGGATGCACTCGGTTAAATAAATACTGAGCGACGCTTTGATAAATGTGTTACGGGGTCATGATACCCCCCCACCACCCTCCTTTTCTCTTGACACCCTGTACCATGCTTAAACTATATAAAAATAAACATCCCTCCATCCATCCATTTTGTGTACCACTTATCCTCACTCGGGTTGTGGGCGTGCTGGTAAATGAAAGTCAGTCATGGATACTACTACTCTTGGATTATGTAACACAATCAATTTTATAGTATTAGAATATTAAAGTTATTACATCTGAAATACATTAAATGAATGCACATTGCTGATCGAATGATAGCCTAAAGCATGCTCTGAAACAATATTTAACATTAGAAAACAACACCACAATAAAATGTCCAATGCATATTCGATACATCAGCAGTCATACGAGTTATCTTCCATTATTGAGAATTATGGGCTATGGATGATGAGTGAGGCAACGAATTGCACAAATAAGCACTATTTTTAAATGCATACAATAATGGCCATAACTCTGCATAAAACATGATAACAACCAAAACAATTGTTTGTAAAAAAGTAACCGTAAAAACATAACAATAAAAGGCTTGTTTTTTTTTGTGTCAGATGGTTCTGGCAATGCATTAAGATTTGACTGTAGGGTTATGTATATGAAGTCCTTCCTTTGATTGAGGTGATGTTAAGAATATTTTGAGAAGATCCTAAAAAATCTGTACACTCTTTTAAAAAAAAAGTGATTAGTACCTTTTGAGGTACAATGGGTACTCTCAAAGGATGAACTTTGTACTCGTCACGCCTGACTCGATCGGCCCTAGGAACGTACCTATACCCGTTTGGCTCTTGGAAATGTACAACTAGTCATCATTTCATTAATCCATGAAGTACCTTACTGTAGACCGTGCAGAGACAAAGATGGACGTCTGCTGCAACAGCTGTAATGCTATCCCAGTCCATATGGTGTCCAAGTTGAACTTTGAGGTATGATGCCAAAGAAGATGCTTCGGCTGACTGTCGATCTCCTGATTTAAGAGGAACATCTGTCACCCTTGACCAGCCATTTACCTTTGCATGAAATTTGAAGGCGTACCATAAGTTTTCCTGTGTGTTGTTGCTGTCATGTCTGTTTGGACATTTGTGTCTCCACTGGGAATGCTAATACTAAGGTATTGGGGTCCTGGCTTCAAAAGCATTTAGACCCCAGAAAAACTGCAGTCAGAAGAAGTTTTAGGCTTCATTTGACAAGGACTGTCAGAGTCCAAGTCCATAGTGTTTAACCAAAACATTTTTTAAAGGAGACATAGTATTCTTTTTTTTTTTTTTTTTTACCCTAGGGGGCAGTCCTGTCTCATGCAGCGAGCTGGTCTTACATTGCTGGGCCAATGGCATCATTGTGGTACCCAAGTCTAAAAAAGCAAGGGCCTCTACGGAAGTAAAACTTCCTAACTTTTATCCCACCTTTCCTTAGAGTCATAGAGTCAAGGAAAGATGAAAAGGGGCTTCCTTTTGATCATAGGAAATTTAAAAACCGACATCATAACAGACATCATCTTGCGACGGCGAGTATTGCTGACGTAAACTAATGTTTTGCGAAGATGGACCACGAAAAGCATTCCTTCGATCAATGTGTGCTTGTCGTCCACACATCCATCTGTTTTCTATAGCTCCTGTGAAGGATTATGGGTAACATCCTTTTGTAAAGGTTGGTCAGGACTAACCTATGCTAAAAGTGGGTTACAGATTGCGCCGAGGCACCTTTCCTAATCATTTTAAGAATTCAAACAACCAAGTTCTTCTGGGTCTGTAGATAATGGATGAATATACAGTATTTCTATCTATTTAATATATCAGGTCACCCTGCGTCCCGTAATGGATTGCGTTTGAGTTTTAGAGGTGCCACTTTAAGAAGTCCATTGTTTTCTGAGCATCCTAAGAAAATGTAGAAACGAACTCGAATAAATACATTTCAAAATAAAGAAACCTGACTCCATTTGCTATCAACGAAAAACAACTGCAACCACCTCAAGAGCTCAATGTTCGACTGCCTAATTTAATGTTCTCTAACAATAATAGAAATAATCACAAGACAATATTTACTATGGAAATGATAACTACTTTTCAGCAGATTATGTGCATGATCTGTGTATGCTAGAGCCATAGAAACATTTTACTATTATGGAACATGCTGCTCAGTGTTTACAATCTGACAAGTAACAACAGTCTCATTTCATATCTCTGCCAAAGGCAGCGATGTTGGCACGGGCTAGTGCACATTAAATATTTAATTTCAGCACTGCACCCAAACAAGCATGATTCTCATGTTGTTGTTTTTTAATTCGAGACCCAAACATAATGATAACTTCTTCTAATTCCAATATCAGCAAGCAGCTTCATGTCAAAGAGTTAGAATAATAGAGCGTTGGGGTCACACATGTGTAGCGCTACTGTAACATCTGTGAGTGTGCAGGTGGGACAGTAGAAGATTCGGCACCATGCAGCTGTCAGATGCTGAGCCCAGAGTGCGTAGAGGATTAACGCTCACGTCACGACAATGGCAGATAAAACCCACAAAGGCCGGCACGTGACTCTTGGCGTCTTCAGTTGTTTTAAATGCGTAACTGTTGACCTCGTGAACTTTCTCAGTGGTTTGCTGACGTATTTTTGGGCAGTGTGCAAACTTTGGGTAAATGGAGGCTTTTCATTTGTCATCAGTGGCTAAATGGAATCCACTAAAGCCCTCCTAAAAACATGATTGGATATTGGCACCTTCTGGGAAGCAGGGCGCACATGAGTGTGCTATGGTTAAAAACAACAACAACATCATTTTAAAAACATTTAAACTCCTTTCAACACACAAACTTATTAAAACACACTTTTGAAAGCATTTCTTGGCACCTTTTCTGACTCTCGCTGTCATGAATTGGGAGACATGACTTTGAGGGACTGTAAAGAAGAAGACTTATAACAAAAGAGAATCAAACATATATTTAACATATTTAAATACCGAAACGTTAAACCAAACCATATCATTTTTCCAAATTCCGCTAGCATAACGCTAACATATAATTCAAAACTCGATAAACGGGCAAACAGAAATGAGCATAAATGATACGGTAATTACAACTACTAACTGCACATGCGATATATACGTTTTATCTGTTTTCTATATCTTTGCGCATGCAAGATGCGTAATACAGGCGTGCGCTTTACTGAAACATATTAACCCTCCTCCTTATCCTTCCTAAATTTGAGCTGACTGGAAATGGTGCAAATATTAATCAGTCTTACCAGGAGCTCCTCCGTGTGCATCAGTTCCAATGTGAATCGAAACAAGGACTGATTTGTGCAACTGGGTCTGAAAAATCTCACATGCACAATTCGTGAAGTGCATGTGCGACTTACTAAGTTGCGCTTGCGAGATACATAAAGCACATGTGACAAGTTCGATTCAGTAAGTTGCGCTCATGAGATACCACCGGTGGGGAGGCAATTAACGAAGCGTTTGGATTTGTACTTATTGTACTGGAGTAAATTTTTTTTAGGTATCTCTACTTTACACTATGTTGCTTGCGGCAACGGCAGATGTAAATATGCTTTCCATCTTACTGCAAACCACCTCCAAGTGGTGTTACACCCAGTTACTGTATGTATGTACATATATGATTTTACACTTAGAAATAAATGAACAAAACAAATGGCACATAATTTAGCTGTGAAATTGATTTGACAAACGTTCCTAGCCGGTTGTTAAATGTTTAGTGACTTTTCTACTTTTTCTGCCGTCATGCCATAGGCTATATAGCCATTAAAAAACAACAAATAAATGCAATATGTGACACCATGGCTAATAACTGCTGTTATTACAAAGAAAAAAATAACAGGGCATATGTTGCAATTATTGATTCATTCATTTATTTTCCGTACCGCTTCTCCTCACAAGGGTCGCGCTGGAGCCTATTCCAGCTATCTTCGGGCGAGAGGCGGCGTACACTCTGAACTGGTTGCCAGCCAATCGCAGGGCACATACAAACAAACAACCATTCGCACTCACAGTCACACCTACGGACAATTTAGAGTTGTCAATTAACCTACCATGCATGTCTTTGCACGGGGAGAACATGCAAACGCTATACTGACTAGGCCGGATTTCAACCCCGGTCCTCAGACCTGTGAGGTTGATGTGCTAACCAGTCGCCCACGGTGCCGCAGTGTTGCAATTATAGTACGCAGAAAATAACTCCTGAATTTCACCCAGCATGAAAGCAATGTTACATAACTTACCAACTGTTATACTGTAAGAAATTGTTTGACTTACTGTAAAATTTCTTATTCAAGGCTACCTTGGGTGACCCTTGTTTGGGTTAGACGTGTGTGACAGTGTATTTGTTGTCAGCGGAATCGCTAACTGTTGACAGAAAGGGACTTTTGTTTAGGAAAAAAAAATATCCCTCAGTGTGCTTGCAGGTGCTCACAATCTTGTTATGTTTGAAGGCGATAGCGGCCTAGCAGTGAGCGAGAGCGTACAGGGCAAAGCGACATTAGCGGAGCAGCAGAGGTGCAACATCTAGTTGGCAGCACAGTGAAATAGTTGACTCATCAGATAAGATGCGATGATAACGTAACATGTAAACTTCTGTGTGTGTGTGTGTGTGTGTGTGTGTGTGTGCGGGTTTCTCTGGAAGTAGGTAGTCAGTGCTTGTTGTGACACGCCACTGTGCAAGTTTTCTAGTCGGACAACTTTCACCCTTGAGACACACTAGTAAACACATTGAAACAAGTGTGTCGTCATGTACTGCTCCAAAGGGCATTTTTAAGTAAAAACATAAAAGGCCAGTTTGGATTGAGAGAGTCTTAATCTCAGCTCCTGCGCTCCTTTCTGGAGTTTATATCTTATGATTGCAAATGTTTTGTGACCGAAGGCTCTGAGTTTACTGTGAATATGTGTGTGATTGTTGTCTATTGTGCTCTGCAATTGGCTGGTAACCAGTCCAGGGTGTACCCCACCTCTCACTCAGTCATCTGGGATCGGCTCCAGCTCAGAGTTTTACTCATCTACTGTAAGGGACTCAGTAATCTGCAGTAATATTAATTGTTTTTCGGAGGAAAGAATGCCTGTGAGTGTTGTTATATTGCCTGGCTACATGTGTGTTCAAATATACATTCCTTCAAGCATTATAACACCACCACATAGACTCTAATTGTTAGCCTGTCTATGGCGTTTCCCATTATGTGTTAACATTAAGATAACAGACTTAAAGGCAAAGTTATGTGGTTGTTTCAGATACAAAATGTACAATTATCTTTGTTTCAGTATCGCAAGGAACCACTCTGTTCCAATTTGACAGTATCACTCAAAATTGAGCATTATTATCGTTATAAAGACCATTTTTTTTATAAAGCTCTTTTCTTGAATGTCATGAAATTGTTGTGCTGTCTATCCCTCAGGTTGTTATTGCTTTGCGCCCCCTCTCTTTCCTCCTTGTTTAGTTCCCCAACCAGGTTCCAAAAAGTGTTGTGGTCTTTTGTTATTGCTTCTTCAGCTTTCTTCTCTCCCAATTTATCCCATTTCTGTTACCATCTCAGCAGGCGTGATTGTCGCTGTAATTGTCTTCTGCTGTTTTCTTTCTGTCTACCCCATCTTAAACCGTGTACTTTTTGGTAGCATTCCAAATCAATTCGCCAAAGACAACTGGGGAAGTTTGCCAGGCTCACCTGGTAAAACAACAGATATGCTCTGGTGCAATAATGTATTCGGCCCATTCATACTGCATGTTGTCATACAGAAGAGCGGGGGGGGAAATGAAGATTGTGTAGGTATACCTAATGAAGTGGCCACTGAATTATTGTCTGATAAATGATTCATCCAATTGACACGTTACTTTAGTTAAGCTTTCTATATACTTGCTTGAGAACTGAAACCAATATCCATTTCTACATCTGCAAACATCCAACATCCTATTTAAACTCCTGACTTTTGTGTAATAATGTATAATAATGCCATTGTGTTTCATAACAGATGTTTTATGTGTCCTAACTCTTCTTTTCGCCACAGATTGAGGTGACTCGCCGATGACGCGACAGGACCACAGACTACAGTCGTCACTGTTCACTTTTTCCGCATGCTAATCAGTGTTGCGTGGGCACATGGAGGGGCCCCTGTGGCGACAGACGGCGTCTATGGGAAATGGCTCTGCATGGAAATATGTGTGGAATGTGTTACAAAAAGAAGAAGAAAAAAAAAGATAATGTTCCATCAACAAACCAAATGACGATGACTAATGCGGTAATCTTATCAGCGATGCAACTGGAAGCGCCACTTGTGATCAACCGTGGCATATCATCCACCTGTATTATGTTGTGTCATTTACTATTTCATTTATCAAGGTCTCGTTTGACTTTTGATGTTTGTAATGATTATAGTGTGAAAGAAAGAGTTCTGTGTATGAGGAAGAAACCATATGCGGTAACTTGTCCCTGCATGCAGTGGCGCAGTGCAGGTTGTCAACGCCTGAATCAAATATTTGTGCCCTCTAACCAGACTCAAAGTGCTTCCTGGTCGTGAACCTTTTTTATTTTTGTATTTTTTTATTTTTGTATTTATTTGTTTTAAACTCCTTTTAGGCCACCATACCTACAAGCTCATGTTCAGCAATGCGGATGTAAGGCAACAAGTCCGAGATGACATCTTTAAGAGTCACGATACATTTGCTTGTGGCATTACACATCATTTACTGTACACAAGCAATACAAACGTCAGCGTGAACGTCTTTTTCATATAATAATTTGATCAATAACAGTAAAGACATAGCCCATGGAATTTCCTCTTGAAAATTAATTAATTAATTAACTGATGTGAGTATTTGAATTATTGGCAGTTGTTATCAGTCAAACAAAACGTTTTCATAAAAACTAACTTTCAAAAAAGTATTTCATCTACGAAATGTGAAATTTCTGAAAAATATTACATTATGAATAAATTGGGCTCATTACTTTTTGACTGCCCCTCGTATGTCTCTTACATCATTGCAAACTATAACCTCAATAATAAAGAAATATTCATCCATCCTCAATACCGCTTATCGTGTTCAGGGTCACAGGGTACTGGAGCCTATCCCCGCTGACTTCAGGCAAAAGGTCGACTAGGAGTGAGTCGCAGGGCACATACAGACACGGACAACCATTCGTACTCACATTCACACCGGCATTGAATGGGAACTGAACCCACACTGCCAGAACCCAAGCCAGGCGAATGTACCACTACACCATCAGTGACTATAATAAACGCATTGTTAAATTAATACCTCTGACAGTGCTAATCACGAACTTGCCCAAGTGCGCCTCTGTACATAATGAACTCATATTTTATTTATTTTTTTAACTGAATCGATGCTCACTTTGGAGACTGATTTCAGTTTCTTTCAATAAGGGCTCACTGACATGACATGAACATGAACAATATCAAATCAGGTCGCGTTCAAACCGCTACATTATCCCCCCCCCCCCCCCCCGATGTTGACATTAGTGAAGAATGTAAAGTCCCAGGCCCCAACATGAACAATCGTGGTGGCGTTCCGTACACAATGACAGGTTGGAGCCACAGAGGACCATGATTGGGTATAAAAAGACCTGACACAGTCCAACACAAGTTTATCACTTGTCAGCCCTCCTATCAAAACAACAACACACGCACACACACACACTGGTTACATACACACACTTGCTGCTGTGTGAGGATGAGTTGATAGAAGATGCGCTGTGCTTTAAGTGTTGTTGCAAAACATTATTATGATTTATAGCAGTAGTTCTCAATTTATGTATTTATTTTCTTTTTACAAGCACCACCCAAAAATACTTAGCTCTCCAAAAACCAATAATAACGAGGCAGAGGTTATATTTCTATAAGGTACATTTTACATTGTTGGAAGCCACGGTAATATTATGCATCATTTGAACAATAAATGATATGATATGGTTAAATATAGGAAGTTACAAATCTGTATTTAAATAATCATTTTATTAAAATGTGTTGCACATAAAAGTTAAATCAACGCCTAATGTACATTTAAAAGCAAACAATTATTAAAGATTCAATTCAAATGTACAGAACTTAAAAGTTAAATATAACTGAACTGTACTTAGGCGTTGAGTTGTTTTTTTACCACCACTAGAGGGAGCCCACATACCACTACCACACACTATATAATATGTCAGCATTTTGAAAAGTCCTTTATATTATTTTATCAGGGGATACAAAACAAGTTATATTTTGTACGAGAGATGCGACATAACAGAGTCTAGAAAAATATTCCTATAAAATGATAATACATCTGTTTAACTGTTTTATTTTTGTATGGAAAGAGATACAAAAGAGTAAGAGGGCCACAATGAAAAAAAGAGTACAAAAGTCACATTTTGTTAAAGCAAAAAGAGAGTAAAGTTAAAATGTTAAATAAATAAAATTGACTATATTTTTTAAAAAGATGTAATAATAGGAGAACCACGCAGATACAGGGAGAACATGCAAACTCCAAACAGGCGAGGCCTTTTGCTAACCAGTCACCCACCATGCCACCAAGAGTTATGTTGTATTAAAAGAAAAATGACAACATTGTGAAAATAAAGTCATAAATTTGTAATGAAGATGTCAAAATGCAATCATTTCAGTGTGTATTGTTGTTTCTCAGGGGGTGACAAAAACTTTCCACTTCGCTTGAAACTGCTCATTCTGATGATTAATCTATACTCAACAGTCTTCCTTTTACCACCAATATACATTTAAGCCAATAATATTACAAATGTATTCACGTAAAACTATGACTTTTGTCAGTATTCTACGATTTTTATCTTCTTTTCAATGTGGCCTGAACATTGCCATGGTTCCAGACTAACTTAGTTAACTACATTTTTCTTTCGTTATGGAACGAAAACGTCCTTACCTCCACAGCTCAATACATATTTGAATGTTTTGCTTTGTTTTACACAGTAATGGCGGCACGGTGGTCGACTGGTTAGAGCGTCTGCTTCACAGTTCTGAGGTCTGTGGTTCAATCCCCGGCCCCGCCTGTGTGGAGTTTGCATGTTCTCCCTGTGCCTGCGTGGGTTTTCTGCGGGCACTCCGGTTTCCTCCCACATCCCAAAAACACTAAATTGCCCGTAGGTGTGAATGTGAATGTGAGTGCGAATGGTTGTTTGTTTGTTTGTATGTGCCCTGCGATTGGCTGGCAACCAGTTCAGGGTGTACCCCGCCTCCTGCCCGATGATAGCTGGGATAGGCTCCAGCACGCCCGCGACCCGTGTGAGGAGAAGCGGCTCAGAAAATGGATGGATGGACGGATGACTCACTAATGCCTCTAGAGGAGAGCGTTTTATTGACAAGCAAGAGAAAACAGCTTGTCCAGGTGCCTTCACAAACATTGTCCCTTTAAACAATGACTGACAGGATATTGCTATGAATCACAGATGAAATATAACTTTCCATCTCTTTCAGTGCTTTCCACACACCTGTAGAGTCCGTCAACATGTACCTTGTGCAACCTTCATGAGGGATTTGCATCATGTGCAGAGCGAGGCCGTGCATATAAAAGAAAACGACAGAAAAAGCGTCTCATCGCTGCCCGCCTTGCAATATAAACAAACGCAGTAGACAAAGACAAAGCGGAGCAAAAAGCATTCAAAAGGCTCTTGATGCATAACTGTGCGTGCCACTTTAAGACTGTGTCCCAATTCATTTCACCCTGAGAACCTAAAGTTTTGGGCGCTTGTCTTAATATTTAGTCTGAAAGTGAGACAATACGTAAGATGTATTAGGTGATAAAACCCAAAAGGCCATTTTCATCACAAGACTTTATTTTTGCAATGACATAATACCAAATAATGTCACACAAAGGCAATAACTGGAATACCAAGACGCTGTGTAACAGACATTTCTGATTCCCTTAACCTGAATTAAGTGATGTTTGGAGTAAGCAATAACCCTTATAAACATTTTATATAACGCAACTCTAACTCTTCTGTGGGGAACGTGCGTGCTATCGCGAAGCAAAATCTGAACAAAAAGTTCAAATGATGACCCCTTTATGAAATGAAGTGTTCAATTCCAAGCATTCCTAACATTCCCTCGTTCCCCCGTCTAAAATACACGAGGAACAGGTGAAAGCCCCTCCCTCACGCCTTCTTTGTCGGTTTAAGTAAAGCCAAGCTGCCATTCGTCTCACATTGGCGTCTGTCAGTTCAAGTATGCGAGGGGATATTCCTGTAATGTTTTGCAGCGTGTCATGCCTGAATGGGAGGGAGACACTTGGTTGGCACGTGGGATTACAGGCAGGCAGGGTGCTGAGAGATGCCCGTGCACACTCTCGTCATTATTTTTCAGAAGTGTGTCGCCACGTGATGTCACCGATCCTTCTCTAACGCAACAAAAGTCCCACACAGTTCACAGATTTCATCCTTTTCATTCCAGTTTTAACTCCTTCCTATTCCTTTTCGTTTGATTTCCGTATGGGATTTTCTTTTTTTTTTAAACTGAACGTCCAACATAAGCGCAATCAATCGCTTAATATGTTCATTTACACATCTGAAAAAGTAAATATTGGGCTATGATGTGAAATTTCAGCATGAACCTAAAATGCACTAAAACCTTTACAGGCGAACTTGATTTTGACCTTCTCTAAACTTTTGATGTGACTTTGTTCAACTTGCTGTTCTCCAACAAGGAGCTGAACAGCATAATTGAAAACAGGCCACCCATGAATTCACCAATACATTTCCTAGTTCCGTTAGAATTGGTATTTAAACAGTCCTCTTCATCATGCTGTTCATTGAGTTTAGAGTGTCATCAGCAGGTTGCAACAGAGATGCTGGGAGACTGGAAGAGTCACAGAAAGGCATATCAGTGGACATCCTTGTTAGAGAACAGCAAATTGTGCAAAAAGTAGTAAAACATTCAACAGTTGGTCGAATGAAGTTCACATTTAAAGGTTGTGGTGCATTTTAGGTTCATCCAGAAATTTCCCCACAGGGCGAATATCACTAACTTTTTTTTGAGCGGTGTGCATGGAATGGAAAATTGGGTGTGTCGCGCGTCAGAAGTGGAGGCCCGTCAGCCCCGCCCAGACGTTCCCTTTCTATTGTTGGCTGCTAAGCTGCAGAATTCCTGCTGGAGATTCCTCGCTGTGTAATGGGCTATTATGCTAGCTCGCACGCTATTCAATAGACTAATGACTTGTGTCAAAAGCTAACGTCCCAGTGGAGTTACTTGCATTGAAGTAAATAGTTCAGAGGTTGACTGCCATTGTGTTGTGTCGCCAGGCCGGGCCGCTCTGCATGAACGTTAACCTCTTCAGAGCGCGAGGAGGGATGTCGGTGCAGCAGAGCCCTCGCAGAACTTTTAACAGCTTTTTTAGGACACGGCTGACTCATGAAGTAAAGGCCATGTAATTGTGTTTGAAATAGAATGATGAGTGTGTCAACCTGATAATCTAGAAGCATGTTGCTTTATTTGACTGCGAGGACTATTCCAAGGACTCTTTTTCTTATGACATGACTGCGTACAGTACAGTACAGTGCAGGTGCACTGATTTGAATTAGAATGTTGTGGAGAAGTTCAGTTAATTCAAAAAGTGAAGTAGGCTAATTACTACTACATTTTTAGGTTCAAATCTATTTTGATGGTATGGTATGGTATGCTTTATTGCTAATCCTCAATGTGTGTAGAACATACAAGGTTGACATTTCTTTCTCAAGGCCCACTGTCACAAACAAAACAAAAACATAAAACAATAATACATTCCTTTCTCCCCCATTCATACTTACTGTTTGGTGTTTGAAGGGGTTAGATATAAAATAGTGTTTTTTTAATGTAGTATTCAAATTTCTTGACTTAGTGAATTGTGGATTTTTGTTAGCTGTAAGCAAAATTGGAATGATATTCAAATTGATTGCGATGCACCTGTATAATCCCTTGCATATTTGCTGTTCACTGTTCACGCATTTAACCGTTTGCGTTTGTTTTCTGTGGAACCTATTGCCCAGCTCGTCACGTTTTTCGGCTCTTTCTGCTCAGCCAATCGCAGAATAGTTTGGAATAGAATAGAGAAAAGGGATTCTAAGGCTGGATTACTCTGCACGTCCAACTGCTCAATATTGACATGACAATTTGTCTGTTTTAAGTGTATTGCAGTTTATGGATTAAATGACTGATTTAAAGTAATATTTTCTCTTATCTAACTTGCTGTCTTGACTGACTCTGCCTCAGACATGTCTACAACAGTTTTGCAAACAAGAACCGGGTAAATCTGGAGACTTTACTGGGCATCATTGTTGTTAATGTTATTAGCCTCTGCAGCAATTATTTTTGCTATCAGCCCGAGGCACAATAAGTCAATTAGAATACATTTGCCACACGGCCGGCAGAGTTAAACGTTTTCCACCAATTTGCACTGCGTTGCTGCCTGCTGCCAGTTGAAACAATTGAGTGATGAGTGATGAGTGATGGGAGGGATTTTGGTTGCACCGCCGTTTGAAGTGAACCCAAGAACAACTTGTATAACATTCACCGCACTGCACGTAAATAAGAGCGAACTGATGAAACACACAAGCTACTCTCCTCTCACGTAAAGAATAGTCACGACTCTCAAAACCGTCTTTCCATGTTTTTTGCCTTGTTTTTACGAGGTATTAATATGTCAATACTGTACTTGAGTAGCTTTTTATTGAGCATTATTTTTTATCTGATGACCTCTTACTCTCTATATTTGAAAACAGCATCTGTACTTTTGACTCCTTAATTTGTCAAAACAGGTTTGTTATTTTTTTGTCAACCTCTGCAGATGACGACACCACATCACAAAGACATTAAAGCAAGAGAGATAAATTCGCTTCTCGATCTCGATTGCGATCTTGTGAGGCAGAAATAAACGGGGACAGCAGCGACATGAAGGAACCTGGCACAGGCCATTAATGACGAAGACGCAACAGATTCCGAGAAGCAAGATATTCCCCATCCGCGGCCTTGTTCAAGAGAATTGCTCGATGTTGTCGGCACCAACAAAGATTTGTGGCGAATGCGTTGTGTCTTGTGCTAGCCTAAAAATAGCAACCTTCTGGCGCTTAAAAAAATTCTAATCTGAACAATTACAAGGTATATTTTTTCAGTTGTTTTCATTGGCTAATTTAGCTTTTGTTTTTGTTTTTTGTTAGTCAGTTCACAACGTAGCACTCATGTTTTGTTGAGTCACGTCTCAGCAGGTGGTAGATGCGAAGGTCCCTCAGAAACATGATTATTAGGGCAGAAATGTATCACTGATGGTGTAGTGCAGACTGCTGATGTTGATTTAATAGTATTGTGGCATTGTCCATTGTGGGCTACTTAAAATGGTTGTTTTTTTTATTACATGAATAAATGGATGGTGCCGGGGGAGGCAGGAAGGGCAGGATCTTACCTGCATCATGAAGAGTAAAAAAAAAAAATAATAATAATAATAAGTAATAATTAAATAAAATTGTTACCCAATTCATTTTATGCTCTGTGTGCACTGATTTTCTTTGTGAATACAATAATGATGTCATCATGGAACGTGCATATTTCCTGCTCAAAATGCGGCAGCGAGCAGCCAAGCCTCACCTCTGATTGCACAATCCCTCTCTTAACTGGGTTGAGGAGGCTTCGAATTCTGTCTCTTCACATCTCCAATATAATGTTTTCAGTTACCTTTAGGATTGCGATTCCATTTTGATGGTTCAACAAAACATATTATGAATTGCATTTTGTGCATAAAATACCAATGTGATTCGACTTATGTCATTTTAAACTAGCTTTTTTGTGCATTTAATTTACTCAATTCAATGGAATGGAACTGGTTGACAGTAAAGCAAACAAAAATTCATATATTGTTCTAAGTTAAATCCACAATGTAATTTCGATTAATAAAAAATATAACCTAACTGTGTTTTATTACTCACACTTAGTCTCACTTCTTTGTATATTATCATATTTAATTTAATTAAAAATAGGAAGTGTTGCACCATGTTGTCTGTTTATTTTTAGCTCAGTCAAACACCTTGCAGTCTTCTGCAGCTCTACTGGGGAAATGATTGTTATAATAAACACAAGTTGACTCATAGATTTTAAATAAACAAACACATTTATTAAAATATTTAGCCAGAACTTGGCATCTTGATGTCAAAACATTTCATAGAAATGACAAACCTAATGCATAACCAATATGGCTTTCAAAAAAAACCAAAAAAACAAAAAATATATATATATATGTACAAATAAATATGACGATACAAGACCTAACACATTGAGCAACAAAATACCTATTTAGAGAGAACCATTACATTATAATTCCCTCGATCGAGCGACAGTGCTGCATAGCTTCATCCAGTAGGGCTATGACATATGTAGGAACTGTTTCAGTCAGAATGGCAAATTCCTGACTATGCAAGTTTTTGGGAATTATAATAATCCATAGATGACAGTGAGTGTCTTGAAATGCTACTTAATGTTCTTTTTGGAGTGCACATATGTGATGATGAAGTAGTTTGATTGTGGGGGGGGGGGGGGAAGTGTTCTGGTAATCAGCTTATCTCTTGGGATCTCAGCTCCTTGTCTGTTTCCTCCAAGCTGGGATGCAAATCAAGATGCAGGTGCTCACGTCGCCAACGCTGAGGTGGTCTTCCACATTGCGTTCCTGAGGTACTGCGCACTTTTCCACCTCCTCCCCTGGCTTGAAGGTAACACGCCGTCTTTAGGTGGTCGTCCTCCCAGACTGTCGCGTTCTCACCCTGTGGCGTCGTGTCCACTTTTGAAAAAGCAACTGCGTTTTGGTCTCGCATCAGAGCCATTGAGGCGTCACCCTTCTCTGATTGGTCATCCTGCACACAAAGACAGGTACAGCAATTAGACATGTGAGACAATGATGTTTCAGGTTATGTAAAATGTTATTTAAACGGGAGGAGTGGTGAGCTGTGCATCACGCACAACCTACAATTTCAAATGTCAAAAATAAACTGCTAATGCAGGAGCCGTTATTGTCCCATTATGAGCAGACAGTTGAAAGCAAACTGTCAGTCATAATGTATTTTTAGCCTCATAGCATAATTCTTCGGAGATGTTTGATATTACTTTTTACACACTGGTACCAGTACGAGTATTCACGCTTGAGTAGTCACCGATACTGAGTACTGATCCCACTAGTGCTTCTGATAGAAAGATTTCGATTAACGCAGTGACAGACGCACGTAATGAGTCGCCAATGTTTTCAAACCAGCACAGTGCAGCGCCAACTACTGGCGAGGAGGACTTACTTGATGTCAGATTTGTTTTGCCTGAAATAACGATGGCCGGTATCGGCAGCCTCCATGAGTACCTGATACCTTGAAATAAGGCCAGTATTGACCCGATACCGATAGCTGGTATCAGTTCTTGCCCATCCCGAATCATTCCCAAGTCATTTTTAATATACTGTCACATATATATATAAATGTCTGTGTAGATTCTCTATCTTCCTTGGTAATCTGCAAAATTGCATCAAAGCAACTGCACTCTTCTTGTTTGTTGAATTGTGTTGTTTCTTGTTTTCCGAAAACATTTTGAAAAATGTTAGGCTAACGACGGTAAATCCCTCACTCATGCGCAGTGGTAGGAAGTAACAAGTTCAAATACTTGTTACTGTAATTTATTTTTCAGGTAATTGTACTTTATTATAGTATTTATTTTTCTTACTGTGAGAAAATAGGCTTGTTTCAACCAACGCGGGTGACCACAAAATATAAAAAAGATGTAAATGAAGAGAGCTGATTGAGCCCTTGAGAACTTATTGGGTGAAACGTGAACCAGAAAGCATCAACAATAATGATCGAGCATACTCGGAGAAGGACGATATTCCACACCAATGGGCTCATTTGAGACAATTGTATAGTTTTTCTGTTGTTCTCATGAACTAATTTAGCATTTTCTTGTTATTCAGTTTACAACATTAGCAAAGCTATGTGATTATGTTGTTTGTGGCATTAAAGCCTGAGCTAATGCTCGCTATCAGTTTTTCCTCTTGTTAGTATGAGCACTATGAAAGTTAAAAAAAGGAAACTTTTCTTTTTTTCATTGTGCCAACTTGACAGTGATTGACAGTCAAAACGTATTTCTACTCTTTTTCCTTAAGTACATTTCAAAGTCTGCATTTCTTTACTTTCACTCAAGTAAAACGGTTATATTAACTGTACTGCGGAGTTGTATTCAGTTTGCATAATAAACCAACCCTTTTCCCTCACTCATCCTCACCTCTTATTGTTGCTCATGTCAGTCGCCAGCTCAGGGCCCTCAGCCGAGTGACTCTTCGTGTTTGCTGTCGTCTCGTCCCTGCAAGCAACACGAAAAAGACGTGATGACTTACAATTATATCCCCGAGTTAAGAGCATTTAAGCAACCGTGCACTCAAGCACGTACTCAAACACGCCTCTACATGTTTAAAGAGAATTTTTCCACCAATTTACTGCATGCTTACAGTAAATACAGGCATTCATTACATGGTTTAATATGGCTTAATGATACTGTATGGGGATCTGTATCGTTAATAAGCTGCGATACCAGATGCAAATTACCCACCTGAGGTCGTTGTTGTCCAGCTTCTGACAGAAGTTGGTGCAGGTGAGGTCTCCCCGATGGAGGCACTGGCAACGTGGGAGACTACTCTCGGTTGCCATGGCAACCTGGACCGAGCGCCTTTTCCTGGGGGCATTTCCCAGGCCATAAGACACCACGCGCCTGAGGAGGGGCAAATGAGACTTTAGGTCAAGTAAACTCACGTAACAGTCATCACCTGAAGTTCAAGTCAACTATATGGACCTATTATGTCCTTATTATATAGATATGTGTATATTGTTATATCCAGTTCTGGGGGGGGGGGGGGGGGGGGGGGGGAAGTAAGAGAGCAAAAAAAGAAGATGAAAACACTGCAAAGTGGTGTCCAAAAGGCTTCTTTCACAATTACAGTTGAAGAAGTCTTTTGGATTAAAGGTGAAACATCAACAAACAAAAGAGTTCAGTTGCCTCATTTGCTTGAAAGAAATGCTCTAAATGGCAATATTTGTAGTTGGATTTTGGGAATATCGCTGTGTTGTCAGTAGTTTATAGAATACAACACAAATGTTCATTTCACTTTAAAATATACCTAGAACCAGTAAAATCAGAGATACTGATAGTTTTGCAGTGGTCTTTTTTCCCAAAGCTGTATATGATATTATAATTAACCTAATGTCTTGATTTTTGGGGGGTCTTTTAACAACACTAATAAGGAGGAAACACCTACTCAGGCGTGTTGACCCATATGATGTCCAAGTGGCAGAAATAGACGCACTCCTTGTCCAAGAAAGTAGAGCAGGAGCAGCGCTTTTTGCGCACATGGCGCCCTTGGGAGGCGGTGGGCGACGCTTCAACAGGAGCTGACAGCGCTGAAATGACAAAGAAGAAAATACAGCATTCAAAAACGTGTTCTTATACACAGATATAACAGTTTAGCAGAAGTTACCAAAAAAAAAACCAACATTCATTCCTATTAATGTTCCTTACCTGTGCTTAAAAACCAGGAGTGCATCACAGATAACACGGAGAGAAAAATGTAAATATCCATCACTCCGGTTGAAAGAAAACGTTTACAAAATTATAATCCAAGAGAAATAAAAGGTAAAAAAAAAAAAATGAATATATTAACGAGTGCTCGTCCTTTGCATCAAAGTGTCAGTGAGCGTCGTGAGAGGTGAGCGCAGAAGTTTGTGTCTTCACGAATGTGGCCCCACATGTTGACTCCCGGCTTTATACAAGTGCTTCGCCTTCCGTCCTCCTCCTCCTCCTCCTCCTCCTCCTCCTCCGTACAGTTGTGTCCTCTGGCTTCCACTCAGACAAATGTTGTTTGTGAGCTGATAAAGAAGGCGGGGGTGACTCCGACTTTACTTGGCATTCCTGTGGGACACCTCCAGGGGGCCAATTGCACTCATCCGCCAGAAGGTGGCAGTATAAGTGCCACTTTCAATCGACCGATTGTCCCAATGCCTCCTGTACTATTACTGGTGAGTGACATTTTATGGATTACTTATCAGAGTGGCTGCGAATCTAACGAATGACCTCACCAGCAGTTGTGTAAAAAGAAAACAAAACTAGAAGGGAGGGGTAATGTATTTCTTTTTTTCCTCCCAGCCCACACGTGCAAGCTACAGGCGGTACTAGTGGAAAATGGACCATGCTTGCGTGTGTACTGTATATGTGCGTGCACTCAAAGCGGGAAAGTTCTTTGCAAGTATCTTAACAGGGTGAAGATTTGGCGTTTCTAATCAGAGGTCAGAGGTCAGCGTTCAGTTTCCACTTGGTAGTGGAACAGCTTATGACACTACGTACGAGAGGGAGTTGCTCTCTCGATCCACACTTTACTCCAAAAGTATTGGAACAATAAGGCCAATTCTGTTATTCTTTTTCTTGAGACGTCAAACATTTAGGTTGGACATCAAACCATGATTATGCAAAGCAGCATTTCAGCGATCAGGGCTACTGCACGAACTTCAGGCATAGTTAATTCAACTGAAGGTATTACTATTTACTATTCAGAGTAGAGTTTATGAACAATAGTACAGAGGCTTTACCAGATGGTGCAAATCACTCGTTAACAAGAAAAATAAAAAGAATGTGAATATATGGAATATGCCGAAAAATACAGAAACGAGCCTAAAAAGGTTTGGGACAAATGGAAGGAGACAAAGACGAACCTTTAACAAAAAGTGAAGGGAAGGCTACAATTTGGAGTTAGTGAAGTAAAGACACTGATTTGTGACTTTAGAATTCAACTCTAGATGTAACATTTAGTCTTTTAGAACTTTATGACATGGGTGACCGTGGGCCGTGCATTTGGTAGCTGGGCCTTCAGTGGGGACTTGCGTGACTTAGTCCACGGCACCTCTTAATACCACCACTATCAGCGAAACCATTGATACTGGACAAACAAAACAAAACAAACAAAAAACAACAGCACGCAACTCTGCCGTGTATATCATCGGGAGCACGTCAGAGTCAATATTTATCTAATAACAGGACAAAAACATACAAGAATAAAGAAAATATAACACAAGACACAGAGATGATGATAATTAAATGTATTAGATCGCTACAGATGTGTTTTTCTAGTCGAACTTGCCTAGCTCTGACCAACCAATCAGAGGATGGAAACA
Organism: Phyllopteryx taeniolatus; assembly: GCF_024500385.1. Taxonomy (NCBI): domain Eukaryota; kingdom Metazoa; phylum Chordata; class Actinopteri; order Syngnathiformes; family Syngnathidae; genus Phyllopteryx; species Phyllopteryx taeniolatus. The sequence goes on from NC_084522.1 coordinate 11,231,742, forward strand.
TGCTAGACAGTAGTTTAGGCCAGCTAGCTGATTTGAAATGTTACTGAGCAAATTAAATTGACATGACATTACATAGGTACTGAAATATGATTGGACCAAAAATCCATCATCCACATACTGCGCAGATAATGGATCTCGTGCAGCCAAGAGAAACACTTACTGACCTCTAGATGTCTCTGTTCACTTTCCCTTCGCCTTCTTGCTGCACAGAGCTGCAGGGGAGGAGGTAGTGTGACGACGAGCTCTGCACGGGACGTAGCTGCATGAGTCACCTTGTGTGAGGGCTGCAACACTTGGGCATCACCGCAAAGACGCTTGACACAAGGACGAGAATGTCCTCATCAGTCCAGATTACCATGTCTGCTCTCGCTCGGTCCTCAGAGAACACTCTACCATGACTCCAGCCACTCTAGTCCAATAAAAGCACTTATTCATGTAATTAACACATGGTGAGCCGAAATTAAGTGCGTTTTAATGGGAGGATGAGAGGGGCATGTGGCTGTACTATAATAAATAGCAATAAATATGACACTAGTGGCACATTAGGGAAGTACAGTTTTGTGTGATAAAATACATTATACTCGTTTTTTTGTTTGTTTTTCTGCAGAAAGACTTACACAATACTTATTCCTCCGGAGAGTCGAAATGTATTTAAAACGTACCTGAAATGGTGGCTGCTTGCTTTCAACACATAACACTACAAACGTAAAATGTTATTGCTCCAAGCCATTGAGTGCAAGAGAAAAAGGAATACTAAACAACACTGGAATTTGCACAGTTGTTTCTATGGGAAATTAAGAAAGGTAAAATGATGGCGGCAATATTTGGGCTACCACCTGTTTCATTGCACCATAAAATAATTTGAATTGTTGTTTTGAAGTCATCCAGCATTAAGTCCGGGACTCTATGAATCTGTTTCTCCTGCACAATACACTATGATGCTTTGATATACCTATCCATCCATTTTCATTGTGCTTGTCCTCATTTACGTCACAGGTGAACTGGAGCCAATCGCAGCTGATTTTGGGCGAGGGGCGAGGTGCACCCTTGACTGGTCATCGGCCGATCGCAAATCCAGTATTTCAGTTCTCAGAAAAGAAACCACCACAATGTGGCTTTTAAACTACAGCACACCACTAAGTGTTTGTAAACAAATCTTTACTCATACAGTTCAGAATATTGATACAGCAAAGTAAAGCTACCATAATGCACATAACAATGGACCAAAAAGTCAGAATGGGCACTAGATGGATTATAATAAATAGTTGAACAGAACATTTGTACACATTAACATTGCCCAAAAATCCATAGAAATGTACATACATTATACCAGCACAACAATTACAGTTCAATAAATTTACAAATGAGAAATCCTCAAAAAGAAAAGTGATACCCTCCATTGTTATGCTGCTTCTAGCTTGGTGTGTGTGTTTGTGTGTGTGTGTGTGTGTGTGTGTATATATATATATATATATATATATATATATATACACACACACACACACACACACACACATACATGAGCAACTACTGAATTTATATGGAATTATGTACAGGTTCCTAAACAAGAAACTCCATAAAGGCACAATCGTCTATACAACATGTACAAAAACATTTTCTGGCGCTGACAAAAATAACAAATCAAATGATTGGCCATCATTATAATTGCCATATGATTGCACGTACAATACGAATGTCAGCATCTGTGCTTTGAAAGGTGATTTGTAGAAACAAACCCCTGAAGAAGTGTTTTCAGTCTTAAAGTGACTACAATTACATACAAAATAAACAAAAAAAGAGCTTTTGGCTCTGGGTTGTTTTCAGGTGGCGATGACCAGTCTGTCTTCATCATCACTGGAAACCTCATTATAGTCATCAATGACCTTCCGCCTGCTGGACACTGGTGGTGCTCTCTTAGGTGCATCATCACCACCTCCCTTGGGGGATGCCGCGCTATGTGTTGGACTTTGTGGAGCTGAATGCTGCTGCAGCTGTGAGGCTTTCTCCCCGTCTACCTTCTCCAAAGTCTGTGTGAGCTCTGCAGCGTTGCTCCCGCCAGTGCCCGGCCTGGTGGCTGGATTCAGTTCTGGAAAGGTGCTGACAGGCAAAGAGGCAGGTAGGGGAGTGGCCGTACGAGCTGAGGGTCTTTCCGTTTGAGATGATCGCAAGCAGAGAGTGTCAGGGCTCCCTTGCCTGTCAGACGACCAAGGTAGAGGACTCAGGGTTGGGAGTGGGCTTAGAGAGGGAATGATGGCAGGCAGGGCAATGTTAACTATCTGCAGGCCTGGCATGTGTGTCTGGGTGCTGGTGCCGCTTTGGGAGGTGGGGCTCGCAGCTAAAACCTGCAAGGCGACCCCTTGCTGCGGTAGGATTTGGCCGGTTGCTAGCCCCGTGTTGGTCAGGCCCATTCGGTTCAGCGTGTCCAAACCTACCGGCTGCATTGTCTGACCCTGCAAGTCAGTCACTTGACCGATAGGGAAGCAGGGCACCATATTGCTGATTGGCTCCTGGATCACAAGGGGCTGAGTCTGCAAGTTGTCCGGCCGGGGCGAAGAGTTGGGGGCGGTCGACGGGCTCGCGTTTCTGTGGATGATACTCACGGCCGGGATGGTGAGCTGAACAGGACCGGCCTGAATTGGCACAAAGGTGGAATAAGCTGCCAGTCCAGCAGGCACCAGTTGGATGCCCCCCACGGGAATCATGTTGTAAGGGGAGCTAAAAGGTTGCTGGGAGTGCAGAGGCAGGTGACTGAACAGGTGGGTCGGTGTCTCCATTCTCTGGGCTTGAGATAGAATTTGGAAGGGAGCATGCGTAGGACTTTGTGAAGTGGAGGTCTGTGTGCTTTGGTCCACTGGTATGCCACACTCAGTTTTTGCCAAAGGATGAGTGCCAGAAGATGGTTCCTATTTAAAAAAAAAAAAAAAAAAAAAAAAAAGAGAGAGAGAGAGAGAAAATGGGTCTTTCACTGTAACTCAAACACAGGAAAATTAAATGATACTTGGGTGCAATCCAACAAGAGAAAACTATTACAGTGAACCCCTGCTACAGTTATTGTGGGTCATAGTTCAAGACCCCACTATATCGCAGAAGTGAGCGTTTAAAAAAATAAATACAATTTTAACAGTACTTTATACAGGCAAGTCCAAATTTTGAGTTGTGCAACATGCCAGAAAACACTGAGGTCTACTGGAAGAGATGCAGCGTAATTAAGAGCAAGAAGAAAAGGCAGAAGTTCCCCTGGAGTCTAATCTCCAGTAATAGTCGTTCCCACAGAGCAGAGAAATTATTTGCCTTTGAGTATCGTGGTATGTTGCTTGTATGTGTCGCTGCTCTGTGTTTGTTAAATTAGCAGCTGCTTAAATGTTTATTAATTACCGTAGCATCTATGCTAATTCCGTTAAGAGCATCTATGGCTTTTCACATTACACGTTAGCATTAAGCTACTGAACATTCATTAGATGGAATTGTATGGTCTAGTTGAAGATTTTGGTGACATATACATTTAATTCTTTTTTTGTTTTATGTGTCAGTTTTACAGTAAACTTCAACTGGGAGAGACAAATCGCTTGAAGGACGCACACTTTGCCTATTATTTGGATAACTGTGCAAGCAATAGTGTTCTTGTTTTTCCTTGATCCTACGATAGTCTCCCATTTCATGACAGCGAGAGAGGGAGAACATGTGCTAAGGAATATTGTATTTAAAAATCTAAGTATGTATTAATAGGTTTACATTGTTTTAATAAATGTAAATGTGTTTAATGCATGTGGGAGGATGAAAAGTATTTAAAAAAATCTTTTTCATATGGTCTATCTATATCGCAGGTTTTCACCATTTCCAGATCGGTCTGGAACATACCCTGGCTATAAAATGACTAATTTAAGGTTACTGGTAGTGTCGTCCTTCACAAAGATGTCTTCTGTGAAGCATTAACATCCATTCACAATCACCCTATGATTTGCTGTTGACCATTCCACAAAGTAGTCTGTCCCCACTAGGACATGATCTGGTCCCTACCGAGACTCTCAAAGGGAAAAGCAGTGTAGAAAATAAAGATATTATGATCCATCCATCCATTTTCCGAGCCGCTTCTCCTCACTAGGGTCGCGTGCGTGCTGGAGCCTATCCCAGCTGTCATCGGGCAGGAGGCGGGGTACACCCTGAACTGGTTGACAGCCAATCGCAGGGCACATAGGAACAAACAACCATTCGCACTCACAGTCATGCCTACGGGCAATTTAGAGTCTCCAATTCATGCATGTTTTTGGGATGTGGGAGGAAACAGGAGTGCCCGGAGAAAACCCACGCAGGCACGGGGAGAACATGCAAACTCCACACAGGCGGGGCCGGGGATTGAACCCGGGTCCTCAGAACTGTGAGGCTGACGCTCTAACCAGTCGTCCACTGTGCCGCCTAAAGATATTATGATGGGAAAAAAAAAAAAAAAAAAGACTCCAAGCTGTTTGGGTTTATGTCACACTGTTTACATAACTGAGGCATCATTTTGGCATCCAGCCTCCACACCTTGTGGTAAAACGGAAGCTTGATCAAGGTTAGCTTTTCCAAACCGCACAATGGACAATAAACCAAACTGGAACTGCTTGGTGGAAATGACGTTACAGTATGAAGGAATCAAAGTAAGGGTAAACAATAGGAGCCAGGGTACTTCAGGGTGCCAGAAAGCAAGTGAATACCATTTACTTGAACTGAAAATTATGACAAAAACCTCTATTTGGGGTTTCGCCGCCAGATATACCCCGAAAGATTTAGGTTTCTTTTTGATTTACTAAATAAAAAAAATCTAAATTAATCCAGCGGAACCTGTGGGTGAGGAGGCTAAATCAAATGGATGTCGTAAATAGTTGTACAGAGACCATATTGCAAGACTGCCTGGTGGCGTTGTAACCACTTCTAAAGTGACAGACTGGGAACCAAACCTCCATTATCCGTTTTATGGAAGGAATATTCTCATACGTACGTATAAAATGTTTGGTTGGGTTGTCCTTGGGTAATTTAGCAAAACACAATAGCTAGCAGGTGTTGGGTCTCCCTTCCAAGCAATTTGCCTCACGTAACTTATAGATCACACACTCAAACTATGGCGGTCGAGAAGAAGGCTAAAATAATAAAGCCATTTACCCACTTTTCTCAGTCGTTCTCTGCCCTGGTCAAATGACGTTATGGTTTGTTTACATGTGGTACAAATTGGAGCTATTGCCACCATGAAGGACATGCAACGTCATGGTTAAAAGGTCTATAGATAGGAAAGTCACACAATTGGAATACATGTGCCTCACCTGGCATGGTCTAAAGCCCATCCCTGACACTGGGGGACTAAAGGGCACATCACAGTCAGGGTAGTCGATGGACATCTGCCTGCACGGTGACACGGGGCTCATCATGTGCACTGACTCCGTGTCCGAGAAGTTGGAATCCGTGGTGGCCACAAAGGGGGGCAGAGAGCTACAAATAGAAGATGAGCTCGGGCAATAGCCAGAGATTGAGTACTGCTTACTCAGCGACAAAGGGTTCATGATGAGGACAGAGTCTGATGTGTGGGGTTCAGGAGCTGGTGGCTGTGCAAGGGAACTGATTGACATCTGAGCCAGGAGGGCACTTGGAGGGACCTCAGTCTCCTTAGACGGAATATGCTGTGGGCTGGCGGACACAGAAGGGTTTGTGGACAGGCCCGATTCCGCTTGGCTGTCCTCCTCTTCCTCGTCTTCATTCTCTTCCTCATCAGGGCCGTCGGAGTCGTCGCCGTCTGAATCTTGGCGGTCAGCGCTACTCACTTGACTGCGGTCTCCTGCAGATCCAAAAGTATTTTGTTATACTGAATCAGGTAATAGAAAGATGTTGTTAACCATTCATTAATGTTATTCCTTTGTAGGTTTATTTGAGAGAAATGCACTTGTAAGAGAACAAATCAGTGATGTCTTGCACTGCGGCAGCAGTGGAGTTTTCCCGTTAGACCACAATACACCCCTGAGCTCCAGTACTTGCAGAGGTGGAAAAACCAATATGCTCTTAGAGACTGGGACCATAGAATGCTTTCAGGCAGCTTGTCTCCTTTTTTTTCTAAAATTAGACGCAGCAATTTCCTCTTTGTAAATGTTGTGCTTGCCGCCCACATGCACTTGGAGTTAACAGAGGATGAAGCAGCATTTAGAATGTCTAATTAGACCACAGCAAAACTCAATGAGATAGCAACAGAGTACCAGTAGGGACAACTTGTTTTTATATCTTATACTATTGAAAGTGGAACTAATGAAAGAGATGTAAGTTTATGGTTTGAAAGGAGACCTAAAAGCAATGAAATAATGATGCAAAACATTGAAACGCATGTTTAAGGGTAAGAACTGTACCTGAATCTTCTGCATCTTGATCTTCAGCAAGTCCATTGGGCACCCCCATTTCCATGCATTTCTTACTGTGTGCCTTGGACTTCATATGCTTGGTGAGATTTCCTGCAAAGAGCAGAAAGGTGTTACGGGTAGGTAGCGACTGAACTGTATCATAGGATACTCTTACATAAAACAAGAGTCTCTGGGCAAGCAGCATGTAATGGGTGAGTAACTGATAGACATTTTTAAATGAACGTGGGTTGTTCTGACAAAGTACTGTTCCACAGTGTTGCGTGGGAAGTGGGCAAGTTTGATAACAGATGGTGAATCACACTGTCTTCTGAAACCTCATTTTGAATATCCCTTAAAGGAGGAATGGCACAACAGAAGCGTATACTTTAAACAACCACACATTAAGTTGAGTCCCAACCTAATGTATATTGTATTTATATGCAATTTGCCGTTCTAAAGTTTCCTTTACTGTTGTTTAGAACCAGACACTTTATATACTGCATGAGGAGGAAGATACCAACATACTACATTAGACTAAATTATATTACAGAGCCATGTTTCAATCCTAATTATTTTATTGTAGACCTCTGCATATGGAAAGCACTTGCAATGTAATACTTTGAAAGCCTGAATGTATAAAACAGACGTTGTGGCTTTGGGCCTTTAAACAAACCCCTAAAGCTCTCACCTTTGGTCTTGAAGGAGAAGTTGCAGTGGATGCAGTGATATGGTCGAACATCAGAGTGGGTGCGAATATGTTTGCGCAACATGCTGGGCTTCTTACAGCGGATCCCGCATTCCTCGCAGATGTATTTACCACGCCCTCGCCCACGTACATAAACATACTCTTCATTAGATTTGTATCTGTGGAGCGGTAACAGATGAGGAAAAACATGAGATAAAAGTCAAAGAAATATGTTATACTCAACAAGTTAATGTGATAAAACCATACCCGCCATCAAAGATTTTAATCCGTCTTGGTTCTGTTTTTGATGCCAACTCTTTATCTGACTCAATGCTGGAATGAGTTTCTGTTTTCACTTTACTTCTGGCTTCAACTGATCTGGTCTTCTGGCTTACTGGCACCTGTAGAGACATGTCATTGCCTTATTGTTTCATGTATTCATTTGTTCCAACAAAATAATGCAGTGAAAAAAATGTCTGAAAATGAGTTCCTTACCCTTAGCATAACATCTTTCAGCTTGCCAGAGTAAGACAAGATATCCGATTTTCCAGACGTTTTTATAGCCGAGGTGTAGTGGATTTTCTTTGAGCTCTGTTTGGAGTCCAGAAGTGACATGACCACCTTTGTGGGCAACCCAAGTGGATTTAGATTGTTTGGGTTGACTGTCCAAGCAGCATATGCTGAAGTTTTCAGGTCGGTCTGTAGAGTGTGAAGTGGTTTTCTCCTCATCAAAAAGCACCATGTGAAAGTGGTGGTTGTCTTCAGGCTGGGGAAAGACAGGCGATGACTATCTTTTGTGTTAACCACGGAAACAGATGTGGGCAGTTTCACATGACCACCATGGAAACTTGATGGTCTTATGGGCGATTTGATAGGATTCCACTGATTTTCTTCCATTTTCACTTGAGGCTTCAGGGAGTGACTGGCTGACATCGAGACACCTTGGCGATCAGGTAAATTAGTATGCAGGACAGGGTGAGCCTCTCCAGGAATAACTGTGCTCGTGTCTTTTTCTAGACCAATACCATCAGGTGACATTGGCTTATCATCGTCAAGATCCTTCGCTGTATCAGTTTTAACATGAGGCAAAGGAGGAGCCTCTGTCTCAATTGGACTGTCTACTGGTTCAGTTGTACACACCTGCCTAACGAGCGTAAGTTTCCGCTGTCTGGTCACTTCTGACAAAGTGGAATTAAGATAATTTACTGATCTGCCATCAGTTAGGCAGGCCACACCGTTCTCGTCCTTAGCACGTTTTTGATGCTTTTCCATGTAGATATCTAAACTGTTGGCGGGTGATAGCATTCTTTTACTTGAAGCAATGGGCTCCTGTTGTGGGCAAAGAGTTACAGATGCGAGTTTCTGTGTGCAATGTAAAGACCCCAGAGATGACACTCTTTCCCCGGTGTTGTTATGAAGACTAACAGTTTGAGTCCAATCCTTTTTTATAATTGGTGAAGCGTGAGTTTCAGCATCTAGAATATGAGTGGCTGGACGGGTACTTTTGCTGGAGACGGAGGGAGCAGTGTGGATCTGCTCATGCGTTATTAGGATCTGTGGCAATGGAATACCACCTGCCTGGGTCTGACTGTTTGCATTTCTTTTCTGTTCAGCAGCAACTGTTTTCCTAACATCCGAATAATGACTGGGGTGGTTAGTATAAACATTTTGGAGCACATCTAGTGATTTTGAAACACTCAAAATGGGATTGGCAACAGGGATTGGTAAAACTGGTAAAGCTGTCCGAGATTCCTGTGTGCCAGAGAATGAAAATGTTAGACTTGGTCTTTGAGTAGGACATTGCAATTGGTATTTGGGCACAAGGCATTTACTGTCTTTCAAGTCAGCTGGCTTGTTTAGGGCAATCTCACTTCCTACTAAGATCTGGCTCACAGGTTGCTGTACCTTTTCGCATACGTGAACTCTGGATGTTTGATGCCAAGGGTGGGGAAGGCCATAGACTTGGGGCTGCTGTGTTGTGCTCCCCAAATGTATACTTTGGACCATTTGTTCATTTCTTTGCAGGGGTAATTCTCCAGAATGGAGGATGAAAGGCTGGGCCATGGTAAATCTGTTGACAATTTGAATTTGGCATCTGCTTTGGTCAACATTTGTAACTGGAGCTTTCTCAAGATTTATGACAGCTTTCTGAACAGACTGGTGATTATCTGGGCATATTTTTAGAGACATTTGGCGAACTAATGGCCCCCGCCTCCTTTCAATAAGTGGAACCTGAGCAACATGGGTGATTGTTCCAGTTTTAGGATGGCCAACGGGTGATTGACCTCTTCTGGGAGATACATTGCCACAGTCAAAAGACTTGCTACGGTAGTCACATGAAATTTCCACTGAGGGTTGAGTACAAGTGATCTGTTCGGATGCAGCACGCCTCATCACTCCTGGTACACCAAGTGTGCTGAAGACCTTTGGCTGACCTTGCGGCTCTGGAATTCTGCTGACACACTCACCTCCTGAAGGACTCTCTGATCTTGATGGCTCTTCTCTGTCAAAAGAGGCTGAAATGCTGGAACAGTGCGAGAGAGTACTGTCTCTGCTCAGGCTTCGTGAGAGGCTCGATTCAAAGCTCGAGTCACCTGAGGAGTGGTCCATTTGAGCAAGACGAATTCTTTTCTTTTTTGGTGGAAGTTTTTCTGCTGGTAGCTTTGACAAACTCTCACTTCTTTGTGGCCAGTTAAACTGATCTGCAGGCTTTTCTGCCTCCTCAGAAGGCTGTGTTTCGTGTTCTCTGTCAGGCTCTTCAGTGACCAAAATCTCAGGAACCTGGATGTTATTTTGACGAACTAAACGACACTGTTGAGCAGGAGTAGCGGTTTCTCCAGTTGCTGCCACTGTAACATCAATGCATTGTTCCATTCTTTGATTCCTATAATCAGCTTCTACAGTCTTGTTAGATAACTTTTCAAGGTAGGTGTCATCTGCGGTTACATCTGCATTGGATTTCGGGAGGACTTTTTCCCTACTATCTAGTGGAGAACTCCTATCTGTAGATTCAGTTTCAAATGAGCTAGGTCTGCTGAGAGAGTTTGTGTGTCTGATGACTGAAGTACCACTGCATTGCCTTTGCATTTCTCCTTTAATGGAGGTGCTGATCTGAGTCTCTCGAATTGGTGACAGTCTTGAATCTGAAGCACTTGCACCACGTGCTATGAGTTGAATTTGAGGTAGTTTTGGCAGATTGTTTTTGGTTTGTATGTCAACCATTACAGTATGCTGGGGGAAAGTTTTATTTCCAAGCGTTGTCAATAACTGACATGAATCAAAACTAACTGAACAAGGTGGATTTGTGTCAGTTGGTGATTGATCGTCCTCATCTCCCACACTTTTCATTTTCCTTCTCTTTCTGAATGATATCTGTTGGTCAATTAATCCTGGGCCACTTGTTGATCTAGAAACTAGATTTGGTTGCATATTAACATGAAAGACATCTTGATCTGTTTCTTTAACAACAACAGGCTTGTGCTTTGGCCCATGAAGTTCTGAGCAGTAAAATTTCTTGTGAGTTTCAAAGTTCTCCAACTTTCTGTACCGGTTTCGACAAGTTTCACACTCATACATAGTGCCTTTATTTTGCTGAAGTTTTCTTTGTCTTTCCTGACTGTGCTCAAAAGATCGACTTCTTTGCATGAGTTCTGTGCTATTATTTGCTCCATGATATCCGTCATCCATAGAGCGAACAGTAGGAAGTCTGTGCCCCTCACTGGTGGAAAAATCTTCCACTGCAGCTTGTCTGACCAAGGTCCGAGAATGTATTGCTGGATTTGGGGTTGATGGTGCAGATGAAAATACATCATCATTAATTGAACTTTTCTCATCAAATGAATGACAAATTCGCAAAGGGTGGGGCAGATGGGCAACATTGAGTGGAAGAGCAGAGTGTCCTGGGGTAGTAGGCATAGAGTTACTTCTTGTGATCGGCAAACAATCCATTGGGGCGTATTGAGAAGGTACAGAAAGAAGAAAAAATGGCTTTGTTTTATCTGTGGGTGTGAATGGGGACTTGGGGATGTCGGAGCTAGAACTTGACCTTCTTCCGATAGGTTTAAGGTCAAACTGAAAGGAATCTTTAAATATGTAGGATTTTGGAGAGTCTATGCTACCTCTCCTTGACAAAGATGTTCTCCTTGGTTTAACACTGTCCAATTGCTTGTTGTCTACCACTGCCTCATTATCAGATATCAACTTTGAAATTCTTTCTTCCAGAGAAAGGGCTTTCGTTTCTAATGGGGGGCGCATCTGTCCCTCTTTTGGTTGTGACCTCTGCTCTACTGCTACATGCATGACTGTAGAAACAACAGGAGAGACATTGGGCACATCCTTTTTGAATAGGTCAATGTCAACTGGAGGAGTTATCTTCACAAATGGACTAGGTGGACTCATTGCCTGGTCAGCACTTTCAGAGCGAGAGAAGTAGCCAGAATCTGTACTTCCCAAACTACGGGGACTAAGTAGACACTTAGCTTGTTGCTGTTGAGAAAAGTCTGTTGCTTGTTGCCTCTGAAGCTGAGCATGTCCACTTAAAAGTGGAGACTTGCATTGTTGGTCTTCATCTTCACTCACAGTATCTAGTGAGGGACTTGTACCAACGACCTCTTTCAGCGATGACAGGACAGTGATGTTTGATCTCAGATTAACAGGTGGAAACTCACGTTGGCGTTGCGAAGCAGCTTGTTCAGGTGCTGCACCGGTAACTCGTGGGCTATCTGCCCTCAGAGGCGAAACATTAACTGGATATACAACAACTTTTGGGAGCACAGCTGTCACTTTGGGCTCATGACCTCTTTGAGCAAGAGCTGGTTTCATTGATTCGAACACAGTTGTTGAGTCCACTTCCACGTAGTTTGCTTGGGTTGCACCAGCACTCTGTAAGCTATTTTCTGACAAAGCTGCTGCACTGCTTTGTGATGATTCTGGATCCAGATCGACAGTACTTCTGTCATCATCACTGTCTCCACTCTCTTCCACCTCTGAAGGTGTTCCAAGGGCTTTGTCAGAATCTTGGGATAGCAGTCCACCTCCTGATTCAGAGCGTGCAATGAGACCAAGTTTTATAGCATGAGCATGCGATTTCTTGTGCTTGTACAAGTTGCTCTTAGTTTTGAAAGAGAATCCGCAAGTTACACAGGGGTATGGTCTTTCTCCTGTGTGAGATCTGATATGTTTGAGTAGCACACTGGGTTTCGCACATGCCCGGTTGCAGTATTCACAAACATATTTTCCTGGTTTCTTGGACTTTTGGTCCTTGGAAACCTGCTCAGAGCCAAAGTTCATTACAGTTGTCATCTGAACATGGTTGTTTCCAGGTGTAACTGGGACCTGTATGGTGTTGGGCACACTTGCTGAGAGCGACTGGCAGGTATGCACAATTGGGGGTTGGCTTTTTGGCAACGCATTTGAGCCTGAGGGAGCAGGTGCATGAGATATAGTCGACAGTCCAGTATTAAAACTCATGTGAAGGCTTGGCTTTTCTGAATTAGATACAACAGGAATAAAATGTTGATTTGCAAATGATAACGACTGCAAAGGGTCACCCTGTGAAGATGCCTGTACACTTTCTTGTAATGGTGCTGCAATGCCAATGAAATTACCCTGTTTGTCGATATAATAGGTCTGCATAGGAGAAGCTTGAGTATGGATACCAAAATTAACAGCTGGCATATTTGATAATTCACCCGTGGCTTGAGGTTGAAGAGTGGAAGTTGGTTTTGCAGTGGCTGTGATTTGGAAGGACTTTTTCCTCTCAGCAAGTGTAAGCATGTCAGGTTCCATTGCCTTCAGTAGGACATCAAGTGGAGCACTGGTGTGGTAAGGATCTTTATCAAAGCTACAGTCTTGGCTGTTATTGTCCCTGGGTTGTGACACTTTTAGAGAACCCTCTTCATCATCATTGTTTGGTCTGTGTGATGGTGGTGTTGACTTGATTTCCTCTTGCTTTACTTTTTCATGGTTATTGACAGATTCCCTTCTGTCAGGGGATGGTTCAACAGCTTGAGCATCCTGTGACTCTTTTTTCTCATTCAATGATGTTGAAGGATTCTGGAAAGGACTGTTGGAAGTAGGGGAGGAAGGTGTATTTTCCTTGGGGGTTCCTTCTTGGACAATTTCAGGAGTTTTCAACTGCAGTGGTTTCTTCACTGGAGATTTAGGAATTTTCTTTTGCTTGTTCTCTGCAACAACCTTTTTCCTCTTCAAGCCTTTGATGTTATCTTCAATTCGTCGACTGCTTTCAGATATACCTGGATAAAGGAGAAACAATAATTAAAGACAAGATATTTTCAATATAGGCACGGTGACTGACTGGTTAGAGCGTCTGCCTCACAGTTCTGAGGACTCGGGTTCAATCCCCGGCCCCGCCTGTGTGGAGTTTGCATGTTCTCCCGTGCCTGCGTGGGTTTTCTCCGGGCACTCCGGTTTCCTCCCACATCCCCAAAACATGCATGGTAGGTTAAGTGACAACTCTAAATTGCCCGTAGGTGTGAATGTGAGTGCGAATGGTTGTTTGTTTGTATGTGCCCTGCAATTGGCTGGCAACCAGTTAAGGGTGTACCCCGCCTCCTGCCCGATGATAGCTGGGATAGGCTCCAGCACGCCCGCGAACCTAGTGAGGAGAAGCGGCTCAGAAAATGGATGGATTGATATTTTCAATATCTGTGGTCATTTGGCAAAATAAAACACATTTTCCCATTCATCCATGCATTTTCTATACCGCTGGTCCAGTCCAGAGCTTTAATGTATCCCAGCTGCCAGCTGGCAAACTAAAAACTACAACTTGGACTGGTTCCATTCAATCACATTCACATAATCCCACACTGGTTCCATGAAACCTAGCTGAGTGAACCACTACACTACGAATGACACGTAAAGGTTCCTAACCTTTAATAAAAAATAAAAAAAAATACAGATTCAAAACCTGATTATTTTTAGTAACATAAAGTGTGCAAATCCTTTGAGCGCTTTATTGCATGAGGTACAAGAAAACGATGAAATATTAATTGTTCAAAAAGATAAAGGAGTCACAGGTTATACTAACATCAACTCAGAGGTCCTTACAGGTGATTAGACACTAAAAAAAAAGAATCCCACCACACCACTCAACAGTAGCACTGCCTTGCTCATTTTCCCACATCCTGTCCTGCCCTTTTCCGTCCTCTCTTATCTGGTTCTCTTGGTAAGTTATTGCATATCCTCACCAGGTGTTAAAATTATGACGAATTTTGTTGTCATCATTCTGGGCAGGGACAAAAATACCTGTCATTATTTATATCTTTCCCATTTAGCTTCTCTACACAATCTCTTCTCAATCTCATTAAGAACGTTTCCGTCAACGCTCTAATGATCTGCAGATGAGATGTATTTTTTTTTTTTTTTTTTTTTGAAGCGTGACTCAGGAGTTGGTCAGGGAACCTCCACCGGTTAAATTAGAGTCGCATTTAAAAAAATATACCATACATTGTACTGTACCACTGCATTGCATCTGGCATTTCTGGACTGTAAAACATTTAGCTCTCTTGCATTACAAAAAAATAGATTATTACTATTACAAATACTGTCGTTCCAATAAATAATAATTAGCTACCACGTCATTATCAACTTGGCTTGGCAAAAGAATGTTTAAAAAAGTATTTCAACAGTCACAGTTCAGACTACAAGAAAGAGTGTGAATTTCATGACAGGATGGACTGGATCTCCTTGTGAAGCATCCATCCATCCATTTTCCATGCTGCTTATCCTCACGCGGATCGCGGGCGTGCTGGAGCCTATCCCAGCTATCTTCGGGCCAGAGGCGGGGTACCCCCTGATCCGGTTGCCAGCCAATCGCAGGGCACATAGAAACAAACAACCATTCTCACTTACATTCATACCTACGGGCAATTTAGAGTCTTACTTCGCCATGCATGTTTTTGGGAAGTGGGAGGAAGGAAACCGGAGTACCTGGAGAAAACATGCAAACTCCACATAGGCGAGGCCGGATTTAAACCAGGGTCCTCAGAACTGTGAGGCAGATGTGCTAACCTGTTGTCCAACATCCTTAAAGGAAAAATAATTATGTACTTTTTAACTTTTGCCATTTGCTAATTTAAACATTTAAATTAGATATTTTTGAGTTTAAAATGTCTTATTTAGATAAATTATATGATTTAATATTTTTATATTTGTTGACCATTCTCTTTCAAACTACTTTCCACCCGATTCTTGTTGAAATTATTTTTGTCCTTCACATAACAATTTGAAAAATAAATATCTCTTACCTTTCGTTGAGCTTGTGGGGTCATTAAGCTCTTTCTGGGCCTCTTCAATTTTATCTGTAATGCAAGAAAAGGTATATTTTCAGCATACGGAGAGCGGCAGCACATGCAAATGCCCACAGACGCAACTGTGAAAGGATGGCAGAATGAAAGTAATGTTACTGGGGATTCCTCCCACACGGCCGATGCAGGATGAATGTCTGTTAAATGAAAAACAGATATTCTTCCATAGCCGAGAGAGTGCACTGTTCCATAACGGAAACTACTGTCATCATTGAGGCAGCGCCCTTGCGTAATATAACTATACAGTCACACATCCATTTCAATGTGAACGTGAATATGCATTATGTACAGGTTATGTTTTCAAACACAAAAATCAGAATCCAAAGCTCAACATCCAAACGGTAACCAAAGAATGTTGACGTGCTCTTCAGGCAGCTTTGCTTTGGCCATTTATACAGCAAATGCGCCATATGGATGTGTGGGAGCTGAATCAATGCTGACGGTGAGATACTTAAATATTAATTATATATGCCGTGTCGCTGTGGTGTAGGTTAGTCATAGTGGAGCAGCCTGTGCTAATGAGAATTTAGTAGAATTTCATACAGAAAAAAATAATAATAAAGAATCATGGAAGTCACTTGAACAAGTTTAGTTTTATAAATCAATAAATAGTATAAAAATACTCTAACATCTAGAAAGCTAAAAATGGCAACATGTAGTGTTTGAACTGAAAAAAAAAAAATAATAATAATAATAATAATAATAATAATATATATATATATATATATACACACACTGTATATATGTCACCATTCTTTAGGAGTGCCTAACTGCAGGGATAGCAATTGGGCATTAACACTCCAGCTGCTGGACAATGCGTGAACAAAAATGCGCAGAACTTTTCATATGATTTCTCATCCGGGATCAAGAAGATGGTGAACCAGTGTGTTCCTCACTTGCACAGGCAGCTAGCCAAATCAGAAAATAGGCTACTAAAAAACTTGTGAAATTTGAATTGAAAAACAAGTTTTAATAAAGCCTGCTCACATGGGTTTCCCCCCAGCTACTTCAGCTTCCTCCCACACCGAAAAACATGCATGTTAGGTTAACTGAAAACACTAAACTGCCCAAAGGTGTAAATCTGAGTGTGCATGGTTGCTTGTCTATACCAGTGTTTGTTTTTGTTTTTTAAACCAACTGCCACCTTAAAAAATACTTTGCTCTCCAAGTGCCCAACAACATGACCAAGATTGAAATACAGAAGTGTTCAAATGAGGCAGAGGCTTTATTCCTTAAATTCAATAAATTTTATTTATAGAGCACTTTAAAAAAAACACACAGCTAAAACAAAGTGTATTTATGATATTACTGTAAGGCAATGTATGTTATGCACACTTAAAACGATCACTGCGCTTAAATATTGCACAAATAAATAATTGTACTTAATTAATTCTTACTTAAAACAAGTGAAATAAAAATTGTGCCAAAATAAATGTTTGGAAAAAACAGTTCTCAAATATCAAATGTAAAAGTAGTTTACTTAAAAGTTAAATACCACTGAGCTGTGTTTGAAAAAATTATTGTCATGGTTTTAAAAAAAATGTTTAAGTCACTGTAACATTATGCACAGTTTGAATTAGTGGAAGCCTGCATAGCCAACTTTGAGAATCACTGCTCTATACAGTATATGCCCTATGATTGGCTGTCACTTTTCACCCAAAGTCAGATGGAATAGGCTCCAGTTCACCTGCGATCCTAATTGGGACCAGCGGTATAGAAATGGATGCATGGATGTTTCAATAAAAGGTACCAGGAAACCAGCTCATAAGAAACATTACTTGCAGAGCAAATGTTACGTTACCGAATGTTTTCATTGGCGTCTCTTTGCAGGAACAAAGAAAATTTCAGATCATCTGAATTTTAATATTCTCTGTTTTACCAATGACCATGCTACTCATTCATATAATAAGGGAAAAATATGAGCTTTCCTCCCACGACCATGAAACTGAATTGAAAAAGAAATCTCCTTCATATATGACATCATGGTTCAAAGCGAGTCCTACAGGACCAATTGCAGCAATTTAGTTTTCGACCGCACAAATGTTATTGGAGGGCGAAAAAGGATGTTCTTCTGTCATTGCCAAAATCACAGTAATTCCATGCCGGGAACACACAGAGAAGAGAGAAGGATATGAGCGGCTGGTGGAAGAGGTCAGTGGATTATGTCATTGTGTGTGTTACAAGTCACACCCTTCTCCATCGCTCTCCTTCTATCCCGGGCACACGCCACAGATTACATAATTTGTTCCCATCCAGAGCTGCTGTGGAGCAAAACAAAGGCACCCTGCCATCAGAAACACAGCAACAGAGGCGCACTGCGAGAGGGCACCTCATTTTTTTAGTGTATGTGCATCGAAGAGAGATTCTATTAGTATGTTCCACAGCAATTGTGGATTCTCTCTCCCTCCCCTGTGCTCTCTTGGCATTGAAGCTGGCCGTGGTATAACAAAAGCGGGAGAGTCCTGAAGCTCCCCTCAGGGTAATTGCAAGCAGGCTGCGAGGCTTCCTCGAGTCAACAATGATGCTATTGCAATCCTTTCTTGGACGATTTGGCACTTTATTGTTTGAACAGTTTGCCTTATTACGGAATGTTTTGTGTTCGACCACACTGCCAAACCGTGGCATAGGTGATTACTGCCCACCAAACACTGTATTAGCGGTTGCGTACGAATCAAATTGCTCTCCTTACATAACAAACCACAAACAAGACCCCTCATGCTGAATGACACCCATGAAGTCATGCTCAGAAAGCAGGAAACAATGAGTAGAAAGGGACAAGGCTGTGGTCCCTTCATCCCTCCCTTAATAAGGACAAAATATTCCATCCACGAAGGCCAAGTTATTAAGACAGCAGGGAATGATTATACAGTTCACATTTCCCTAATTATGGCGCTTGAGTTTGCTGAAGTGGTCTTCATGATGGTCAAATATTTCATGACAGTGGCTTTGAGACATTCATCTTGCCATCTGCAAAGCATGCAGCCACAAAAAAACAATAAAAAGGGGAACATAAATGTGGCAAGTTGCCTGTGATGAAAACCAGAGCAAGTACTGGAGCGTTTCCAGAAATTTAGGCAGGGTGAGAACAAGCGACCAAACACACGCCACATTTACAAGAAAATTGTTCAGTACTGAGAAGGTCTATCCTATGGTTAAGATGACAGTATAACAATGCAGAATATTTCCTTCGTGCCAATGCAGTAAATGTAATTTTCAAAGCTCAGAAAACCACAATCGAACACTTTTTTGGCTCTGTAGGCCTATGTTTAAATTGATGTTATCATTGACAATAAGCATGTGTAGTATCTGACTGGCATTAATAATCCAGTAGAATATGAATCAATACACTTGTTCTAATGTAATTTAAAAATGCAAGTGATATCCAGTCCCAACCCAGTCACACAAGTAAACAGAGATGTCATGACTCATTTTATTTACCAATGTTTCTCTTTCCCTTTTATCTAGCACACAACTGCCTACGTACAGAAAGGCTTGACTACACTAGAGGTCAAAGACAACAGGACGGTGGCGAGGTGGTGAAACATTGTTGAAACACGTATCATGAAAGCTATGTGGTGATTTGGCTGGCGTGGGCCAGAGAGGGTGGTTGCCTGTCGGAGGCAAAAGATTGTGAGGTGGGGAGTCTGCCTCCTTTTTGGTTGCTGTCATGACAATTGCACATCGCCAGTGCTTCACGCACTGCCCCCCTACATGATTGCGCTGTGCTGACTGGGACGAGGGGGAAATGGGATTAGTAGGGCCCCAAAGTGAGGTCGTCATGCAGGCGCAGCCTTGAAGGCTGATGCTCACCTGGTGTGATCTACTACATGCCGTTTGTCACTAGAGGGGGCCGCACAGCAGGATGGGATGCCTACACTGTATGTAGGAGTTGGGAACCATACCAATGACACCTCTCAGAAAGAATAAGAATAAATGGATACATGAAGGACGGCAGGGTGGACGACTGGTTAGAGTGTCTGCCTGACAGTTCTGAGGACTGGGATTCAATCCCCGGCCCTGCCTGTGTGGAGTTTGCATGTTCTCCCCGTGCCTGTGTGAGTTTTCTCCGGGCACTGCGGTTTCCTCCCACATCCCAAAAACATGCATGGTAGGTTAATTGACAACTCTAAATTGCCCTGCGATTGGCTGGCAACCAGTTCAGGGTGTACCCCGCCTCCTGCCCGATGATAGCTGGGATAGGCTCCAGCACTCCTGCGACCGTAGTGAGAAGCGGCTCAGAAAATGGATGGATGGATATATGAATGAAGGGATGGATGGATAAATGGACAGAAGGACAAAAATACAAATAGGGTACCCATAAGTAAAAGGTACAGAGCACACTACAACAAATACCTAAACTACATTTTGTTTGAAACTACTGTAGAGCTACTTTCTGTCTGATGAATAACATTTCAGTGGAGCCTGAGGTTGTAGGCGACAATTTGGAATTCCAATATTGTCTAGAGAAAAATATGCCTCTAATGGTGTGTAAAGTTTGATGCATGATGTCACCTAATCACATAATACCTCAGCATACCTCACAAGACCTGAGTTTAGCAGGCATCACAAGATGAACTCTTGTTTTTCCCTTGTCTTTTTGTGGTACTAAGAAAGAAGGAGGAACCTCAACAGACAGAACAGCTGGGATAGGCTTGCGCTCACCTGCAACACTAGAGAGGATCAGCGCTACAGAAAATGGATGGATGGATGGAAATTAAGAAAAGTCTCTTCCCGTGCAATGTTTTTTGAAAATATGTTGGAGGGGTCGTTTTTACTTCATCATGCCAACAAGCAAACAAACAGCAATGACTACGTGAACTGCTTGGCGGAGGTAAAACGAGAAAACCTCACCCTGTAGCATCACAACTGTATCTCTTGGCACAGCCTTCCTCAGCTTGCAGGCCAACAACTAACCACCAGGCTCAACAAGCCTCCCTGCCTCCTGGCCCTTAAAATACACATTTTGCTCAACAATCTGCACCGTTGGCCTCACCACACCAAATGGACGCCATCAGCTACATAGTGGCAGCTTTTCAAGGCAGCGTGAAGAGTCCATATGCACCATGTTTACTCGTTTCAGGCTGCTCTGCCGGCTTTTCTTCGTCAAGCTGCTGCTCTCCCTGCTAGCATCAAAGACACACGCTCTAGTTGTTTTGATATAACAGCATCTGTGAGGTTGCGATATCATTAGTATGCACAACACCACACCAGTATAGCAGGCCGTACACTTGAAATAGAGAGTGTGAGGAGACGGACCATGTATACAAGCTAAAGGACAAGTTAAAGGTGAAAGCATTTTTCTGTTTTGACTGATGTGTGCGACGCCAGAGGCAACCGTGAGGTTGTAATTTAAAAATCAGAATGGAGGAGATAGAGACAGGGTACACAGTTCAGCATTCAAATTGAATACAGAGGAAGAGAAAAGAATCGGGATGAAGAAGACGAGATGGTGGCCGGCAGCTGCCCCCTTCTTCCTTGTCACAGCGCGGAAGCGAGATTATGTAACTCGAGCACCTTAAACCAGCATTCTGTACACGCCCGGCTTTGTGCAAAATGCACACACAGGCGACACACACACAACCTCACAGACACTGCATTCTTTGCACAGTCAAGGGCATTTGCCAACACAACAATAAGACTGCAAGAGTCTGAGGTACACTTTGCAGGTGCACCTCAGACTGGTTCCAGGCTTCCAGCTTAAAATTTTTGTCAAGCTTTCCAGAGTATGTCCTATGCTATTTAGCACAAATGACCAAAACAATAGGTACACCACCACAAGGTAATGTGATCCATCTGTCATCACATAGATATACAGTGGGTACGGAAAGTATTCAGACCCCCTTACATTTTTTACTCTTTGTTATATTGCAGCAATTTGCTATAATCATTTAAGTTCATTTTTTCCCTCATTAATGTATACGCAGCTCCCATATTGACAGAAAAAAACAGAATTTTTAAAAGTTTTGCAGATTTATTAAAAAAGAAAAACTGAAATATCACACAGCCATAAGTATTCAGACCCTTTGCTGTGACACTCATATATTTAACTCGGGTGCTTTCCATTTCTTCTGATTCTCCTTGACATGGTTCTACACCTTCATTGGATTCCAGCTGTGTTTGATTAGACTGATTGGACTTGATTAGGAAAGCCACACCCTGTCTATATAAGACCTTACAGCTCACAGTGCCTGTCAGAGAAAATGAGAATCATGAGGTCAAAGGAACTGCCCGAAGAGCTCAGAGACAGAATTGTGGCGAGGCACAGATCTGGCCAAGGTTACAAAAAAATTTCTGACTGTTATTGAATAGCCCAGCCAGAGCCCTGACTTAAACCCAATTGAGCATCTCTGGAGAGACCTGAAAATGGCTGTCTACCAATGTTCACCATCTAACCTGACAGAACTGGAGAGGATCTGCAAGGAGGAATGGCAGAGGATCCCCAAATCCAGGTGTGAAAAACTTGTTGCATCATTCCCAAAAAGACTCATGGCTGTATTAGCGCAAAAGGGGCTTCTACTAAATACTGAGCAAAGGATCTGAATACTTATGGCTGTGTGATATTTCACTTTTTTTTTAATAAATCTGCAAAGACTTCAAGAATTGTTTTTTTTCCTGTCAACATGGGGTGCTCTGTGTACATTAATGAGGAAAAAAATTAACTTATATTATTTTAGCAAATGGCTGCATTATAACAAAGAGTGAAAAATTTAAGGGGTCTGAATACTTTCCGTATACACTGTACCGGAAAACCATTCAGTATCCCATTCATTTGTGATGGTCGTATTCAGGCAATATAAACTCCACCAGCCAGCAGATGTGCGACCAATGCAAAATTCTTTGCCAACTTGAAAGGAAGTCTACTGATCGTATCTCAGCTTTCTTCCTGTAGCGTGTGCAGAAGACCAAGCAGTTTTGCAGCCCTCAGCTGCTGACCCATGCAGTAAGTGGCCATAACAGTTTCTGTCAGGACCAGACAAATTCTTTATCTTTGCAGACATGCCTGTTAAAAAAAAAAGAGAGAGAGAGAGAGAGAGACTCCCCATGCTTGGAAGAGTAATAAATCAATCTGAGAGCGAAGGTTACAAGTGATGAAGTCTTCTTCTCCCTCCACCACGGTGGTCAAACAATGATGGGAAGCTAAGGATTCCCCAACCAGAGCGGGAGGATCCCATTACACTATAGTCCATCATCATCAACTGGCGTAACTTTCATATTATCAATGTTGGGAGCTGGAATGACTCATGCTGTCTAATCTACTGGACACAAAAGGAGTGACAGAATGATGAAAGACTGTGTGTCTCTATTTTGCAGATTACTTTCTCAAGGGGCGGCGCGGTGAACGACTGGTTAGTGCGTCTGCCTCACAGTTCTGAGGACCGGGGTTCAATCCCCGGCCCCGCCTGTGTGGAGTTTGCATGCTCTCCCCGTGCCTGCGTGGGTTTTCTCCGGGCACTGCGGTTTCCTCCCACATCCCAAAAACATGCATGGTAGGTTGATTGACAACTCTAAATTGCCCGTAGGTGTGAATGTGAGTGTGAATGGTTGTTTGTTTGTATGTGCCCTGCGATTGGCTGGCAACCAGTTCAGGGTGTACCCCGCCTCCTGCCCGATGATAGCTGGGATAGGCTCCAGCACGCCCGCGACCCTTGTGAGGAGAAGCGGCTCAGAAAATGGATGGATGAAGTTTCTCACGGTGTATGTTCTCTTCTGACAAAAACACTCAAATTTTAAGTCTTAGAAGTGATAAAAACGATAATTTACACAGATAAACACCCTGCAAAGTCTATTTATTCCTCAACATGAGCCATTTCTTTTGTGAAATTTGAGAGCTAAGGTCTCAAAGCTGCAACATTTGGATGGATGAACCACAAAACACTTCCTCCGCAGTCTAAAGATGAGCTGCTGACTGTTAAGCATCCCACTAGACATAAAAATGGACATGGACAGAGAGATGCAGAAATTTGTGTTTTTACCCTCCACTGGGGAAGACTGCATAAGTGCCACTGAAGGAACAAGGGTGACGATTTTAAGAAAACATAACATCTCCTGAGTTTTGGGCAGGAGCTTTTTAATAATGCATGAAGAGAGAGATGTAGATCTTATACACAAAGCAGTGCAAGCTAAGCAATGTTGCTGGGAAATAGGCTGTGTGAATTCTCTGCCATATTTGTAATAAAATAATAATTCAAAAATAGATTTAGATATACAGTACTGTATGAGTATGACTAGTGCTTCATACCTCAAGTGAAGCTGGAAAAACACTATCAACAGATATATTGATCAGTCGCTCTCTACTTTGCATACACAGAAAAAAGACACCGGTGCGTCACAATATGCAGTGGATTAAAAAAACATAACATTGAACAATGAGATCCCTCTGATGCTATGGAAGCTCTCTGCCGACCATGGCTTGTGCTATAAGATGTGACTTCAAAGCACAGGAAAAGCACACTAGAACAGCTAAGATTTATTTGGGGTTAAACTAAGACACTTTAAAAAGTGCCAGGTGTGCGCTGACGCCCATTCAACATGAGATGAAATGTGTTTCGTTAAGTCTGAGCACATATATCCATATGCCCAGTAATAAGAGGGTGTGAACACTTTTGCAATCACATTATCTCAGTTGTTCAGTTGTTTATTTTTACTCCCCTTCTATAAGGGATTTCATTTGTCTCTATTGAGTTGGACAGAATAAGGACACATTAGTGGGGGAAAAGTGTTTAAATTATTTATCTTGGTGTCAATTGTTTATGTCATAAAAACCTGACATTTGAACAGGGGTGTGTAAACATTTTATAGCCACTGTATGTACAGTGTTGCTGCCTCCGCAGGAAACTGTAGGTGGCAGAAGCAGCAGACTGGAGGCCAATGATTATTAGGTTTGCGTGGGCATCCTCGTGAAAAATGGATGTAACGAGAAAACTACCGGGTGGGTAGATGCCTGTTTGTGTACAGGGGGCTTAATGGTGCAGGCACAGAGCGCTGTGGCTGAATATAACCTCGTGTATCCTTTTGACGACACCTATTTAACGCGTCAAAATATAGAAGTGCCCAAGCAGACCAAAGCCAGAGTCTGCAACACAAGGCAACTAAACTGTAGTAATGCGAGAAATCTTAAACATCTCTGTCTGAATTGTATGTTTGTGGAAAAAAAGAAAAGAAAAAAAAAAAGACAAAAAAAATCACGCTACTGTAGCACTGCAGTCTTGTAGGCGGCGGTAATGGACATTACACATGAGCTTAAAGTATCATACACAGCAAGATTTTTCACAGCAGCTCAATTTGCTGATTTTGTGATGCGTAAGAAGGGCTGCAAGCCAAAATGCCTTTAGGTACCCAATGGTGCTCACCTAGTCCTACTGATGTAAATTGCTGCCTAAAAGTGTAATATAATTCTGTTGGTTCTTGAATTTTTTATATATAGCAAGCCTATTTTCTGTATAAAGCAAAGTCTATAAATGTTTTAAAAAACAATACAACAAACAATAAATCCACAATCATCAAGCTAACATACTGTAATAATCTAAAATGTAATTTAAAAAAAAGCCTCACTCGGAGTACACTTTTTTATTCCTGTTTCAGATAAGGGGTGAAACAGAAGAATACGTATATGCACAAACACCCACTTCCCTCTTTGCATCAGCTGAAAAAAGGACCTAAAACAGGCTGCATGTCAAACCCCATCCGGTCAAGATCTCAAGTTCTCTTGAGGTTGCGCTCAACGACACGAAATAACATAAGACATCGGTGATTTCCCTTTGCTGAGCTCAGCGAGTGACGGCCGATGTGTTGCCAAGCGATGCGGCCAAGCGATGCGTTGACAGGAAGCATGTGTCAGTGTGCTGAAGTGCAAAAGCAAATTATTCACGTAAAGTCAGTTTTGTACGTAAGCCAAGGAATGGGGGAGGGTGTGTTGCCACATCAGTCCAAAAAAAGTTTGAAAAATGTCTCGTATCATCACCAAAAATTCATCTTGAATGCAATTTAATTTGTCATCAAATATTGCAAACACGCTACAGTAAATACTGTACTTCTAAATCTAGATTACGTTTTTGTTATTATCGGTGGTGTTTTTAGCTCTTTTTTTTGTAATTGTCGGCGGAATATCTATTATCTAACGTCAGTCAGCTTGTCTACCTCTGTTGATTTGATTTACTACATTGGCCTAAAGGTAAACTACACTTGACAAATGGGCTGTGGCCTGGGAGCTAATTAAAGAACATTACTGCTGCTTTAAGCACACGACTTTTTAAATCAGAGATTAGGAGCTATATGTAGATAGATAGATAGATAGATAGATAGATAGATAGATAGATAGATAGATAGATAGATAGATAGATAGATAGATAGATAGATAGATAGATAGATAGATAGATAGATAGATAGATAGATAGATAGATAGATAGATAGATAGATAGATAGATAGATAGATAGATAGATAGATAGATAGATAGATAGATAGATAGATAGATAAATGTTGGTAATCTATAGAGTCTATAGAGTTTCTAACAAATCTAACTCAAACTCAGAATGATCTGAGCGCAAAATGAAAAACGAAACCTTTAAGAGCATGCAGGATCCCTCAAACTTGACTGTCCTGGTGAACACTTTTTGCTGGTGAAAGTGTCACCACAGCGAGTGTCATCTCAGTTTGACTTTGAGTGAGCAGAGATGTTCCTGAGTAAGGCAGCAAATACCTGTACATGCACTCATTCATTCAACAAAGCTGAAATGAGACAATCTACTGTATATCTGACATTGCACAACACACAGCAAACTGTGTGTGCTTTACAAAGAGGACAAAATGTTCATTTCTTACCACATACTTGGCTCACGTTTCATGGAAATAAACAATCAGTGCCTCCTTTTGTTTCTGATGAAGAAAAGTCAGCACATACATGCTTCTCTGTCAAAACAGTCACAGCTGTGTTTCCGCCCTATCAGCTGGAGCTCTGCAGCGGTTTTGGGGCGTTGCCAGCGGTTTCCTCAGAATAATGTGACGAGGAGGGGAATTCCTGTAAGAGCCAGGAAGGGAGGAGGTGGAGCGAGGAGGTGCATGAGGTGAAAGGGGGAGGGATGGAATGAGGGAGTGCGGGAGGGAGGAGGGGTGTGTTTGAACATAGCAGGCCAGGTGACGTCACTTAAACCGGCTTTGGCACCCTCCAGGGGATCCTTCGCTTGGGCTCCCTCCCGTCTTGTTTGTCCTGATGGGGGGTGGGACTTAATGTTCCCTGCCAACTGCTGGTTGCCCAACAGCTTACTCACTGGGTGAGAGGAGCCTGGCGTGTTTACCCGAGGATGACTTTTTTTCTGTTCCCTTTTTATAATGACTTGGTAGTTCGGGGAGTTAAGTACCTACTTTATGCATCTTGTCAGACCTAAAAACAATCTGCTTCCTTGAAATGTCTTCACCTACTTTCTTAAAAAGCCAGTCCCAAATATTCACTCCCGGAGGTGTAGAACTGCACTGCATTAGTGTTTGCATTAGTTTTATACATGTAAATACAAGGGGTGGGAATTGTTTTAGTGACTATTTTGTATTTAGCATCTTTATACTGTATTATTTCAGACCCTTGAAAAAATTATTAATAGAATTGCATTCATGGCTATGACTCTGTTAACCTCACTAAAATCAAGGTATTGCAATTGCACAAATTAATAATAGTTCTTCAAAGAATAAATCAATTAAAAGATCATTAAAATATTTACTTAGCACTGACATTCCGACAATGCTTCATCTTGTGCCTTGATGTTGTGTACACTGTACACAAGTACTGTATATTATGCATAAATACTGGCCGGTTGGTGGGAGGTTAAGCTTAGGGCAGCATCAAGTGTGTCCGTGTGCATGTGTGTGTTGCTTGTGTATTATGATTTTAACTATTATTGTGTATAATTGTGATTCTATATATGTGTTGAAAGGACCACCTTGAAAATGAGCTGTTGCATGGGGCTATCCTTTAATTAAATAAATGCATAAACTACATTACATTATATTTTTTGAATAAAGGCAGCAGTCTCAAAACATTTTAGTGCCACTGACCGTTTTCAGGTGAATACATTTTCGGTTATTTACACCATAGAGAAATAACCACATTTCTCTATTATTTACACACGCCGGCCGTATGCCGTATTCTGACAAGCGTTACGACGTAACGACAACGTCACAGTGGCATAAAGTGTCATGCATTGGTGGATGTTTTCTTACTTTTATGATGAATAAAGCTCTCGTTAGCACACAGTTGTTGTCCGTGAATTATTGGACATAATAATCTGCCGATGAAGCTTTACTTTGTGTCGGTGCCCTTATTCTTCGCCGACCTACCATGGGACCACTGCTGGTGACGGCGTTAGCTTCAGTAGCTTGGCTATCGACTTGAGGCTAACACCCATTTTCCTTTGATCATCAAAACTCGGTCGGGATGTTTCCGTGATAAAAGTATTTTGGACCAAAAATGCGTTTTGGGGTTATTTTCAGCGGGCGAGATTTTTCGGTGACTCAGAAATTTGTTCTGCTGACCCGAGCGGGCCACGTCAATAGGTACATGGCGGCCGACACCGCGCGAAGTGACATTGTGCTAGGAAATTAAAGCTTCGTTAAGGCTAACCAATTCCAATGAAATCGGTCAATTTGACCCGGTTCTAAGTCGGAACCTGTTTTCAATTCACACGTCTAGTAAATACTACTGAACTATATAGCATTAAATAATATTGTACCAGTATTTTATTTGTTTTTTTAGTATTTTTGTCTTACCTACTGTGTGTTAGGTATTTGACCACCTAGTTAGAAGAACTGAGTGCTGAATACACAGTATTATACTAAATACACTCTTTAAAAACATTTTCCTTCCTGGCAACATATGATTGCTTGAGGAAAAATGAAAAGAAGAAAGGGCAGCCCAAAGTAGGCGAGACGTCACACAACCTTCTTAGAGTGTGTTTTGGCCTAACTTCAGACATAGCCCGTCCAAAAAACAACTTGGCACAGCTTACCAGATTTAAACTGGTAATGGAAATGCAAATCAGTGTGGAAAGAGTTGACTCAGGGTTGACTGAAAATACCAACGGAAAAGCCCATTAGGTCACTTTGGGATGGCTCGCCATGAGCTTTTAAAAAGGTAAAGTACACGGTCAACATTTCCAATGTAGGGGGATATACTGTATATTCCACATGCATGGTTTGGACTTGGGTTTTTACTTCGATTGTCAAATTGACCTCTTCAAGTAGGTGTATTCACGTACAAGCTGTCACTGACAGAACCAAATTTTATCCACTGCTTGCATTTGGTTGGACTGGTGTTGGACTATTGTCAGTTGGAGCCCTAGTCAGTCATTGACCTCTATAGCTGAACTCCCATAACTATGCTGAGTGAAGCCAAAAAAAGAGGACGAACCCTCTGCTTTATTTTTGCATTAGTCATTATGTGAAATTGTGCAGCTTTCACAGGCATCCCGCAAAAGAGGTTCAGAAACATTTTCTCATGCCAGCGTCAAAACAATGTGTGTTTTGCTGTATCATTGCTAGGAAGTCCATGCTAATGGGAAAATGTCAGGGGCAAAATGTTGCTCTGTAATTATGCTGGTCAAAGCAAGAGCATAAAGTTGTTGTTGGCAAATAGAAAGTACAAACAAACAGTGACTCAGAGTATAAAATAAAAGGTATACAGAGTGATAATTTCGGCAGCCTTTCATGGTGAGCATGAAGCGCAGAAATAGTGCTTTTGAAACCTCTGTGTTAATTGTAAGAGCTGACATTATATGATGTTGAGCAGGTGATTTTGTGTGACAGAAAGTCAGTGTGATGTAATGCAGCTCGTAAACTCTTACCATCGAATCGTATTTCTCTTTCCACTGCCCAGTACCAGCTCAATGTATAGAGCTAAGGCACAGTAACATGGTAAAGTAACGTTCATGTGACATTATTTTTTTTTCATTTTTCACAGTGTAACCACAAATGGTACACTGGTACAATGGCGGTACAATGGCAAAATGATGGAATCTGCTCAACCAATGATTAACCAACATTGGTTTTGCATTAGCCACATGTTGAGCACACGTGGTACTAGAAAAAGTCCTTAGGAGTAGTACGTCAGCGTGAGCACAAGCCTGCTATTAGCAACAAGACCAGCAATCAAGATACCTCCCTTTTCCACTGAGGACTATCACAGACTGCTGCAGAGGACGTAAATCCTGGAAACGAAAATCCACCGTCTTCAAGTGTATGTTGATGTAAATGGACAGTCGGGGAATGAAACCACTCTACCGATGTCTCAAAATGGTGAGCGGAAGTGTGCTAACAGACAGCCACTTATCTCAACAAAGAAAACGGATGTGGACTGTGGAAACGTTAAGGGACCATCCAGCAGTTCTCCCTGGAATTTACTGGAGCAAAGGCCAAAGATATGGGACAACATCTAAAAGGGGGGACACAACACCAGCAGATTACCGAGGAATCCGACTGGCCTGCCTTGCGGGCTGCTTCAACCCTGAGTGAGCGGCTGTGGACGGTCGCTACAGCGAAGGGCAAGAAAAGAGGATGCGACTCAATGCAAAACATTGACATCAAACTTACAAATAGATTTGAGCCACTTTTACAAGACCCTGGCCAAGAATGCTCAACCCCCCCCCGCCCACACCTGAAAGGTATGAAACTAAATCATACAACCCAATTGCAAGGAAGGGCCTAAATTCTTTGCAATTGTACGTTGAGGAACATTGTCCTTAAACTGTTCGACTATTTTCTCACGCACTTGTTCACAAAGAGGTGAACCTCGCCCCATCTTTGCTTGTGAATGACTGAGCAATTCAGGGAAGCTCCTTTTATACCCAATCATGGCACCCACCTGTTCCCAATTAGCCCGTTACCTGTGGGATGCATTCCTCAACTTTCTCAGTCTTTTTTGCCACCTGTCCCAGCTTTTTTGGAACGTGTTGCAGCCATAAAATTCTAAGTTAATGATTATTTGCTAAAAACAATAAAGTTTATCAGTTTGAACATAAAATATCTTGTCTTTGTAGTGTATTCAATTAAATATAGGTTGAACATGATTTGCAAATTATTCTATTCTGTTTTTATTTATGTTTAACACAACGTCCCAACCTGCGATTGACTGGCGACCGGTTCAGGGTCTACCCCGCCTCCCGTCCGAAGATAGCTGGGATAGGCTCCAGCATTACCGCGACCCTTGTGAGGATAAGCGGCTCAGAAAATGGATGGATAATATAATAATTTCTGCATTTTTTCGTGAGCGTAAACATCTTTACAAGGCAGACGGTTTCTGTCTAAATAGACAAGGGGTTAAGTTATTGGCTGCGAACATTTTTTACTGTGTACGTCATTCAGCGGCCCCAAAAGAAAACACTGGCCTTGGTGACACGGCTGAAGGACAAAAATATGCAGTTGTTCCCAAACAATCAGAGGAACAGGAGATAAGGCGACACGAGGGGCAGCCGATTTCATCAGCATCATCCAAAGAATCGGAGGAGCGAATGACAAATGAGATGAGCCAGCTCGTTGAATCTCCCAAAAATCAAAGCCCAACGCAAAACTCCCTCTCTACTATCCTAAATTCTCTGCTTAGTGTGACGGACAGGATGAAGACTATTGTCAATATTGGGATCCAACGCACACCACGCCAAGATCTTCCTCCCGATCCCCCCTCGCCTGAAACCACCGTCCACTAAGATGCGAAGGGCCTCTCCTCCACCCACGAAAAACCTTATCTGTGAATCTGACTGATATCTGCGGGGTCTTTTCCAGAATAAGTCAGACCCCTATGGAGATTAGGCATTGTTGATCCATGTAATTACAAGGGACAGAAAGTTGGTCAAAGAAATATGGCACAAAAAAATTAAAACTACAAACGTAGTGAAGATAAAATTTGAATATATCGAACCATTGTCTCCAGTTATCTCTGCGAGACTAGCTCCTTTCAATATCAGGTCGCTGGGTAATAAATCAATGTTGAATAATGACATCATTACAACCTATTATCTGGACTTTTTGTTACTAAATGAAACAGAAAGTAGCTGTAATACCATTTTAAATGAGGCGACACCAGCAAATTTTTATTTTATGAATAAGTGTCGAATAGGGAAAAAGGGCAGTGGTATTGCTGTTATTTTTAAGGCATTATTTCAGTGTAAAAAAATGATAATGGGTGATTGTAGCTCTTTTGAATATCTCTGTTTTTTAGTTAAAGGTGATCCAAAGGATATTGTTTTAATAATTTATAGGCCTCCAAGATAAAATGGAAAATTTATGGAGGAATTTTCAGAACTGCTGTCAGTTATTTGTACTGACTACAACTATTTTGTCATAACGGGAGACTTAACATTCATGCTGACAATAACATTGTCAAGAACTCTCTGCTATACTAGACACATTTGACCTCTCTCAACATATTAAGTGTCCAACCCACACTCAAGGTCACATCTTAGAACTGGTTATCTCTAAGGATGTTGAAATTCAATCAATTGACATTAAGGATGTGGCTATTTCTGACCATTTTTGTGTATTCTTTGAATTACAGATTCTTCCAAAAGTTCAGACAACCTCTATGTATTAAGAAAAGGTACATAAATGAGAGTACCACCACTAAGTTTATGGAGACCATTGCTGGGCCACAAACTGTGAATGCTGAGACAGTTGATGAACTTTTGGATAATTTCACCTGTAAAATCTATAATGTCATGAATGCTGTCGCTCCTATTAAAACTAATACAATCTTGAGGCGACCTCGACCACCGTGGAGGAGCATAATGATGGTAAAGGCTTCTCAGTCAAAGTGTAGGAAAGCAGAACATAAGCAGAGAAAAACTAAACTCCAAATTGACTATGACCTCTACAGACAAAGTCTTTGTAATTTTAAACAAGAGTTAGTCAGAGCGAGACAGCAACACTTCTGAAATCATCAGTAAGAACTTCAACAATACTCGCACTCTGTTTGTTGTGGTTGACAAGCTCACAACCGCCCCTGAATCAGATAGCTCCAGAACTCCTAACAGCAGATAAATGCAATGAATTTGCTTATTTTAGTGAACAAATACAATTCATCACGTTAAATATTAGTACAAATCAGCAAAATGACAAAATGATACTACATCTGAAGCCACCCAGGAAAAACTCTATTACCATGTCAGAATTTGATACAGTTGACCAAAAAACTGTAGAGAAAACGGTTCAGCAGCTGAAACCATCAACGAGCTGTCTTGACTCAATAGCATCTGACTTTTTCAAAGCTATTGCGAAGTCTGTGCTAGCTGATTTGCAGCAAATAATCAATTGCTCACTTCAGTCAGGCGAGTTTCCTAAAGCTTTGAAAGTAGCTGCAATTAAGTCTCTGATAGATATAGAACGCTGGACGCTTCCATGTTCGCAAGCTATAGACCCATCTCAAATCTCCCTTTCATAGCCAAGATTGTTGAGAAAGTTATTTTTCATCAACTTAACAATTTCTTGAACTTAAATTGACTTTTTGACAAATTTCAATCAGGTTTCCGAACTGATCACAGTACAGAATCTGCTCTTATCAAAGTGCTAAATTATATAAGGTTGAACACTGACTCTGGAAAGGTGTCAATTCTGGTCTTGTTGGACCTCAGTGTAGCTTTTGGTACGGTAGATCATAATATACTGCTGAACAGGTTGGAAACGTGGGTAGGACTAAATGGAACAGTTCTTAAATGGTTCATGTCCTACCTGAGTGACTCTCTTTAAAAACCAAAGACCAAGTCCGAAACCTTAGTGTTCTGATAGAGTCCGACCTGACAGTCATATCAAATCAATTACTAAAACTGCCTTCTACCATCTGAAGAACATATCCAGAGTGAAGGCTTGCATGTGTCAAGCAGACCAGGAGAAGCTCAGCCATGCTTTTATCTCAAGTAGATTTGACTATTGTAATGGACTTCTGACTGGACTCCCTAAAAAGAGCATTAAACAGCTGCAGCTCATTCAGAATGCTGCAGCTCGGGTTCTGACCAGGACAAAGAGGTCAGAGCATATAACTCAAATTCTAACGTCTTTACACTGGCTTCCAGTCAGCTTTAGAATATATTTTAAAGTTCTGCTACTGCTCTTGAAATCACGAAACGGTTTAGGTCCTGAATACATGAATGAAATGCTAATGAAATATCAACCCAGTAGGGCTCCGCGATCGACAGACTCAGGTCAAATAGTGGAGCACAGAGTCCAAAGCAAACATGGTGAAGCAGCATTTAGCTATTATGCTGCACACAAATGTAGTAAGTTGCCAACAGAAGTAACCTCAGCCCCAAGTGTGCATGTTTTTAAGTCCAGGTTAAAAACTCTTCTTTTTTCCCATGCTTTTTAGAGCATTTCCACGTTTAAATGATATTTCTTGCACTGTACGCTGTTTTAATTGTATTTTTTTTCTCTTTGTTTTAAATGTTTATAAACTGTTTTTTTTCTTTGTTTTTAAATGCTTTTAATCATGTAAAGCACATTGAGTTACCTTGTGTATGAAATGCACTATATAAATAAATTTGATTTGCTTTGCTTTGCTTCATCTCGGCAAGATGAGGTACCATGCATTGGAAAGACGGCATTTGAATACTGGCTTTCCAAATGTAAAACTGTGATAACACACATAACTAGACAAGCACTGAGTGGTGAGCAGCTCAATCTCCACCAAAAAACTGCTAACTGAAGCCGATGTACCGTGCAGTGGAAAGAGTGCATTTGACTACTGGCTATCCCCCAGTTAAAATTGTCCACTAAGACACGACACTCAGTGCAGAGCAGACAAACCTCCGCCAAGGAAATTGTGTTGATACCTGCCCAAGTCATGTCCAGGATATTTGGCAAATGCTGCCATTTTGATTTTAAAAAATGTAATGGATTCTTCATTGAACCATGCTCCAAGCCCTGTTTGTTGAAATCGTTTATGCAGTTCTTGCATAATTCTGCTAACTAACCAACAAACCATAAAACACAATTTCTCTAAGGGTTGCACACAAATGTCTTTGGCTCAATAATACTGAATGACTGAATACACTGAGAACCACAGAGAAACTATTCCTACAAGGAAATTGGAACTTACTTACTGAAAAAAGTTATTTAATACATCTTGTTTGTCCACTAGATTCTGATTTTTCTCCAGACTGAAATCTCAAAGTGCACTTTGAAACCTGCCAACTCCAGGGCAACAGTTGATGATGGTAATTTGTCGTTGACAGATGTATAATTCCGAGGCCATGACGCAACCGTGGGCCGAGTATGTACAATCCGACGAACACATTTCTGGTCCATGCAGAGGGGATTTCTCCGGCTGACAGATACCCCTCTGGTCTTGGAATCTAATCGCAGTGCCATCCTCGCAATGGAAGAAAGGGACTTTTTCAGCTACACCGAGAGAACTCTTAATTAGATCAGGGGCTTAGGAGGCTCAGAGGCAGTGAGAGTAAGACAAGGTAATGAGGCTACACAGGAAATAAGGATCTAAATCTTGCGAGGTCATTGATCAAGTTACAAAACAGACGTCAGATCCTGCTCAGGTTCATCTCCTGCATCTTGGCTCCAGCTTCTCCCCCAAACCGCCGCCGCCACCTCCTCTTCTTCTTCGTCAGTGTTTAGATAACAAAATGAGACTCTCTCAACCATCAAACTTTTGTCCATCAGCTGCCTCCTGCTGCCCGCCCTCAGGGGAAGAGCTAAGATGTTAATCAAGGCTGTTACTATGACTAGAACTGTGGCACATGGAAACATGTTAAACATGTCAATAGCACAAACCCTGCTATGATTTAATTTAAGCAAATGTCCTTAATTTCCCTCCTTTGGTCTTGTGTTAAAATGTAAGACATTTTTGACTGAAAAGTTTGAATCAGCAGTATACCTCATTTCATTTGTTAGATTTGACTGTGAAACTTCTACTGTGCATCATTCAAATGTGGTCTTAATGAATTATTAACTCATTCACTGACAGCCTTCCCAGTTAACATGGATATTTGACTTCAATGGCAGTGAAATTAAGGCTTGAATCTGCAGCAATGGTCACAACTGTTGTTACATCGAAAGAAGCAAGCACATCTATAAAGGGAAAATCCTACGCTCTGAGTAACCAATGGCATACTTCATCCTGCTATTATGCATTAACTCCCTCGGTTTGTAACATTGGTTAACTGATTATAGCCTCAACGCTCAACAACCTCAATGACAACCTGATTACATCACCATTTTCCGGTCAAAATCAAATAGAACTATAGTGAGAAAATATTTTTAGAACATACTGTATGGACAAAAAAGATCAAAACGCTGGATTGTCCATTGAACCGGCAACCTTCTCACTGACAAAGAAGTTGAGGGATTATTTTGTAAAAGAGCAAAGAGGTAAAACACAGGGGAGCCTATAGCGATTTCATCACTATACATGGTTAGTGGGCTCTCCTACAGCCTATCCTATGTATCATGACAGTGTTGCTGTCATCCTGCCTACAGAGTCCTGCAGGTGGCTCAGTAGACTCCCACCAGGTTTTCCTGAAGCTGCTCGAAGGCTCCCACTGGTTTACTGTATGTTTCTGGGGATGCCATCACATAACCTCCATCTGTTTTGCTAGTTCATTTAGCACCATCAGGCTTTCACATTTCCAAGGCTCTTTCTGTGCATAACATGGTGAGGTGTCTTGTCGGTGGCCATGACACAGACAATGGGGCCCAATTTCATTTAGCCTGGCCAAATTTGGAGTTAAAGTAAATCTTTATTTGTTGAATGGCTGTAAATGAAACAAAGACTGTAAGAAATTGTGTTCGACTACGTGGAGTGATAAAAAAAATTCTCTTTTAGAAATTATTTACATTTTTTAAATAATTCACATCACCGATTTTAGCAAAACAATCTTTTTGAACCAACCTGATAACTTCGCTAAGCTAGAGCCTTGGATATGCATTTATTGAGAATGTTTATAAATTGTTTTTGGCTATAGGACCTGATGAAAATGACATTTATTTACTTTATTTAACACAAACTGGTCCAGAATATACAGTACCCATTCCCCAAATAAAATTTCACTTTAAATTTGGCCAGAGTATGAATAATTTGTGATTAACTGTATAATTATATCTGAGCAAATAATTTTTAAATAAATAAATACATTTGGCACAGTTATAATAATAATAATAAAAAAAAGATTGGAATTATGGCTGAATCAGGCAATGTTCTCTGAGCCAGAGTAGTAGTTTGGACTCATTTCTAATGAAAATGTAATTGAATGTCCCTTTTGCTTTTATTTTACTTGGTCCATTAAACATAAAGCATTATTTTTAATGCTCCAAGATAGTACTGATAAATCAGTCGAGTGTATACAACAACAAAAAAGCAATGCGCTGTAATTCAAAATAAATTATATATAATAGAGCATAGAGCATTATTCAGGAATGTTTATACCACCAGCCCTTATCAACAAAGGCACAGAGCACGGTAAAGCTACCATGCCTTCGCTTGACTACAACCCTAAATACACTCACACTCATGTGTGGCACCTAAAAACAACATGAGGACTTCCTCTTCCCTTACAAATGACATGATTAGCCATTTACCCGTTGTTATAAATGCATATACATACCGTAATTATCTGTGATTGTATGAAATGGCAACTGTGTGGTTTTGAGATAAGGGTTAGAGGTAGAGAAAAAAAAAGCCAATTGTGACCTTTGCTATCCTCTTGGGTACATCATCTTCCTCAGTGATGATGTTACTGCCCACCTCCGCACCACTCTTCCATTGCCAGTGGGCATGAGATAACGTTACATAACCGCGTCGTCGAGCACAGGGAGAGACATGGCGTTCCCTCGCTGTCTTCAGTGGGAGCACTCCTTCCCTCATTTTCATAAACCCTAGTTTGCCACCTTGTTCCATTACACCCACCATACTCCCCCCTTGTGCCATTTCTTGCTTCCTTTCTCCTGAGCTCGAGTGCTTGCTCTCTCCTTGTTCCCGCACATCAGATGTGCTGAGATTATGCCTGCGACAATACCATCAAGAGGACTTCAACTAATTAACATGCTTGTGAAAACTCCTATCACAATGTCAGGAAATATTGTCTATTGTTTGACCTACAGTCCAAAATGCGAATTAGCAACCCACATCAGTCAGCAAAGTCAATTAATACAATATTGTACTGTTGATTAAGCATCATTTTCTCTACAATACTAACACTTACAATACACTTGGATGCTGTGAACCATCAACACCAATTCATACTTCCCTCCATCGTAGTTACATATATTATATTAAGCCACCCAGCACGGAGCTGCTAAATGAGCCTGATGAGCTCATGGAGTATGGAAGAAGTCAGAAGTGTCTAAGTTCGGAGCTGCTCTCTCTCTGGACCGAGCTGTTGCATAATGCCATCAGCTCATCTCCAGCCGCTCCAGCGCATTGGCTGATCCCGTCCTCCCGCTCATGTCGTACGTCAACTGCAGCTGCCTGGCCTGGGACGGGGAACACGCTGCAGAGGCTGAGGTGGGTTAGCGAGCGGCCGCAGCTGTCAGCCCGCCGATTGACATTATAGCTTCACGGGGGAGATGAGGCAAGAGGAAGAACGAGCAAGGAGGGGTCATTTCCTGTCTGGTGAATGTCATGATTCTTCAGTAAGAGAAGATGCTTCATAAACCTTGGCATTTCATGACATACGTATGGTCCCCTTTTTGACTCAAAATACTTGGTGTGAAGAACTGAAATGTTCATCTGAAGTGGAAACCAAACGTTTTAAACAATCTAATGTCGACACAAATGTCAACTGTAACACATTGATGTGGAAATGCATCATCCAATTAATTTTAAATTATTAATTAAAAACTACTACTGCTACTACAATTAAAAAAACAATTGTAACAATAATGGTAAACAACAGTAAGGACTACAACTAGTAAAATCGCTAAATACTGCCAACAATGACAAGTATGAATTACAAAACATTTTACCAAAATGAGGAGCAACTAAAAGGCTGCTACAGATAAAGTTGTGAAAACTGATTGAAGTCAAACTGATAGAAGAAGTTGAAAAAAGGAACACAACACAAACTGATGAGTAGAAACAAATAGAGAAGTTCCACACGATACCTGTTGTTCAGTATAATGAAGTGTATGAAAGTCGGGTGTCTCCTTGAGAGCGACTGGCTGGCTGCTGGCTGACTTTCCCTCCCGGAGTCAAACATGCTCATAGCGCGAACACCTGACATTCCTGACCACTTCCCCGACCAATAATTTCTGACATTCCTGGGCCCATTCTGTCTTCCAGCAAGAAGAGAGAAATTCATTAAAAAAATACAATAGAAGAAGAAAAAAAAAATCAAGAAGCGCGGAGAGCGAGCTGAAATGCCACAACGGAGCTGAGAGCCGAGCGTCTGGATGCCGTCTGCCACAAGAGACAAACACTCACTAATACGCAGCTGTGTGTCTGAGCTGAGATTTCACTCCTCACTTCTGCCTACTGTCAGTACAGCAACCACACTTTTCTCTTCCCTGCATGCCTGTCTGCCTTTGTGTTCCTTCTCACCTCCCTCCTCCTCTCCTCAACCTTTTTTTTCTTTTTTTTTTTTTTAAATCACTTCCCAAAAATGAGGGAAAGCCCTGCTTGCTTATACGCAGACTTCCCCAGGCTGAGAAGAAATGATGCCTTCGCCTTCCCTTATCAAAAAACGAAAAGCAGAATGGAGGTTCTAAAAATAAAGTCTAATTTCTCAATATGAATAACTCGTTCTCATACACGGTCAACATCAGATTAGCCACTAACCTACTTGTTGCCCACAACCTCCCACGTCCTCGCACAGGCTATAAATACTCATCTATCCCTGCGCATTGATCCCGCTTGTGTCAGGCAAGCAGTGAATGCTGGGGGCCGCCGCAATGAGCACATTGGGACTATTAAAAGGCAAGAATTAGAGGAAGAAATTGAAAGACAAATTATCTCAATAGTCAGACACAGAGTAGGAGGTGTAATGGACCGCCTGCACTTCAACCCACGTGGAAAGGACAGCAATTTAAATTACTGTGAGGCTTGTAAGCATCAATTTTACAGTGGATATAAAAAGACTACATATTACTGTTCAAATGCAGGGTTTATGTGATTTAAAAATTAGACCAAGCTACAGTAAAAAAATGTTAACTTTTTCAACCATTAATTTGACCTATAACCTGTACAACTCGATTGAAAATGAAAAGGCCAAAAGGTTCAAAGTTCAACATTTCTGACATGCATTTCTAAGTGTTTTTGCAAAATATAACCAGTCTTGGATGTTTTTCTTTGTAAGATTAGGCTTCCATCTTGCCACCTTAACCCCACAGACCAGACATATGAAGAAGATGGGAGATTGTTGTTACTTGTACTAAACCTCCAGTACTTGACAGAACTTCCTGCAGTTCCTTCAATGTTGCTATCAGCCTATGGGCAGCCTCCCAGATCTTTTTATCAATTTTGGAGGAATGTCCAGTTCTTGGTCGTGTCGCTGTTGTTATTTTCTTCACTTGATGATGACTTTTTTCACTGTGTTCAATGGTATAGTGGTATTTAATGGATTGGAAATTCTTCTGTACCATTTACTGGACTGCTACTGCTGAACAATGAGATTCCTCTAATGGAGTGGAAACTCTCTGCAGACCATGGGTTGTGCTCTAAGATGTGACTACAAAAATATCAGCATAGTAGAACATCTGAACTTTATTTGGGTTCAATCAGAGGCACTTTAAATGGTGGCAGGTGTGTGCTGACTCCCATTTAACATGAGTTTGAATGTGATTGGTTAACTCTGAACACAGCCAAATCCCCAGTTCCAAGAGGGTGTGCACACTTATGCAACCGCATTTTTTCAGTATATTTTTACCTCCCCTCTCTAAAATATTTCTCTTTTTTTTTTTTTTTTTTTTTTTTTTTAAATTGCGTTGTAAAGGTTGTAGGTCAAATTACCGTAATTTCTCGTGTATAATGCGCCTTTTTTTTCCCCCTAAAAAATTATATGTACAGTTGTGCTCATAAGTTTACATACACTGGCAGAATTTTTGAATTATTGTTCTTTAAAATACGACTGAACAACAAGCATCTTTAATTTTTTTATGGTTATGTTTTGTTTGATGATAATGCTTTTCTAAAATGCTTGACAGTTTAATTTGAATCCCATTAAAATAAAACTTAATATGTTTAGCCTGGCCCTTCATGTTTTCTTTAAAGAACTGTACCCATCTTACAAATTATGCCCGGGTAATCAAACATGTGAGCACAACTGTGTGTTTTCACATTTACTAAATAAAAGTAGGGCTGTGAATTTAAAAATAAGATCAAGTAAATAAAAAGAAAGTATTATGTGTTCAAATACATGTTTAACTTCAGAATAATTATTTGGAAAAAACTAACAAACTACAGATAATACTTCATGTTTTGATCATATGGGTAAAAGCAAATTCATGCATTGTAAAAATGCATTATAGAAGGGTAGAAGGGTTTTCCCGAATTTTGAGGTCAACTTTAGGGGTGGGTATTATACATGGGTGCACATTATACACGAGAAATTACGGTAATGGTGAAAAAGGTTTGTAAAAACCTGGCATTTGAACCAGGGTGCATAGACATTTTATAGCCACTGACCCTGTAGATGGAACTGGATCTCTTATGGCTAATTCAGTATGCGGGACATGAAATCAGCTTGATTTTTGTGTGAAATTTTTTTCCCAACGGTACCAAAAATGTTATTTAAAACATGACTGCAGCAACACCTGCACACAGAACTATTCAGGCCGTGCCCATTGGAGAGGATTACAAAACCGTGTGGTTAGAAACAATGCCTGGATTTCATTTAACAAGGCACACCTGAAACAGCCCTCAAGCCACACATCAACAAGTCTGACGTCACGGTTATGTATGGATTGAAATTCCCGTTCTGTTTTTCATGAAACTTTTGCATGTACTGTACGATTTGTTATTTCTAAGAATCCCGCTGTTGTTGTTGTCAATATACAGTACATGTAGAACTCAAATGAGATCTCTTACAAGAGCTATATCAATCATACTCAGTTTTGATTGCTGTATGAG
Source organism: Phyllopteryx taeniolatus (assembly GCF_024500385.1). Taxonomy (NCBI): domain Eukaryota; kingdom Metazoa; phylum Chordata; class Actinopteri; order Syngnathiformes; family Syngnathidae; genus Phyllopteryx; species Phyllopteryx taeniolatus. The sequence goes on from NC_084522.1 coordinate 11,273,152, forward strand.
GGCTATTAATTACACTTCATGTAGAAACTTCCCTGTATGATACAGAGCTGCTCCAAATCTTTTGCTGTAGCTTACGGTAACAGAAATATTACAAATGACATACTACTCTGTATTATACAGTACCGTACAGAGTTATCCAGAACCACAAAATAGACCCTGTTTAATGTATTATCCATCATCAAAACTGAGCATTAATATCTTTGTAAATGCAGATGTTTTTCTTCAGCTGTTGAAATAGAGCTCATTAGATTAAGAGCCAGGTGTACCTAATATTGTGCCCACAATTCTTAAGAGACAAAATGGCGACAGTGTAAAAAAAAAATGCCCTTACTACAAAGATTGAATTACACCAAATACTATGACTGCTATCATAAACAAAATGCATTCATGCAAAACGCAAGTCTGAGCTTGCATTAAATGTGCTGTACAGTTTGCGTATCGAAGCTTGGGTTTAATTTAATCAGTTCAATTTGTTTTATTGGTAAAATAAAGTGGCCAATGGGAGGTGCTCTAGATGTAATGGGAGGTGCTCTAGATGTAATGATGTAATGTAATCCTCGGTCCTTTCAGATGGAAAGAGTTGTTTACTATTTACCAACAACCCTTAGGTGTGTGGGAGTGTTTCTTTCACGCTCAGGAGTCAAAGGTTGTTATTTCCTGGACAAATTGCTTTAAATCCCCAAGAGCCTTCCCCTCTCATTTGTACAAACTCTCTCAATGGAAACAGCAGCTTAAGGAAGCGATGACCAATGTTATGCAAGTGGCCTAAGCCTTGGCAGCAGGCGGGCACCCCTTTGCTCCCCCAGCAAACCCCAGCTCCTCCTCCTCTTTCTAACTTTTTACTTCAGCCAACACATTTCTCTAAATATAAAGCTTTTGTTTTAACACTGGTCACATTTGTCTCTACTCATCTCTTTGGTCAGTTTTGTGTACTGTGACAATGGTGTCAAAATGATTCCTGTTCAAAGGGACAAAACAATCCAACAAACAAACAAAACCGCTTGAATATACATGCCAAGTCATGATATGGCAATATCACTTTTTAAAGACACAGTACACACATGCACACTATTTGCTTGTACTTGTGCATTATACAAAACCGTTTAGAATACCCTTCATCAGCATATGCAAGTTTACAATTTGATATATGGAAGTAATGCAACTGGTCGCAGAACCGATGCAGTAAATGTACAGTTTAGCCGAGAAGCATCATAAGCACAAAAAGCAATCGAAACAAGATTGAAACCAAAGTGGTCTGGCTTTGTTGTTTTGGTTGTGACGTACTCTCACATGCTACACACCCTACCCTGTACACTGCACTGAAAACTACTGTTTTTATAGTTACCACAGCTAAAACAATACTGTTTATTTTTCCAGTTGTCTGTTTTCTAGTCCAATTTTTTTGCATCACCCATACAATGATGCACATAACAACATGGAATGCATATTCTACATTAGCCTCAAATCCCCTCAAGTACCGCTTCCCAAGATAATGGCATTTATCAGTTTTCAGTTAAAAACAGTGTTTGCGTAAACAGACCCTTTGTCTGACATCATTCGCCTACTCTGTTGCCTTTGACGCTGCATCCACTTCATCCCTGCCATCCACCCCCTTTCGTTCCCTCACATGCTTCCCCCCCCCCCCCCCCCCCCCCCTTTGGCTGTTGATAGAGGTGGAAGGCATTTGTCTTTACACATGACTGCAGAAGCTCTGTGCTGCTTGCAGTACACCCTATTTGAGGATTCTACTGTCAGTCGACATGCTAAAAATATGAGTTGAAATAAGTTTCCTTCGGTTGGTACAAGTCAGTTGGCTAGTTGACAGGTCTGCTCTCCATTCCTCGAGTCAGAGCTAAACATGCAGCAAAAGCTGCTTGCTTTTAATTTCTAGTCCCCCCATATCTGGAACAAACTCCCAGAAAACTGTAGATCAGCTGAGACACTGAGTTCATTTAAATCAAGGTTAGAAACTCACCTGTTCAACATTGCTTTTAAGTAGGTTTTAACTCTAATTGCACTTCAACTTTCATGGTTGTTTGATGCATGCATGATTGATTTTTTTTTTTATGATGATTTTTAAATTGCGTCTTTTAACTGCCTTGTTTTGTTCTTCTGTTTCAATGTCTCTGTAAAGCACTTTGAGTCACCTTGCTGTTGAATTGTGCGAAACAAATAAACTTGCCTTGCCTTGCTATGGTAAAGCCATTATCTGATGGAGCGTGCTGTGGGATGCTGAAAGCTGCAAATAGCAGGCCACCGCAATACAGTGTAACCAACCAATAAATACAACAAAGAAGAAGAATGTGACACAGCAAACAAAATACATACAGTACATGGAGAACTGCAATTGATCTGTCTACCGGTATCATACAACTGTGGTTAATACCACAAATTAATGGTCCAAATAAGTGGTATGGTAGGGCTTTGGGCAAAAATAGTAAACTGAATTGTACTTGCTTAGTCAAAAGGGTGGACTGGATGGTTTGTGTGATCACTAGACCAGGCAAGGGGGAAAGAGCACAAGTTTCCCACCGTAAAGCCTTCATCAGACAATGCATCATGTTCCCCCACCTGACTGGGCACCATCACTGCTGTCGCCACTCATGAATGGCGAAGGTGACAACTGTCCACCTCTTGACCCTGCTCTAAATGTGTTTGCACTATACACTACTGTGAGTATGTCTTTAACATATTGACCCGACCTCACTGACCCCTCTCTGCAATCCTGGTAACTTATATGCTCTCAGTGCTTTCAGCGGTCCAGTATTGACCCGCTAGATTCAGCTGGGTCTGGACAGCCAAGGACAAACCCAACCCTCCTCACCCCTCCAATCATTTTCCACTAATACTGACCGTTGGAGGCGCACATGCATTTATTGCCTCCACTCCTCTGCCTCCTCACTCAGTCAATAACACACCGATCGTGCAGAAAAAACAACAGATTTCCTTCTGATGGCAGTGAGCCTACACAAAGAGTGAGGAAATGATCACAACAAAGAGTGGGTGAATGAACAGGCAGGAGGCTCGTAATGCTTTTTTTTTTTTCCCAAGATGCCGCCTTCTGATATGTGTAGAACCAATCAGTACCTGATATACTGTCCCTGTGTGGAGTTCAGCATTATTTCACATCCTGCTCTAACTAACTAAGGAAACCACTTTGTGTCAGAGAGAGCATCAGTGAAGAACATCCAAATAATGAGGATAAGTTGCAAAGCAGAGCACACTCATGGCTTGAGTTCTATCGAGTAAATGTGGTAGAATCATTGAGCGTTAATACAAATGTGAGAACTGGATGTCAAAGTTTGGTCATGTCATGATCAATGGTCATTTAAAATATAACTTATTTCAAAAGATTTCTTTTCCTTGGCATTCAAAAAATGTCCACCGTCACTAATAGTGTAGCGGTTCAAGCCTGAACAGCACAAATATAATTCCATGTAAAGTATTTCAATGTAGAGCTGGCGCTATCAAATATTTTCAGAATCAATTAGTCTACCAATTATTATCATTATTGAACGACAAAATGTGTATGTGAGGTGCAGGCAGATGTGGGACCAAGTCATTGCTTTGGAAGACAACAAATAATTCAAAACAAATAAACAAAGTCTTTGCCCTCAAGTCCCAAGTACTACACTTTGAGTTTCGAGTCCTTTCGAGTCATTTTACCAACAAAATAAAAATATATTTTAATATATACAATATTTATGTTTGATTAATATATATATTATACACTGCATTTATATATTTAATATATTTCAAAATCCATATTTATTTATCAAAACAAATTTGATATACAAGTGCACTGAACCTTTATAAGAAAACTAGGGGGCTGATCTAAATTCTTGTACCGTCATAGCCAATCGTCAAGGGGAGGGGCTTAATTTATTGCCCTTCAAAACCGATTGATAGTAGGTTTTCAGTTATTCTATAAAATATGACTATGACTTACAACACCAATTCCAATGAAGTTGGGACATTGTGTTGAACATAAATAAAAACAGAATACAATGATTTGCAAATCATGCTCAACCTATATTTAATTGAATACACTACAAAGACAAGATATTTAATGTTCAAACTGATAAACTTTATTGTTTTTAGCAAATAATCATTAACTTATGGCTGCAACAGGTTCCAAAAAAGCTGGGACAGGGTCATGTTTACCACTGTGTTACATCACCTTTTCTTTTAACAACATTCAATAAACGTTTGGGAACTGAGGACATTAATTGTTGAAGCTTTGTAGGTGGAATTCTTTCCCATTCTTGCTTGATGTACAGCTTCTGCTGTTCAACAGTCCGGGGTCTCCGCTGTCGTATTTTCGTGCGCTTCATAATGAGCCACACATTTTCAATGGGAGACAGGTCTGGACTGCAGGCAGGCCATTCTAGTACCCGCACTCTTTTACTATGAAGCCACGCTGTTGTAACACGTGCAGAATGTGGTTTGGCATTGTCTTGCTGATATAAGCAGGGGCGTCCATGAAAAAGACGTTGCTTGGATGGCAGCATATGTTTCTCCAAAACCTGTACGTACCTTTCAGCATTAATTGTGCCTTCACAGATGTGTAAGTTACCCATGCCATTGGCACTAACACAGCCCCATACCATCACAGATGCTGGCTTTTGAACTTTGGGTCCATAACAGTCTGGATGGTTCTTTTCCTCTTTGGCTCGGACGACATGACGTCCACAATTTCCAAAAACAATTTGAAATGTGGACTCGTCGGACCACAGAACACTTTTCCACTTTGCATGAGTCCATCTTAGATGAGCTCGGGCCCAGAGAAGCCAGCGGCGTTTCTGGGTGTTGTTGATAAATGGCTTTTGCTTTGCATAGTAGAGTTTCAAGTTGCACTTACGGATGTAGCGCTGAGTTGTATTTACTGACATTGGTTTTCTGAAGTGTTCCTGAGCCCGTGTGGTGACATCCTTTACACATTGATGTCGGTTTTTGATGCAGTGCCACCTGAGTGATCGAAGGTCACGGGCATTCAATGTTGGTTTTCGGCCTTGCCGCTTACATGCAGTGATTTCTCCAGATTCTCTGAACCTTTTGATGATATCATGGACCGGAGATGATGAAATACCTACATTCCTTGCAATTGTACGTTGAGGAACATTGTCCTTAAACTGTTCGACTATTTTCTCGCGCACTTGTTCACAAAGAGGTGAACCTCGCCCCATCTTTGCTTGTGAATGACTGAGCAATTCAGGGAAGCTCCTTTTATACCCAATCATGGCACCCACCTGTTCCCAGTTAGCCCGTTCACCTGTGGGATGTTCCAAACAGGAGTTTCTCAGTCTTTTTTGCCACCTGTCCCAGCTTTTTGGGAACGTGTTGCAGCCATAAAATTCTAAGTTAATGATTATTTGCTAAAAACAATAAAGTTTATCAGTTTGAACATTAAATATCATGTCTTTGTAGTGTATTCAATTAAATATAGGTTGAACATGATTTGCAAATCATTGTATTCTGTTTTTATTTATGTTCAACAAAACGTCCCAACTTCATTGGAATTGTTGTACTTTTTCTCAATTTAGTTCTGAAGTGTCATTAAACAGCCCCGTCACAAATAAGAATTTGCATCCAGTAGTGCTGCAATTAGCTACATGATACATTGTATTCAGTTCCCTCCAGGTAATCCAGAGATATCAGATTCAAAAGAATGACAACTTTAGTTCATCAGCCAGTAGCTGCTAGCAGCATAGACGAGTCATGTATTGCTTTGGTTGTACGGGCCCAAATACCAAACTAGCACCATAACATTAGAATTGCAGCTGTCGGAAATAGCAGACAAGATGTTACCGGAACTACCATAAACAGCCATTGTCTCAACAGTTTTCAGATCAACAAAAGCATAGCACACTTTTCCTACCATCACACTGCGGAAAGAAGCCTTGCTGCAATTTTCAGTAATCATTTCTAACTGCTTGTTGTGCTCCTAAATGTGTAACCTTCTTAAAATGTCTCCACTGAGTGCCTTCACATTCCACAGATCACCAGGTGTTTCAATAGAGGAAGAATATCAAATCATCACCTGAGAAAGGCAGCGAAGTGATGTGATGGTATAACCTGTACAACAGCCACGTGCAGTTTATTTTTTTACAAACGCAAATTGACAAATCTTTGACAGCATTTTTGTTTTATAGAGGTTACTTCAGGCAAATCAACAGCTCATTTTCATGTAAGGCCTGAAAATGTGTCAACTCCCACTGCATGTGACTCTAAAGTAGCGCAAACCACACACCCGAACTCTGATTAGCTCCCGCTTGCAAGAATGATGCCAAACATCACACTCAACAGAGACACAGCAAGAGTCAGTGTTGATAAATACAGCCCACCACCTGACCTTAAAGACAGCAGTCAGCAACTGTCTGCTTTCTCCCTCCGATCTGCACACCTGCACTGAACATCTAGTAGCACAACACCCGTCTTTTTTACTCAAGGTCTCCTCATGGCAGACATGCTAACATGACTAACTTGATGAATACATGATGAAAGTTTGTCATAACTGAAATTTAAAAAATATTAGCATCTCCAACAACTATGGTAGTTGCAATAAAATTTTGTCCACAGCGGGATTCTAACAGTATCCCTCTGGTTCCAAAGCTTGAATACTTTCAATCTCACTGCTGCCTTTATGTTGGGAAAGATACAAAAGTAACTTCTTCTTTGGCATCTGTCAATTAAGGTTAAGCTTCACAAAAGTGAAAACCACAGAACATCAAACACGTCAGTCGGAACGAGACACAATAACAAACAACAACAATGGAAGAAAACAAAGGACCCTGTAATCAAGTTCTGAATCGTGTTGATGTTGGTCATAGTAACAAAACCAGAGACTGACGAGACTAATCACACTGATGGCAGCAAGAAAAACTGTTGCAGCAAAAAGTGGAGACTGTGGGGTAACTAATGTTATTTTTAGCTATGCGTCTTCAAAATAATGGGAATGGAATGTGAATAAGACAAAACACTTGTCTTCTTTTAACAAAATATGCAAAGAATTAAGAAAACAAAGTGTTCAATGTTCTCCACTATTGTTCGTTCTTTTTCGTTGAAGTCATGGTCTTTGTCAGGCTGGTATGACATCACTGGTTAGGTAGCTGGCATAGCTTTGGCCAGTATACGTACAACGAAATGCAAAACAGATTAAGGATTACCATTCCAAACTGTCCCACAGAAAACTGAACTGTAAAACTGTGGAAAACATGGGCTGTTGAATCAGCTATGATGCGAATGAGTACAGAAAACAGGGGATTAACAGCAAGGCAACTGGGAATGTCTGAATGCACCTCTGGCCTCATCACTCCCACTGTGGTTGACAGGATAGAGCGGGAATAAAGCGGTTTTCCCCTCCGATCTAAACTGACACGGACACATTCAGCAATTGTTACGGAGCAGCCTCAGTCAAACCCCAGACCTCACTGTACCGCTCTGTGCCAGGCTGCCAGCCACTGTGTCTTGAATTGACAGTATTGTTGTTGCCTCGCTGAGCTTTTTCCCGAACCTTCGCTGACAGCATAAATTGGCTTGGTCTCTTGCCGCAACACAACACATCATCAAATGAGTCTGTATAAAATTACTGGCATTGCACATGCTTAAGTGTGCATGTTTCCTCCTACATTCACCACATTGCAACAACTTCCCTAAAAATCATTTTATCTCACTGCACTTTTCCACATAACGTCTTCACTTGTCTTTTAAACCCTCACTCTCGCCCCCCTACTCGTAGGAGGTTCCAGCAGTAGGACACAAGGAACAGCACCTGCAGCCCGAGACTCATGCTGCTCTGTTTCCCTGGCAACCCCTTCATTGGGCTCTGCTTGTGCAAGCCATTAAGCAATGCCAGCTCTGTACACACACACACACACACACACACACAAGCGCCCCCACACCATCACTCTTTTAAGGGTTTCCGGGACTAGCGTTACTGCTCTTTTTTTATTTGAGCAGTTTGAAACTTTTCTTTTTTACCTTTAAAGTACAGCAGTTTTACTCGTATCACATTTTCCCCTCGATCATAAAAAAAATACCCCCTGGATTTAGCAGCATCAATATAACAGAGAAAGTTTTTCTAAGTGTATTTCTCTGGAGATGACATACAGTATGAGCGTGAGTGTGTATGAGCTCTCCACCCACTCAATGTGTCATGCACACATCTCCAAATAATGCGACATCCAGTCCTAGCACCGCACCACGGGGAGACTTTCTTCCACTACTCTCGGCCTCTTTGCTGACGTGAGCGCGGACAAATCCTTTTTGGCTCCGAACTCCATTTTCCCCTCATCATTCCAACTCCTACGCCAGAGCTCACCTTTCTGAGTTGCCAACATCAATGCGGCTCAACCGAGTTTCCAGGAAGTGGCTCTCCAGGCGAGAGCAGCTCACCTGGGGAGGGAGAAGGTGCATGCGTGTGCAAACTCAGGCATAAGAGACTAACAAGAATGAGAAGGTCACTGTTCGTTAGCTCCAATTTGACTCGGCTCGCCTTGAGCCCTTCACTAATGCTTCACTTTGAAAAGTTTAAGCCTAATAAATTTGACTGACTGGAACGCAGTACTTTGTTACTCACCCACGAGGAAGCCAAGGACACACACATGTGCACACACACACTGACCTGACAGGTCATCTTTCGACATTTATGCCTGAGAGGACAAACTCACTCCTCTTGAATAATGCTGAAAACAAATGCCTCAGTTTTCACACTCAGCGATGTGTAGCTGCAACACTTATTATACACTGGAAACACACATGCAATACCTTATATGCATGAGCAAGAATGTGGTTGAGCTATGATATTAGTCACCAGAGTTCAATAAAAAAAAGCAGTGGTTCAAGTTGAGAGATTGTGCAGAGGAAACGTGGCAGGCGGAAGACAACTTCGATAAGGTGACAGACAGAATTTAACAAACAGTAATTGTAGGCCACATGACCAACAGCCACATTGAAAAATATTAAAAATGTATAAGGGTATTTGTGGTTTTATCTGAAGCATCATTGAGTACACTAACCAGAATATTGTTAGTTATATCAATTATACAACTACATATGTGGCTGAACACACAGCAGTCAACATGATAAATAAATGAAAGCTATCTGTTGTTGCTTTGGGGCAGAGTACAAGCAACTGGCTGTTTAAAGCAGTATAAAAAAAATCTGTCTTTATGAAAAAACACTTTTGATCAAAACTTTCAAAGAGGAATTTATTTTTAAAAATGCTTATGTTTGTAGGTGTGTAGTTTACAGTGGTGTAGAACTGTACATCGTCAATCATATTTGCTAAGAGTTGTTTCTAACATACAATGCAAACATTACTAAATACAGTGATAAATGAACTCTTTGTAAAAGCAGAATATTTGATACAGCTTCAGTATTAGGTTTTCTTTGATCGAACAGCTGTACCTAATGTGTGTGGCCGGTGAGTGTAGAAGGTGTTTTAGAGTTGAATATTATTAATGGTCCAGTGGTTAATTTAACATATTGTTAAATCAATAAATACCTACAAACGTATAAAACTATGCATCTTGACCTTTGTAAAGAAAGTATTTTCGAATCAGCCTAATGCTGTGACTGGTATGTACAAATAGTAACTCAAGCTCAGGTGATCAAGCTGAAAGAAAAACATGCTCTGCTATTTGAAATATGTGCTAAGTAGAAAATTGACAAATTAGTTTCCTCGAAACCAGATGTCACCAGGTGTTAGGGAGGTTCTCTCATTCTCCTGCATTGTGAAGTTACCCTCGGGGCTGGTGGGTAACTCCCATTTACAAATCACAAAACGGGGCGTAAAATGGCTTGAGAGATGAAGCTGTTCCGTGATAATAACAATTTCCTTGATCAAAAATGGATGATGTTCAGTGTCTGAAGTCTATGAGCCTATGTGCCATTTAAAGGTAGTGCACAGTGGAAAGTGACTGCAAAGTACTTCAGTTCCATTAACGAGAATGAGGAGACATTAACCCACATTTCAGAATGGCAAAGTGAGCAGCAGCCTTCCATTTTTTCCACCACGCTAAGTTTCATGTACTCAAAGTATGGCCATCTGAATTCTAGGCTCCCTGCCCTCTCGCTCTGCTTTTCTCTCTCTCAAAGTGAAAACTTTTCTGAGGTTATACCTCCACACGGAGCAGACTTCCCCAAACGAGTTTCTGCCTGTCTGTTGTAGTTACTGTTGCTAAAACCCAGGTTTATTCCTGCCCCTGGGAGAGAACTTCCCTTTGTGTGAATCTTGATACATTCACACACTGTAATTTGAAGGGCCCGTACGGAAACACTGGTTTGGCTGTCTGAGCATGACACAACATGTAAAAATCCATTCAACAAGGCCAGGCTTTTAATGCTTTCTCTTCCCTGCTAAATGCATTTACATAAACCAAATGAATGTTTACTTACTTGAATGACCTTAGTAGTTTTAAAAATAAATAAAAAAGGGCAAACTAAAGTTTGTCTCTTTTCAATTGGCCTCTGATCAGAGTCAATGCATGTGACAGAGAAAACCCTGGCTGATCCTTTCTGTGGGGTCAAAGGACACTTACATCTCCTAATTAGGCAACTGTGGACAGAAAAGCAAACTGTCAGGCCATCTTCATGCCAAAGAATGCCCCTAAAGTTGTTAAATTTGGAATTTTCAGGAAAACTTTCACGACAAATGTATGTATATCGCACAAGTTTAATGAGCTTTTTGGCAGCAATTATTCTAAGAGGAGGACCAGCCTTAACAAGGAGGGTTAAAAGGAAAACGTGAGAAGCGAAAAATACATATAATATACTTGTAGCAAGCGACTCCACATTCAAAACAATAAGTCCAATGTGACCATGCGCATCTGAATGTAAGTTAAGAGTTTTTAATGCAGCGCATTAGACTGTTTTTGACATTTTACACTTACTAAAGTTAGTTTGTCGCTGGCAATAGCTGATCCATAATGACTTGCAGGCAATAAATGAATAAAATGGCAACTAGTCTGCTAGTCTGCTTCCTGACTACTGTCAAACTTCCCTTATTCAAGGCACAAACCCCCTCAACCTTGAGTCTCTCAATGATGGGCCATAGTATCAAATTTTTAAAAAAATACAGTACAATTAAAATTGTGTTTTATTATTTTTGTGTGGTTAACTTATTTTTACCCTTTCATGACAATTAAAAATGTTAAATGATTAAAATTGCCTGCACCCTTAGTAAAGGTTCTATGATGGTAACAATTGCATCCTGATTATTTCCACTAATCAAAATATTGTCACATTTAAACAAATCCCAGAATTGCCTGAGTTCAACCTCTGATGTCCCACTGTAGTTGATTTAACTGACTATTTAAACATGGTTAGCAAAAAGTCAATCATTAACAGGCAAAGTTGTTGAAAATTACTGAGCCAGAACCTGATAGATAGAAATCTGCACTGTTTCCAACAATGTTGCAACTACTCAAATCATTAATGATATGACAGTTAAAGTAAATTATATCTCTAAACATGAACTGTAATCAAATTTGTAACATACAACACAATTTACCTACGTTCATAACTATTCCTGAGCATCTTAGAGCGTCTCTCTGTGTTCGTCTTTGCCCGGTGAACATTTTCCATCTTGTTAAAATACAGCCGCTTTCACTGCAGTTGTTGGGCATTCATCATGCAGCATGCTCCCTGCTAAAGCTGGGGCCAGACCTGTTGGGCTTTAGAGAAGCTTTTAATATGACATGCGGAATGCAGAGTCCGTTCCATAAATAATGGCATTGCTAAAAAGCCTGCATACATTTTCAGGGGCACTTGGGCCGTAGACAAAAAAAAAAAAAACATTCCACAGACGGATGACAAACACCACAGGGTGGATGGGTGAAGTTTAAAGCGACATCAAGTCCAAATTAAACCGATTGATGAATGGAGAATAAAAGCAGTCTTTAACATGCTTATTTCAAAATCAGTGGACCGTGTTTTTTTTATTCCAATTAATCTGAGGTTTTAACACTTTCTTTGCAGTCTTTAAAGCTGTTTTTTTAACACTTCATGTGTACAGGATGTCATCATCACAGATTGTACTATGAATTTGAATTCCGTGTTCATTTAGTTTGCACAATAATTTACAATATCACGCAAATAAAATCAATGCTGACTTTACTTGGTGTTCTTTTGTGAGCAGCAATGTAAAAGTGCACAGAGGGAAAATGTTTCTTAATAATAATAATAATAATTATAATAATAAGCTATTTCTGCCTCAACTTGAAATGTTGAGGCAGTGTGATTACCGGTAAGTGTGATTAAGATGATTTTTTTTGTTTTAATCACTTGCTCCATAACAAACAAAACATGACATTTTCTATGCTTTCATTAGCTTGCAAAAATAAGAAGCACAATTAGTTACGTTAAAAACACACTATTTGGATCTGTCTGGATCCACCTGCCTCCATCTTTGTGACGACAGGCTCTGGGAATGGGAAAGGTCCTAACTTTCCAGATTGAAAAGAATATTCAAGACTGCTCCCTTTCAATAGATCAGGATATAATAAGACCACCCAGGCTGACCTAAACCAAATCCCCACTGACATTTGGGTTTCAGACTGTAGTCACAATGTGACCAGAGGTGTCTGCTTTTTTAGAATGACATACTCTACCTGAACTAACTTTGCCATGAATTAACCACTGTAAACTACAATCAAAGCATTAAGACATTTACTGCAGTAACGTAAACCATTCCAAGACAGGTCAAAAACTATGGACGTCGGGACATGCGGCAATTATTTTATATTTAGGGCCATGTATGCTAATGTTGTTCATTTAAGAAATCTTCAATTTCCTCCCATAAAACCTCACAGAAATTGAAGAAAAATGCTAGCACCAAAATTTTGCAGAATTTGTCACATTAAGTAAACTGGAATTTCGTTAAAGGGTCTGAGTGTTTGTACTGTTCATTTTATTTCACCTGCTTAATGTTTCCCTACCAGCCATGAGCTAAGTGTTGCTGCTAATGTCCACAGAGAGAGAGAGAGAGAGAGAGAGAGATAGTCTGTCTGAGGGGGGAAACCACTGTGTTTGGCTTGAGCTGCTTAGAGAACAGCTGTTTGACCAAAGTAAACACAAGAAGGGAGAGGGGGGCTGCAGGAGTTCCAAAATTTCTGCATTGTTACCCGCAAAGTATGTCATGAAGGAAAAACACACACAAGAGGCAGCATGGATAATAACATTTCGCAGGGGAGAAAGTGGAAGTATTGTTAGAGCTGGTTGTTGGCTAGTAAAACTGTTTTAAATGCTCAAATGCAAATTTGGTAGGAAATTGTACAAAAAGTAAGTAGCACACACACACGCACACACACACACACACACACACACTAATACGCCCAATGACTCACTCCCAAAAAACATTTCACAAAAATGGAAAACATAAAGCACTGCAATCTCTATATTTTGCCATGAACGCCATATCATGCCTGAATTTCAAAGCAGTCAGTATTGGGGCATATTACTGTTATCATCAAAATATATTAATTTTAAAAAACACACACAAAGCTTTATCCAGAAACACAAAAATACTGTATAGTATATACTGTAATCCAACTAAATTCTCATGAGAAGTGGCTCAATTGTGAAACTGTCCTTGCCATTTCCTCCCTGTTCATCTTTGTATTGTTCAGCTGCTCCATGAATGAATGTCTTAACTCCCTGCTGATTGTAAATGATTCCTTTGTCACCTGTGACTGGGATTTTCCTTCCTTAAGAAAGAAAAAAAGAAAATAAGAATGCACAGTCAAACTCAGTGGACAATTCCTCCCTTGCTGGTGTATACAGTGTGTGATCGTTTATTATGATTCGGTGAGAATTACAGCCAGGAATGCTCTGCTAAAGTAACCAGAGGATTAATCAAAAACAACAGACAAAAAGTTCCGTCCGATCTGCCAATTCTGCACAGGTCAGTAACTCAAAGTGCACGATCTACGCAAAGCTTGTGCTGGACTAATAGCCTGCTATCACTATGTCAACAAAAGAATGAGGAAAAAAGGCACATTGATTTACGTCGGGCCAAAAGTGTTTTAAATTGTTGCATCAGTCACACTCACTTTTGTGAATGTCATGATGAATGTTTCTCAATCAAGCACGCCATCTGGTCTGACAGCACATAGCTGCAGAGCCATGTTGCACTGAGTGTTTATACCAGTCACTTCCTCAACTGGAATTTAAATTTAAAAAATGAAAATGAAGGTGAAACTGAGTGTTGTTTTTGTTATTTGTAAAGTATGTTAAATTAGATCTTTGCAGGAAAGAACACATTGGTGCACAAAAATAAATAAATAAACGGGGGAACAAATAACCAATCACAATGTCAAGTCAATCACACTTAGGGTATCAACCTGTCTAGTTAGGACTATGTGGATTGTGGCTCAAGTACACAGACAACAAAGGAAAGGAGAGGCAACTCGCAAGACAACACATTAAGAAATAACTTCTAGGTGGTGGCTACTGGCTACAGACCATTTTCCTCTCCTCATCCATTCTGGACGATCCCTGCTGAGTTCTACTTATTTCCAGTGCCCTCGCCACTCGTGGTAGCATGAGGTAGCCTCAGCAGACCGCAGATGTTGTCAGGTAGCGCAGCCCAACCTCAGGGAGCACTGTGGCCACAGGGTTTACTTTGTTTCCAGCACAGTGTCAAGAGTGTGGAAGAGATACCAGGCGACAGGCCAGCACGCAAGGAGAGGTACAGGGGAGGCGTAGGACGGCTGCAGAACTGCTAACTGGTCCGTTTCATATTTTCCTTTGTTTAACCTGGTAAGGCAATTGAGAACAATTTCTCATTTACAATGCCGACCTGGAGTCAATTTATGGTGTGTGTCTTGCCCAGGGACACTTCGACAGCGGACAATCAGAGCTGGGATCCGAACCAGCAACCCCTCGGTAAGTGGACAGTAGGCGCTACCAACTGAGCCACTTTTTGTGTCCTTGAAAAAAAAAAGAAAAAAAAATTACCTACGGCGTGTGTGTTTCTGCCCAAACTGTCAGAAAGAGATTCCCTGAAGGTGGCTTTCGGACCCGACATCCACAAGTGGGGCATGTAATCACAGCCCGGGACAGTGCAGCCCAAAGGACACCAAAATTGGCAGATTTGCTGTTTGTCCGGACAGCTGAAGAGTGTTCATTCCAACAAACAGTCCCAGTTTCCAGGTTCTAGTCTGCAATGGGATCCAAACATTACCACAGCAGACCTGACAAACAGCATATTCCTTTTTTTTTGTTCACTAGCCACAATGAGCCACATCTATCAAATACATTTCATACCCACATGAAGAACTTGCATTTATTTACTTATCATTCCTGTCGGTTCTCTTGTAAGATTACAGTTTACAAGAGCCCTAAACAACTCATAACAACACACACAAATATAGCCAAAAGTTACTTCTAATGAAACAAAAAGAGCAACTGTTACATAACTTTTTTTCAATGATGCAGCTTTGCAGCAGATTGGTTCCAACAGGACAGGGGTTTCATAAGACAATTGTTTTACAAATAAGTGCAACTTTAATTGATATGATCTGGGCGATTTGTAACCCCTGTGGTTTATGAAACCACTTACTAATCCTCAGAAACAGCAGGACATGTCCTATCAGCAGAAGCTGGCATGCTCGCTCAGTGGTGGAGCCACCATCAGCATACTAAAAGTCCTGGGCTGCAGATACGCAGCGGTAAGCACAAATTTATACATACCTGGAAAAAGTGTGCAAAAGATATGGTCTGCACAATAGCGCAAGGCAGCCAAGACCAAGAACTGCTACAACCTAATAGCAACTCACATCACTTAGTTCAGTGTTGCATGTACAACCCCAATTCCAATGAAGTTGGGACGTTGTGTTAAACAAATAAAAACAGAATACAATGATTTGCAAATCATGTTCAACCTATATTTAATTGAATACACTACAAAGACAAGATATTTAATGTTCAAACTGATAAACTTTATTGTTTTTAGCAAATAATCATTAACTTAGAATTTTATGGCTGCAACACGTTCGACAAAAGCTGGGACAGGGTCATGTGTACCACTGTGTTACATCACCTTTTCTTTTAACAACATTCAATAAACGTTTGGGAACTGAGGACACTAATTGTTGAAGCTTTGTAGGTGGAATTCTTTCCCATTCTTGCTTCATGTACAGCTTCAGCTGTTCAACAGTCCAGTTCCGTTTTTATTTATGTTTAACACAACGTCCCAACTTCATTGGAATTGGGGTTGTTACATTGTAAAATGATTCAGTTCAGGAGTACTTTTTATACTAGCTAAGAGATTTTCTTTTCTAATTCGATTTTCCCTTTCAAACCTTGGTAGTTTGCAGAAGGAATACCTTTACATTACTCCTGCCTTTACATGGACATGTTATAGATGGCTTCTTGGTCTGATGAGACATTGCCTTGTATACCTGTCCAATTTAAGACAAAAGCAGGCAAGTTGATGTGTGTAAAGTCAGATTTCAGATGAGTAAATGGTTCTTTTATACCGGTCAACGTGCTCCCTCAAAATAGTGCTTTAATAATATTTAAAGGCTGACTTTTTGTATGGTGATGTTCTAGAGTACAGTGTTTTATTGGTCAAAATAAGGTCCGTTTTCTTTCTTCAAACATCGAAGCAGAATCATGTGATTGTGAGAAGGATTCTGAGCGCTCCAAGGAAAAGACATTTTCACAGATGTGTTTACGCATGTGAGAGCATGCCTTCCATTAGCATTTCCTGCTTAATGAAGGTAAGGCCTCGACTGAAGCTCAAGGAAGAAACTGGGAGTCTGTGACGCAAATTAAAAAGAACTAAAAAGAAGTAGAAGAACAAAGTATGAGATGGGGAGGAAGTAAACATGGGTGCTCCCTGTGCATTGTTGGGTTTCCACCATGCATTCTCTCTGTAACTTACATTATATTGATATTTCTGACTTAAATGACTAAACTAGATAAAAAGGGATAAAAGTGTAAAACAAATTATTGAGTTTCTGAATCTGGAGGGCCCATCGTGTTCAAACTATTGTCAAACAAACACCTTTGCATGTCCAGATGCACCACCAAATGCAAAAATTACAAGACACTGCAGCAGCTGCAGTGCCACCTCCTCCCTGATTAGAAACACAGGACAAGGTTGACATTAAAATAACATCAAGTTGGCTGCTGATTCCTTTGTCTACATCATAATTATTTCCATTGTTTGACCAAGTGTCTGTTTATATGTCAGATCAACAAGAGGTGCTCAAAGGCAATGGGAAATTTGCCATGCAGAGCAACTGTTGGAGAATAGCAACGATGCATACTTTCACACCCAGCATGTAACGCTACAAATTCCCAGATCTGTGAAGAGCAAACGTCTGTTGACACATGAATCTGTCAGTTCACAACATAACACACAAGCCCTTTCAGCCAATGGGTGGCAATATGCTGAGGCTTCCATATGCTCCATCAGCCAAATCTTTGGTGTGTGATGCTGCTGCTGCAGGCTGGAGTATGAAATTATCTGATTAAAATTCCCCATACATTGTTACATAACAATAATAACCAGAAGGGTGTAGACCTGAAAACATTGACAAGTATGGCACTAAACTGCAGTATGGTGAGAAGTAATAAAAGATGAGAACAAGACAATCAAGGAGCACAACAACCAGTAAACAAAAAAAATAATGGGCCCAAATTAATTGATTGTTAAGAACAGTGTTGATTGTGTGGAATTGTGTGGGTTGTTGATTAAATGTGAAGCAACTGAGGCAAAATAAAGTCCATTACTTGGGTGCAAGCAGCTAAGGTGCTGTTGATGAAGTCTTAACTAGCTCTAGTTATTCTGTAGTTCAGAATAATTACAGGAAAAGAACAGCATAGCATTACATCAGTGATGGGATGTTAGCCTACTCGAACATCTGAACTTTATTTGGGGTTAATCACAGGCACTTTATATAGTGGCTGGTTTCTGCTGACTCCTGTATAACATTAGTTTGGATGTGACTGGTTAAATACAAACACAGCCTCAGTCGTAAGAGGGCATGCACTCGTCTGCAACCACATTATCTCATTTGTTTAGTTTTACTTACACGACACGATGGACTGGTCACCAGCCAATTGCACAACATACAGACATACAAACAAGAACTGAGAGAATAGCTCACCAAAGGAAGATTCAATTCTATACCTGACCCTCAGAATTGTAAGGCAGAAACAAGTCCACCATGCTGCCACATTAAAAGTAACATATTAGTTGAGGACAATGTCCAAAGCCCAAAACATAGCTTGCTTTTATATACAAAGGGACAGCAAGCAAAATATACAGAAGAGTTTAAATCCACCTTGAGGTAGCATAATAGATATAATTAAAAAAAAAAAAAAAAAGGTCAATTAAGTGATCACATCCAATTTTACAAAGGCGATAAATATTTATATTCATGAGAGTGGGATTCAATGAGCACAAATGGTTAAAAAACTTCAAAGGCTAATCCCAAATGCATCCTCCAGGAAAATATTAAGTACAATATTTTTCAGTGTTTAATGGCCATTTCTGAATTTGAAGTTAGTTCATTCTGTGTTGTGATATAATCCCTAACATCGCTCTGTCACTTAATACATTTAAAAATTAACATCCATGAATTAATTAGATAATTGTAGCCGTGTTTCCTAATTAATACAGGTCGTAATAGCGGATCAACTCGTCGCCGATGTTACGTGTGCTTCGCGGTTCCGCTGGGACCATAACCAGGGCCACGACCCGCAGCACCTCAACGTGAAAATACAAAAGACCAGCGCAACAAATGCAACACGGGCTGATCTGATGAGCAAAAATGTTGCTTAAATGTAAGAGTATAGCAATAGAGGATGTCTGCTCCAGAGGTGGGTAGAGTAGCCAAACATTGTACTCAAGTAAGAGTACTGTTATTTGTGACTCAAGTAAAAGTAACAAGTACGCAGTAAAATAATTACTCAAGTACTGAGTAAATAGTAACTTCTGATTTTTTTAACCACAACATGAACATCAATAAAAAATAATTACAAAATAAAATGTGAATCTACAAATTCTGATGTTACTGTGTGTGTGTCTGTGTGTGTGTGTGTGTGTGTGTGTGTGTGTGTATCCACAGTCAAAACTACAAAAAAAAAAAAAACATCTGCAATTTACTGCAGGGTGTTTTCTCAAGTTATAAGTGTGCTGAAATTATCATGTTTGTGCAGACAGTGCCGACAAATACTACAATACATGAAAGCTGTTGTTTTTGTTCCTCTAAATGTAAACAGTAGCGGGTCATTGCCTTGATGTTATGGTAACGATGACCTTCCCAACATGGCCGCCACGTAGGCACGACAATCAGCGGGGTTGTCCTATCTAGTGTTAATACCTATTCACAGGAAGCCCAATGGAAGACGTTGTGTGAGGTCATGTGACTTTCTTGTGTCATTTGATTGGTGAACTAGACTTAAAAGATTGCCGCAAACAGTGCCCAATGCGGAAGTCGAAGTCTTGCGCACGAAATGGTCGATAAATAAGCAATATTTGATAAATAAAAGTAGCGAGCGACATTTAGATCATTGTAACGGAGTAAAAGTACCGTTACTTCTTAAGAACAGAAGCGGAAGTGTTTTTTCTGGTCTCGTCAACTCCTGTGACTTATTGAAAGCAGGTTGCGAGCGCACAGGCGGAACCTCGGGCCAATCCGCTCGCATATATTAGTCCGCCGCGGAGTAATATTCACAATTTCATCTGTGTGCGGATGGTGGATGAGTGCCAGCGTTCAAGGAGTACGAAACAGCCTACGACGTCAGCGACCGCGACCTCCCCGCCACAAGGAAAAACTCATCGGATCTGTACGATTCACGTAAATGGCCTATTTTGAGTTTAAAACGGCGAATTCCGACAAAAGGCGACTGATTTGCGTGTATGATTTTTAAACAAAAATGGTGCATTGGACTGATTTTTGTTTAATCAGCAGTCTTTCTGTGGCCACTTGGGTATTGTAGAAAAGCTTTTAAATTACTACATTATTGGCCCAACATTAGATACCTATATCAAACATTTGACTTTTTCAAGAACAATAAAGGACATTTTTGATGGATAGTCAGGTTTTTATGTACCAATTTGCAGTGGTTTAGAACTACCCTGCTTCATACATAGCAAATACCGAGCGATGTTTTTAATATGTAGATTAAAATATTTAGTTACGTGACAAAGGAAAGAAAACCTTTTAGGTTGAAGCAGTGGATCTGCAGTGATGCTCTGACAATGACAATCAAAGCCAAGCATTGTTACTTTGATTGTATGAGTAATGAAGTGTATGGGGACTGCATGTACTGTATACTGCTCCACAAGGAAGAGACACAGGGGTTTTGAAAATCCCAACGGCGCAAACTCACCTTTTAGATTTTTCGGGTTGTTCTGCTTGGTACGCGGCATCTTTCCTCCTCAGTTCACAAGTGCATCTTGGGAAAACTGGGTGCTACTGCCGGACCCTGTGAGGAGTTGAGATCTGTGGCGGCGGCGTCTGCATACATCTACAACAAAAACACACAAGTAAGAATACGTTTAGCATAAACGTCGCACTATGTTGGCCTTGTATTCTGTCACTTGGCAGCTCTGTGCCAGTCTCGGACAGAGCTGCTGATTGAAGTTCATCCTCAAACAGGTGCCCCGGCTTCTCAGAGGTCCTCTGTGGTAGCATTCAGTGTCGCTGGGGCCACGGTCAGATGGAGGTGCGAGTATACCGCCTCATATCGGCATCAGATGCGACCTGCCACTCTGAGTTTCGG
Organism: Phyllopteryx taeniolatus; assembly: GCF_024500385.1. NCBI lineage: Eukaryota > Metazoa > Chordata > Actinopteri > Syngnathiformes > Syngnathidae > Phyllopteryx > Phyllopteryx taeniolatus. Next base: position 11,293,894 of record NC_084522.1, read on the forward strand.
GGAAAAGAAGCTTGATTTACATGTGGGTGGCTGCTCCCCACTGATGAAAGATGCAAACAATAAAAGCTCTGTGTGCGCTACCAACAAATGCTCAGGGTGACATCGAGGATAAGCATCAACACATGTGTGCCCCTGTTTAAGTTCACAGCACAACAACACGCCAATAAAGAAGGAGTCTTTTTGCTCATATTGGACAACATTGCAAAATTAAAAGTTTGATTAGGGTAAGGTTTTATGAAAATGCAGATTTCGGGGGAAATAACAGATTCAGGTACAGAAAGGTAGATGTTTGTACAAATGCACATTTTTAGCCCATGTAGCTGCAAAATGTGATCCCAGATATGGAACCACACGCCTCCATAAGGTGGATCAAGGCATAAAATGCAGAGATCACATTGTCAAAAATAAAAACAATAAATGGCACGTTGGTGCTTTCTTTCCCTTGCATCATCCGTATAAAGTCCGGCTGAGACATATCAACACCTGCACACTGCAGTGAGCAGCATTGCTTTAGGAATCCTCCTTTGTTTGCCCTCCGCCGTTATTACATAACACTTACTACAAGTGGATGCTTTTTCTCCATACACTTGCTACATGTGGCGCTAGAGCAATGACATCATCGGATGAGAGCAGAACTGACGGCTGCATCATCTGCCTGCATATAACCACGTTTCTTTAGAAGTGCCAGCATGCGTGCCACACGACGAGGCTCTCACCTGGATGCACACTTTGGATTCTCCAGAGCAGCTTCGGCGATGCTGGCGAAGGGAGGAGAGAGACGTGCACGCCGGTCAGTCAGTCTGTCTGTCTGTCTGTCTGCAAGCCTGTCTTACCCCCCCCCCCCCCCCCCTCTCTCTCTCTCTCCTCCGAGTGTGTGCGTGATGTTTGAGGAAACACCCCGATGCTCACCCGAGAAAAAAACACTATCACGGCTGAAATGTCCTAACGCTGCCGCTGCTGGTTGGAAAACACCTGAACACATTTCCACGCGCACCCGTGGACCCATAGGAGCCATTATGTAAAATAAGGGCATGTGCAAATGTGCGCACTGCGATAGATGAGCGTGCCTGTTAATTTGGAGACGATCCACGTTGTGTCAATCACAGTTTAAGATGGGTTTTTTTATTTATTATTTTTATTTTTTTTGCTAACTCCAGCAAAGGACGAGGCGAGCCAACACAATGCATGTGGGGAAATCGTGTATTTTGTTGCAACACGTGAACGCCCTGCAAGAGAGGGAGGAGCCAGGGAAAACCCCTCGCTGTCTCTGCAACAGCTAAATGGAACACTTCCCTTCAGACAACAAAACCCCCCTCGCGCATGCACGTTTAGCACAACATTGGTATAGGCAGACCCGCACATGCACGTACATAAGGAGAAAGAAGAAGAAAAAAAGCTCGGAGCTTACATACAATATGGCAAAAAGGCAAGCGGACATAATGGAGAGACTTAAGTTAAGAGAGTGAATAACACCCAGCGGGGCACCGCGAATAGGCTAGCTTCCACGTGAACTTTTACGTTGGTGACAAGCAGGACGAGACCACAAATGAAATGAAAGCAGCTTTCAGAGGCTAACAGGCGACCTGTAACACGAGAGAGTAGAAACCCGCCCGGGCAGCGTCTCTCGCGGGGGTGGTTGGGTGGTTGGGGGGCGGGGGACACACACGCAGGAATACACGGCAACTACACTCCGAGTGGGTTTACTCATTCTCACGGGAGTTGTTTAGCTACTGACAGTCGTAACGTACCTTTAAAGCGACGAAAGAGGGGGTTCAGCTCCGGATTTCTGCCTTCACCTTCTCCCTCACTTTCTATTGCAGGAAACAGACAGGCCCTCTGACGTCACCGGGGGTCCCGTCTCCGCCTCCCAGCCAAGGGGTGTCCTCCAGAGCCAGCGGGAGGTTCGCGACGGCCGCAACGCCCGTAATTTCCACTCACTCGCCGAAGCTAATTCTCACCCACGTTTCGTATCTGTCTTATAAGGCGAAATAAAACACACAAAACGTTACACGTGAGCCATAGAAGCGCGTGTATATCGTCCAGTATGTAGCCACAATGACATGTCGTTGTACGCACACCCCCTTGGCGGAGCCTCATCCTCTCTCTCCTCGGCGCATAGTTTAGGATTGACGGTTTTCCCGGAGGTTCCTTGTTGTCAGGTCGCGTTGTGCCCCTCCGCCACCACCGCCCGGGCTTTCCCATGCACTAACCCGCAGCGGGGACACAACAGCCGGCCTTTCTGCTTGGATTACCCGGAGAGAGCTGCTTGTAGTCAGTCTCAAACAACCACACGCGTTCAATAATAGCGCTTCAATGAAGAAAGAAAACAAATTAGCAGTCGTTTCGCCCAAGTAGTTTACGTGTGCTTCCGCCATTTGCTTTCTATAATGTAACGTATGAAGTCGGACTCACTAGTGCCTTGTTCCTATTCTCGGAATATTGTAAGGTCAACATGATAATTTGAATAACCTGAACGATAGATAGTCGATCAAAATCATCTTTATTTTGCCAAGTATGTCCAAAAAACACAAGGAATTTGTCTCCGGTAGTTGGAGCCGCTCTAGTACGACAACAGACAGTCAATTGACAGAGAATACTTTTGAGACATAAAGACATTGAGAAAAACAGTCACTGAGCAATAAAAGGTTGCTAGTAATGTGGTAATGCCGGTACAATTTTATTTTATTTTTTTGCTTTTGTTTTTTTGACAATTGTCCAAAAAGATGCAAAGTCCTCTAGCACTTAGAGCAGTTTGAATGACTAATATAGCAATAGTCCGGTGCAATGACCATTGTGCAAAGGGCGCCGAGACTTCAAGGAGTGTATGCAGTTTAAAGTGACGTGCAGCGCGATAATCTGGGACAATGTCAATTGTGCAAATGTTGCAGATACTCCTCAATCTGTGTGCAAATGGAGCAGATGCTACTGTGGCATGAGCGGCCAGTATTGGTCAACAACAGATATGCAAATAGTGCAGCGGGGTGAGACTACCACAGTGAGTATCTAATATATATATAATATATATATATATATATATATATATATATATGTATGTATGTATGTATGCATGTACAGTATATATATATACACCCCATGAAAGCATACCCAATGTTGTGTATTGTGATCAGATACATTACTAAAAATATCACCTACTTTTTTCAACATTCGACAATAACGTATAAAAGTCATGTCAGTAAAAAAGAGACATGAAACAAGTATTATCCATAATATAAACTCACCGCCCAACTCATAAATCCAGCCATCCACCCATCCATTTTCTATAGGATATTTCACCACGATGTCATACGTACAAATGCCGAAGCTTTCTCCTATGGCAACACTAGTAAACAAACCCACGTCATTTTGACCAATGCAGAGTGATTGAGAAAACACGGTCACTGTTACAAGCATGGAAGGGAAACTGTAATTTGCATTTCAGTAGGTAAGTTAGAAATTCATACATCATGAACATGATCATCGAGGAAGTGGCTAATTCATTCAGGAGATAACAGTAAATGAATTGCCTGAACCTTGGTCTTGGTACATGTAGCCTAAAGGCAGGCATACTTGCATAACATCTAAATGACCATCAAGTGATGATTTTGGTGACTGATGCTGTTTGACATACAATTTGTTAGGCTATGGAAGGTGGGGTATTTCCCTGTTTTTAAAGTAAGAAAACTATTATCTCATTAGCTTGAGTTGTTTTATTGCTTAGATTACTGGCACAGGCATGCTCTTTTAATGGTGAAATGGCTAACCAATATGTTTTGGTACCAACCAAACTTTTTTACATACTTTAGAGAAAATGTCTTCCACACACTCGAACACGGAGGTTTTAGTTCCCAGTGTGTAGCTAAATTTAGAATTTTAATGATACGCATTAAATGTATCCTCCTCATGAGAGGCATCTCTGGTTTCATCTGATTTGATTTATTTATTATTTTTTTTGGGAAGGAAATTAATAAAAATCTTAACCTTTTTGTGTAAAATTGATAGGGTGAGGATAGGGACTGGACCGGACCGCAAGTAGCCAAAATCTGCGGATAATTGAAGCCCATTATAATTGCACTGGGATTTTATTTATTTTTTGATCCCAGAAATTGTTGAATACGTGGGGATAAACTGCCAGTAAGCGGTTTTGGGGTAGCCCCCCTCCCCCAAAAAGGAAAACAAATGGATAAAAAATTGGAAAACTGAAAAAAAAGATCTGTGAATATCTGTGACAGCATATCGCAGATCACATGTAGACAAACGATCATTCGCACTCAGATTCACACCTGTGGGCCGTTTAGAGTCTTCAGTTAACCTAAAATGCATGTTTTTGGCATGTGCTAAAATTTGAACCTGAGACCTCTTGAAAGTGAGGCAGATGTGCTACAAACTAGTCAATTGTGCTGTCGACCCATAAATCCATCCATCCATCCATTTTCTGAGCCGCTTCTCCTCACTAGGGTCGCGGGCTTGTTGGAGCCTATCCCAGCTATCATCGGGCAGGAGGCAGGGTACACCCTGAACTGGTTGCCAGCCAGTCGCAATGGCACATATAAACAAACAACCATTCACACTCACATTCACACCTACGGGCAATTTAGAGTCGTCAATGAACCTACCACGCATGTCTTTGGGATGTGGGAGGAAACCGGAGAGCCCGGAGAAAACCCACGCAGGCACGGGGAGAACATGCAAACTCCACACAGGCGGGCCGGGGATTGAACCCCGGACCTCAGAACTGTGAGGCAGACAGTCTAACCAGTCATTCACCGTGCCGCCACCCAGAAATCCAAACCTGTTAATTAAATGAATTTTAGATTCCTAATTAGCCTAATGGAGTATGGGAGAAACACCACCTCATCCACACAAACCCCCCAAACAGAAAGCGAGCGTAGTCCAGTACAAAACACTGGACCACTGTGCCGCCCCCCTGTCTGGTCATGACGTAATGTTTTTATTTTCATCCTCTGCCCATATTCCTTGCTTTATGCCCACCACGAGTTGGCCCAGCTATGACACATCACAGAACCACAAAGGTCAGGCTATTTTTTACTGAACAGTATGGGCTCTTGTGAAATGTGTAGATGCAGTATAGGAATTATATTTTACCCAAGCACCATTCTTTCATTTAAGCAGCAAAACAACATCAAAACACACATCATTAGGTTCACCAGGAGCACAAACACACAATGAAATGGGAATTTAGTGGATGTTTCTTGTTTATGTATTAAAAACACCATATGATTCAAGTGAAGAGGCTGTGCTTTAATACTGAGTAACACTATGAGGCAATATTAAACAAATGGGAAGATCATTTCAGACATCTTTGTAGTTTTATTGTATTTATTGTACTGCTAGTTATGAAAAATAAATGCAAAGCAAGGATACTGCAGTAAGGCATTACCATTAATAAGTGATTGTGTGACAGCCACCCACCGTCGCATTACAGGCTTCCTGCAGACCGCAGAGTGGGACTCCTGGCTCAGTTTGCACTTTATGACTCACCTGCTTCAGCTACGACTTGAAATAGCTCATTTGAATGGAGAAACTTTTTATTTTTGTTGTATTATTTTGCAAGTGTTGGTATGCGGTAGTCTTTGTATGTTTAGATGTAAACAAGGATGCTGATTTTATTATATTAAGTCTTTACGAGAGGCGTCAAAGACTTCATGCATGTGACTACGTCTACCTTAAATGCAATCAAATATAATCGTCTGAAATGATGACGGTTTTTGCAGAGGGTTGTCAGTTTTGACAAATGTGGCCCCCCTCCTCCACCACCACCACCGCCACCGCCACCACCACCACCCTCATGCTGTCTGCACGCCCACATCATAACGGAGATGTTTTTATCCTTTTCAGTGCTGAAAGATAAGCACTGCATGGGAAACGGAATAGAACAATGTATAATGTGAAAATAGACTAATAAAACAACAGTTTTATAAGATGATAACACATTTGAGTTAATGTATTACATGCAGTGGAGTAACAAATAATGTAACCTAGGAAACATCTGTGAGTAGAACATTTTAGGATGATTACTATCTAACCAACTATTAGTTGGATGTCAAAGTCCACCATTTTTTGACAGCATTTGGACTGTGTTTGTACTATTTTTAGTACAAACACTAAACCCCCCCCCCAAAAAAAAATTGTGTTCCCAGTGGTGTAGAACTGCATTCAATCAGACTGTGATTCTCGAATAGTACAAGCAAATGCTCAGGATGACGCAAGACAAGTTAATGGCACTGTAAAGTACAAACAATTTCAAAAAACACATTGTTAAATGAATATCTCTCTGTCAATGAGTTTATTATCTATTGCATTTAGTTGCTTACTTAAGAGCTCTTGGGCGACATGCTGACGTCATGCATGTCTGCGGTTTGAACTCCGAAGTTTTGGGTGACTTCAGAGGTGTACCGTACTTTTCCTCAAAACTTTGGTCAAACTTCTACCCACAGCAGTATTTATATCAAACTCAAATGCTATCACCACTAACGTCAATGTTTTCATTTCAGCATGTAATTGGCAAAGTAGACTGGTTATGTGCTTATTTCAGATGATGAGACTTAAAGGATTTTGACATTTTTGAGTTTTGCTGCTTCTTAAATGTTGCAAGTAATTTTTGGCCCAATCAGAGTGTAATGCAAGTACAGTGTGTGGTTTCTGAAAGAGGCAGTTTAAATCATGTGGTTACCTAACGCTGCTAATGTTCTTCATCCTCAGGCCTGCCAAGTTATCAATTTGGTCAAGTCATCCATTTTCTGTAGCACTTTTCCTGGGTAACTGGAGGCTATCACTGCTGACTCACATTTTTGGAGAATGTCCAGCATACCCGTAGTATAACCCACAGGAGCACAGGTAGAACATGCAAAATCCCTTAAGGCCTCAGCCCAGATTTGAACCGATTATTACTTTCTGAGGTTCTCTTTATTATTTTTCTTTTTCTATTTTTCTTTCTAAAGACAAACATTGTTGCGGGTTATTTTGAAAAACCTTAAGGGACCCTCTTATTTTGTAAATACAGTATTGCAAATCTGTGGGTCCAATTGCAGAATAAAAGGTGCCTGGTGGTTCACCTATTTTCCTTCCTTCCTCAGTTACCATCTTGGAAGAGATTTCTTTTCACCAAAAACTCTCAAACTTGATTAAGCCTGTTGTCAATGCAGTGATATCATCAGCATCAAGTGATTTCAAAGATGGTGACTTACTCAGTTGCATCAGTGACCGACGGTCATGCTAATAATATCCAAAAGAAAGTACGCGCAGCTGCCCAGCAGAACAAACAGCCTCTTGTGTTGAGGGAAGGCACTTGTGATCTTGTTCATGGATGTGCTGTAACGTCCATGAGGGTTTTGGTGCTGGTGCTTTTTTTTATTGTATTTATTTGATCAAAAATAGATATTTATTGAAATCAACCTATTTTAAAAGACAATGCTTGTGTGCACCCAGTTAAGCATTTGGGTAAAGTTTGTTGCCACAGTGTTTATAAGGTGGAGCCATTTTATATTTCATTAAGGACTGGTGATAAACACCTTATATAAAGCAAAGCTAGAACAGCCACAAGTCCCTGCAATAATAATAAAACAAAATCCAATCAGTTGTCCTATTTCTGATTATTAAAGGGGAATTGTAAGGCTAGGTCTACTGTTCTTATTGTCATTTGTATTCGTAAAGAAAGCTTGTTTACTTGTGTTAATCAATGAAAAGAACAAGACGAAAATTGATTGCAGATTTAAATGTAACTGAAGCCTTAGAGCCAATTTTCAGTTTCCATCCATTCTGTGGGGAACACGTTGCTGGATGCCTTGTTTTCACAACACCATATGATGTTACATAACTGAGGCTGTTGCCTTGGTAATGCTCAGACTCCTCCCCTGAGTCAACCACACGCACACACACACACACACACACACACACGCGCGCACGCACACACACACACACGCATGCATTGATGTTCAGGCATCAGTACATTCCTCAACTACATGGCTGGTGAGGTTTATAGAAAAGAAACTAATCCTGCAAAGTGTTCACATTAAAAAAAACAAAAAACACTTAACTAATTTCCCACTGCAAAGGAACTTGGCCACTCAGAGAATGAATGTGTCTGATTTTGAGGTGCATTGGCCATGGGTCAAAACAAAAATTGGTATCCTTGGAGTGCTAGATGTCCAAAGTAGAGTGGACGCAGACACATCTTTAACACTTGATGAAAAGATGGCAAGAATATTCCAGGTAGAATGTGGATGATTAATGGGTGGATGGAGTAGCCCTAGTTCGAATGTTACCTTGTGGTAGGATGCTATAATTACGACTCAGTGGTTGGTTACCGTGTGCCTGTATTTTTATAGTTTATTGCTGTGTATGCATTTGTATATTTATGAATATGTGTACGTATGTATTTTTGTCCATTGACTGTGAGATACCGGAATTTCCCCAGTGGGATTAATAAAGTATCTCTCATTATCATTGTCATCGTCGTCATCATCATCAATGTTGGATGGGTAAGTATGAGAAGACGACTAGAAGGACAGATGGATGAATGGTGCGCGAGTAGTGGGTGGGTGGATGATGGCTGAAAGGATGGATGTTAGATGGATGAAGGGATGGCTGTAAGGATCATAAATAAATGGAAGAGGTTGAATGGTTGCATCGTGGTATGGATGCAATAATGGTGGATAGCTACAGGTAGGTATGTATGGATGACTAGAAGAATGGATGGATGATGGCACAGTTTGGAATGGGTGGATGGATGGATGGATGGTGGCAGAATGGGTAGAATGATGGAACGATACTGTTGTGTTTTAGCATATTGTCAATTAACAGTAAAAAGGGAAGGCTGAAGCCTGGGGCAGTCCATCTCTATATGACTGAAAATGTATCCACAATATATGATCGTAAATTTAAGCAAGCAATTAGCTTTTTGAAAAGAAAAAACTGCCTCAAAGAAAATAGACATATAACACATCTGATCTCAATGAATCTTAAGGAAATAACATTTGTGCAAATCTCGATCTAAATCCACTTAAGAGCATCTACAGCCATTGTACAGTACTGTGATTTATGTGGTATTTGGGGTTGCATGATTGGGGCAGAAGTGGAAGCACTTTATTGATGACACCAAGTGGAAAAATCTAGTGCCCAATACAAAGAAAATCACATTTTTTCCAATGCCAACTTTGAATGCAGCATTTCTCGGAAAATTGAGTTGAGGTAATTCCATTTTACCCGAGTGGTTCAATCCAGACATTTAAAGTATGCTTTTAGGGGGGGGGGGGATATATCCCCTTCATTTTGGTGTGCCCAGTTGACCCACATGCATTTATTCATTTTCTATGGCGCTTGGCCTCATTAGTGTTAGGTGAGCTGGAGCCTATCCCAGCTGACTTTGGGCGACAAGACGGTTAAACCTTAAACCCTGGACTGGCCGCCAGCCGCGCACATATATTCAAAATTTTACTGTCTTTAATGAACCTAACGTGTATGGGTTTTTTTTATTGCGGAAGGAAGCCAGAGTACCTGTAGAAAACACTCATGCAAACTCAACACATGTAGGAATGTCAGAGCCGACCGAGTTTCGAACCCAGAACCTCTCGACTGTCAGGAAGACGGCCTACAGTTGACCTACATCTCACTTGTGAATGAAATAAAACATTTTAGGATGCCATTAAAAACATGACCAACAACAGTTTGTTTCTTTATAGGCCTAAATGGACCTGCAGATGCGTTGAAGAGGCGAAACTGATGATATCTCAACGTCGTCATAATCATCATCACAGAACAGGATGAAGGATGAGGGAGAAGAGGCTGGAATTCTGTCTCCTGAAGCAGCTTCTTTTTTTTTTTTTTTTTTTTTGGAGCAGTCAACATTTCCAGTGACGTGACCACAGGGAGGAAAATTCCTTCTGTTGGGAAGGCCTGGCTTTGCTAATAAAGGAAAATGCTTATATGACAAGAGGCTGTTTGCACGCCATTTTGAGATGAGTGCAAGGAGCAGAAAGGAAATTATTTTAGTCCTTTATGAGGAAAAAAGATAGATTCACTGTCTAGAAGACAAATGTACAGCAATGATCTTGATGTTTTGGTGTTTTACCCAGCTGGGAAATGCATTTTTTTCCTCTGCTGATAATAAAATACAAAGTCAATAATGTCCATATTGAGACTGATCGCAATAGACTGCCAGCGATACAATAAATTATGTGTAAAGCATTCACAATTAACTCAAATTAAGATGAATCTGATTCAACATAATACAATGTGATGCAATGCCATTTTATAGAGATTTCATAGCTGGAGGTATATAGTGCAACTCTTTCCCCGTTGGGTTAAATGCATGTAACTTTGACATTACACAGTTGTCATTTCTTTTATAATGCTCCTCTAATTTCCTATATATAGACAATATTTAATGGAGTATGCTGCAGTTAAGATTTATAATGGTTATGTGAACATCATTGATCAGTTTATTGTGATTGATTGCATTGAAATTGCATCGGAATATCTGATCTGTCTATTTAGGTTGCAGTTGCATTTGGAGATATGCAATTAATAGCTGATTTTTATCCACATTTGGAAGAGGCCTGATCCCAATCCAGGCATCTCTGATTCCAAAGTATTGTTTTCTTTTTAAACTGTAAGCTACGCATCGTGATCTGAAATTATATCATGACTCATTTTAGACAGTATGATGATGCACATTCCTAGTTTGAAGGTGGAATTTGAATCCATATAAAAAGTGGACTGGACATGGATGGATGTCTGCACTGGCTACCTGCATCCCTTTAAATATCAGGTTGGTTGTGTGCATGTGATCGTCACTAGAACCTTGTTTTAATGTCCTTGTTGTCATCTTTTTCATAGTACAACCAGTGCATAGGATGAATTCTACATGCATTAGCAATAACATTAATTAGGGTTCCTTTATTTTTCAGTAAAACAGTTTCCTGCAAGTGACAATTGCTGTGCAAATGTAGACTGTGGAATAAGAGTCATCATTTTGTAGTAATTAAAAAATAACAGCTAATGATGCATAATGAAAAGACTTGGACAAACAGTTTGGATAAGATGGCTTGGTTGGAAGCACTCAGGCACGGGAAAATCAATACAAGCATTTGTCGTGAAGTCATTCATTTGGCACCCATGAGAAAAATAAAGCATAACGTACACCTTCAAGTAATTAAGTACACCTACACAAATCCAATGAGATCCAATACGAGTGCTGTATCAAAATCAGGCACGTGCAAACATAGACCCCAAGTGGTGCCTAAGCACCGGTCACTTTGACCTGGATGAAAAAAAAAATATATTTTTTTTCCCACCCAGTTTTTTGATATTTGAGGGGGCATTTATTTGAGTCCTTCGGGGAATTGTACATACTGTATGCTCCCACCTTAATTTTTTTGTGGTTAATCAGACACACTTTAAATGGCGGTAGGTGTGTGCTGACCCCCATTTAACGTGAGTTTGATTGCTTGATTCTGAACACAGCCACGTCCCCATTTATAACAGGGTGTGTGCATTTGTGTAACCACATCTCAGTTGTTTATTTTTATTTCCCCTCTTTAAATTTGTTTTCAATTGAGTTGTACAGGTTACAAGATAACTAATAGTGGATTCTTTTTTTTTTTTTTTACTTTATCTTGGTCTCATTTCTGTATATCACAAACACCTGCCATTTGTTTAACTAGTCACCTCCTTTGTGCCCGTTAGTTGTAACAGGGATAAATACATAAGTTAAATCTATACTACTATTTTTTTCTTAATTGTACGAATAATTTTTGCGAGAGGTGTCCTTTTTTCTTTTGTTTTTGGGTTTTTTTTGCTTGAGCTCCTGCCCCTCAAAAATGTCTGCGCACGTGTCTGATCAAAATATTCCGCCTTTACAAAGATAAGAATGGTTTGATTGAATTAACACATTGTACAACTGCACTGCATCACACGTGTGTTTCTTTATACACATTTTTGTCAGCGAGATTTGTTAATATACTGTAACTCTTGTGTTGGATGCTATTAGATTCTGAGGGTGTACCTAATGAAGCGTCTAGAGAGTTTAAACACAGACCATTAAGTCCTTTAATGTAAAGTCTTCATAAAAGTATCAACTCTTTCTGCTTGTTTACACTTTTAATGCCTGGACAACACGTGCAGGAAGGGAAAAACAAGAAAAAATCCCATCAGCTGCATTGTTTCTACTTTAAGACTTTCAGCTGGAAAAAGAAAAAAGGGGGAGGGAAGTGAGAGAAAAAAAGAACACTGGGTTTGCTGGAAAAATACCGTATTAGTCGGGGAGTAGAGGAGAGGAGGAGTCGGAAGCAGGTCCCCTGGTGCTTCATCCGTCAGCTGATTTATGAGTTACATGCAGCACTTAATAACCTTCTCTTGTCCCTGTGTGCGCAGGCTCTGGGGAATATCATGGCAGTGCAGAGCCTGAGGCTGAGAGACGACAGACCTGAGGCCAGCCTGCAGAAGAAGCCTGCAGGACCCAATGCATACCATTGCATGTCTCAGTGTACATGGCTCACTGTTCTTGAGTGCTGAAAAATGATTGAGGATTAGACCTTTGACGTTATTCAAGGTATTTGTGGCTATGCCAATCACATCTGCGTTGATTACCCACACAACGTGCACTTAAGAAGTTGCAGTATGAAGGCAAAGCGATGATGTTCTTTTTTTCCGCTGGTTTATTTAGCCGTTTTTCTTCCCAGTTTGGCACAGATGTCTTTGTAATTATCCACCCATCTGTTTGCTCGTCCTCTTCGGGTCACCAAGGAGTTGGAGCCCATCCCAGCTGACTTTTGGTTGAGAGGCATGATACACCCTGGACTGGTCACCCACTAATCGCAGGGCACATATAAACAATCACTCAAACTCATATTCACACCTATGGGCAATTTAAAGTTTTCAGTTCATCTAATATGCATTTTTTTTGTTTTGTTTTGGGAGAATGCGGGAGAACACCGGAGTAATCGGAGAAAATCTACGCAAATACGGGGAGCGCGTGGTCCGAGCCAAGATTCGAACACCTAACCTCAGAACTTTGAGGCACACGTGACAACCACTATTTCATCATTCTGCCCTTGATAAAATAAATTCCTTAATTTTTTTTTGCCCTGCAACAACAATGAGGAAACGAACTACTAACACTATATTTCCATATTAATACATGTTACTGGCATTCTACATTGTCTTCACATTTCATGTACATGTATGTAAAGCTATCCCATATAAGAACACTTAAATGAGTTATTGTAAAGACTATTGCGCCCCCTCTGGACAAATTGGAAACATACTGCACTTGACCATGCACCTGCTGCAGTATCTCTCGCTTCCATAGAATTGTCTTCATTAATGGTAATTTATGTCTTTTGATGTAATTTCAACTTTTGGACTTTTGTCATGATAATTATTTTGTTGCTCAAAGGGGTTGTTGGTTTCACAATGATTCTCAATGAATGAACTGTTATTTATAGCTGAGCATATAAAATGTGCTTTTAGGAAATTCAATACAGATGCACTGTGCTGACAAACTGAATGCAATATTTTGTCAGCGTTAACTTCACACACTATGTTTCTGCTGCCTCCTTTGATCCATTAATTCACTGAGTGCATGTTCGAAATCAATTCAAAGTTGGCATATATCTTACATCATACGTCATCTGCTCACAGCTCAGTGCTGTGATGTTTTTCAGCGACCTGTCACCTCACACTTGCCCACTCCACCTCACTGATTCAACGCTCAAGACACACTCTGCAGAATTGAAATGGAAATCCCACCAAAAATAAAAAGTGATGCGTTCGGGGGCTCGCTCTGGTACAAGACGTACCCCCGAGTTCAATCCCACGTCCATGAATTATACATGCCTTGCGTCACGCCTCCCACGCAGGCTTATGTAACGTCAGCCACGCGTGTGGTAGCGTTATGCATTTGCGCGTGTCTACGTGGATTTATTTATAACCAGACTGGGATGGAGGGAAGGGTGACTCATTCTCTTTGCTCTTTATTTTTACCCCACTATCTTGCCGCTCACACATACACATCCTACCTCTGGGAAGAAAAAAAATACATAAGACTTTCCCCAGTGTGTAAAGTTGCTTGGCAACTTGAGATAATATGCCTAATCGATATACTCTTTATATCTGACCATCCATGTATGCACCGATCACTGAATCCAAGTGGGCAACCAATCACTTATTTCAGCTGATTTTTTTATATTACAGAAGACACAAATCTTCACTACTGCAACACATTCTTAGTTTGCCAGAAGGTGCAACTCCATAAATCAATAGAATTGCTCAGGGTTTTGGTGTTGTTGTCGCAAGGCGGAATTGGTGTTGTTTTATTGGACATTGGGGCAAAGGTCTCCGCAGAAGAAAAAGGGCTGGGGAGAGGCAGCAGCTTTGTTTTCATCTTGCTGTAACATTCATTAAGAAATAAGTAATTGCTTTTTGGATGTCTTGGAAAGATTATCCTGTGGTGTGTGTTGAGAATGACTTTTTCTGCACCGACCAGCCCAGAAAACGATACGGGCCGACAATAGTAAATGTTAAACCTTCTCGATAATCACGATAGCAAATCCTCGAGAGTGATCGATACCTAGTTTTTCCAGCAGGGGGCCCCATCCATTTCGCGATTGGACAGGATTGAAGTCAGCTGTGGTGACGTCCACACCGGCGCAGAGGTCCCATTTTAAATACCGTGGGGATACGCCGGTCCACGAAAGTACAGAGATCTGAACTAGCCCAGCAAGTTGCGTAGTACTAAACGGGAGGCGTGCAACTCTAAATTCAGACCTGCCTCTATACTGTCAAAACCCATTAAAAGTGATCACTTATAAACTGCGATGTAGCCGGGGCGCAAACAATGACCAACTATTTGACAGGCAACGCCGTATAAATTTTTATTACATATTCTCATCCGGTGCTCAGCAGCCTGGGGACTCTGCCAGCTATCACCGTCACATTCTTGCTCACTACAACTTAGCTAAGCGGTGCTTACTTCCAAAGCAACATTCACGGAAAGGTCAGCAGATTGAGAGTAATGGCTGAGATGAAAGTGCCCGTATCCATCACCTGGTTCACCGAAAGCCGCGGGACGGCGGGCGGTGTTCAAATGAGCGGCGACGTCTCAGCGGTGGCTTGTTACCGCCACGGACCTCGGTGTACTCCATCAAAATGTCAGGGCCTGGGTTGGGCAGGAACGCCAACATCGAGGGCCAGCAGGTCTGCAGGGCGCCTGATAGAGAGCCGTCATTGTCTCCCCCGTTTTGAATTTAGCCCGTTATATA
This sequence comes from Phyllopteryx taeniolatus, assembly GCF_024500385.1. NCBI lineage: Eukaryota > Metazoa > Chordata > Actinopteri > Syngnathiformes > Syngnathidae > Phyllopteryx > Phyllopteryx taeniolatus. The sequence continues at coordinate 11,309,172 of NC_084522.1, forward strand.
ACTGTTCTGGTGTCGTATGTCGGGTTTTGACGTGTTCACTGTGAATCCATTATTGATGAACAAGCTTTTTTATATCACAACTCATCTGGATCAAGAAAGCCCCAGACGCCTCACAGTTATAAAGGACACAAACACATTACATAAGAGCGCGGCACAGTGCACAAAGGAGGAAATCCTTTGGTCCTGTGACTTTAAAGTAGTCGACAACTCACCGCATGCAGTGCGATGCTATCTGGGCTCTGACACAAGGCCAGTCTTATCGCTCCATGTTAAAATGTGTCTGTGCCGCCCTCTGTGAATTAGATCGAAGAAGGATGAGAAAAGCAATTTATTCTAGAGACAAAGAACATCCAGCATTTTGACAAGTAAACTCAAAGGTAACAAACAAGCATTCAGGATTGACTTTATCTACAGTAGTTATGTATCATTGCTCTTACGTTTACTATATTAATTGCATTTTAATGCACGGTGTGCTGAAGCTTGTTTTCTTCTGTAAAAAGTTGCTAGTATGCAGGTAGTTTCTTGTTATCAAAGATTGAATGTTTATGGGAGCACAGTGGCCTACTGGTTAGCATGTGTGCTTCACAGTTTTGAGGTCGGGTTTTGAATTTCGGCTCTGGCTTTCCGGTGTTGAGTGTGTATGTTCTCCCTGTGCATACTTTTACTTTTCTCCGGGTACTTCAACTTCCTCCCACATTCCAAAGACATGCATGTTAGGACAATTGAAGACTAAATTCTCCACAGTTGTGAATGTGTTTTGCTGGATGCACAGATGAGCATTAGTTAATAGTGTTAGCTTCTGATCAGATAAGCAGCACTTAACTTGATTGCTCAGTTAAGTTGTCAACATGGTGGCAGTGCAGGGGGGTATTTGCGTTTGGCAATGGGTCCTGCATTACACACACACACACACACACACACACAGTGAACTTCTGGAGTTAAACCACTATCATTGTCTTCTCGTTTTTTTCTTCTTCCCACACTCTGGGCTCTGTTTCCATAAGTAAAAGCAAACAGCCATCCACAGCGTGTAATCACCGCAGAGTGATGCAGAAGAAAAGATGGACAAACCCTGGCTGGAACACAATCCAGCGTACTGGTCGAAATTCAGACTTCTATACTGTAACAACCCATTAAAAGTGATCACTCATAAACTGCGATGTAGCCGGGGTACTGGTCAATATGGTAAAAAAGCTGGACTCACCATTTGCCCAGCGTGTAAGAGGTGGGACGAGAGCTGGTTTAATCGCATGAACCAGTGCCGCCCACTAAAACGGCCCAAAAACGGCAAGAAATATGATGTTTGATGTGTACTGTAATGCTTGATCATTTTGATATTTTGACGATAGCATGTCACAGATAGGAAAACGCATAACGTCTCTAAGTAATATATAATATGTTTTGTTTTATTTTAGGTTCAGAGCGGACAGGGAGCGGTCAGCCAACTCACAAGCACAGAAACACAACTTGTTTGCTGCCAGACAGAAAAGGCATGTTGTATTTCTCTTTAATAGATGGCTATTACCTGTCTTGGCATTAACCATGCACCAACATGCAAAAAAAAAAAAGAGAAAATAATATATATATCATAATTAAGAGAAAATTAAACCGTATATTATGTACTGTATGTGGCAACATGCCCAGTGTCATCTGCAATCTCTCTCAATAAGAACTGTGAAAGAGGGCATTGTGAGTGTAGTGATTCAATTAGCTGACTGTCATGCTGCTGACATAAGATTAGTTCCCACAGCACTGATCAGATAAGTGTCCTGTGATTGACTGGCAACCACCCAGGGTGTACTGTAATATAATCCCACCATGTTCCTGAACACAATACAGTACGGCATAACAGAAACTCAATGGATGAACTATGCAGGCCATTAATACTGCCACTGGCTAAATCAGCTGCTTGTCAAAGCTTGTAGTTGGCTATAAAATCTACTTTAATAAACAGCAAGCCGCCATTTCAATCTCCAAATTATCCAGTGTGTGTCACAGCGCTGCACAGCTCCAGATGAGAGCAGGCCACGACACCCTCTGTGCCTCAGGTGAATATGTGACTAATGTTTCGATTTGGAGGAGATCATCACTTGCTTGGAACGGATATTGACTGTCAAAGTGAGTGATGGCGTCTCCGTTTCAATACTCACTGGAGGCCGAACCGCTGTGGGGAGCCTCGCCTGAGGTCTGCACACTGGACAGCCAGCAGCCTGAGTGAGAGAGGAGATGCTGCCCTCTTGTGGCCTTCATGGAGAACATCATCAAATGAAAACGCTTCAGCCTCAGTCATCCTCCACGATGCAATTCTTGACAGAACTTTGTCGTCATCTTTGTATGCTAACGATATGCTATCATTTAGCACTCCGGTTTCACTCACTTCTTTCCACAGTCACGTTTGGTTCATGTCGTGTCGGGCCACCCATGCATTTGGTACCCATTATGGAAACCAACAATACTATACAAAAGCCAATGTAAAGTACCCAACTGTGTAGTTAAGTGTTAATTTTTTTATTTTTTATTTTTATTTTTTTAATAAAATGACAAAAACATACAAATGTAAGTAAAATGCATGATGATCACCAGAGTTGATGATTATTTAATGTGGTGTGTTTGCAGATTGCTCCAGACGTGTTTTGCTGGTCGAAGTTGGCCGTAACAAGTTTTGCTTATCAGCAGTGCTGATACTGAAGGCCCGCCCGCGGCAGGTTAACCCGACATGGCAACACATAAAGGCTGAAATCTGATGGGACCCCAGAAAAAATGTAACGTCTCCATCAGACGTACTGGAAGCAGTGCAACAAGAGCAACACAATTCCATCGAACAAAACGGTTGTAAATGTAGGTCAGCGCTTCTGATGATATGCACCGCTGGATTAATCAGGATCTAAATTACCTGTATGCAGCGGTGCCGTAAAGGGAAGAAAAGCGACGACGATTCTAAAGGCTCACTGGCTGAGTAAGACTGGCAGGGCACAAAGTGATATTTTTTCACGGCTGCTCCAAATCCCTGGCGGCTCCCTTGTCTGTAGGTATGAATGTGACTGTCTCAATTTCAACTCTGCAGTTGACAGGTGGTCTAGATATCTATGTCTCCCTTCCGGTCTCACCCTGGAGACATTTTTTTGTATTATCACTTGCTGATGTTGGTCTCGCTGTCTCTTTGCACGCGATTGCAGCTCAAGACAATAGTCCCTGGTCACTCACTAGTCATTGAAGAAGGAGAAACCCAGTTGGCTGCCAGGAGCTTTCATTGTTAGTGCAGAGTAGGACAGGCAGGCAGGGGAATGTTGTGGTTTAAACAATGGAGGACAACACAAAAGGTTTTTTTCCGAGCAGGATCCAGATATTGATATGCATGGGTAGCTAATCTGATTGTGCTCTATAAATAAGTGAATAAGCAAATAGCTTGTTAGCAGCCGCAGCAGCGAATTGAACTTGCTACTTGCTGGATCTTACCCAAAAAGGTTTAACTTCAAGGATGAGACAAAATGAATTTTAATATTGCAATAACACAATCCCACCCTGTATGGGAAACTCAAGGCCTTGGGGCCAGATCCAGCCTGCCACATCATTGTATGTGGCCCATAAGAACAAATCATGGGGAAAAACTCCGTTGTTCGCTATTATCGTGCTCAGACCAAAGTAACAAATGTATAACTTTGGTGCTATACTATGGCATCTTGGCACCAAGGAAGTATGTTGAAGTAAATTGAGGTGCTTCTTTAGCCAAAAGTATTGCATTTCCGCCATCATGTGGCATCTTGGTGCCAATGAACTATGTTAAAGTAAGTTGAGCGGTTTAAGTAGTGCTTTGCTGTCATCTAGAGAAAATTATAAACCTTTTTGCACGTCAATTACTTTCAGATTTTGGCTAATTGCGGGCGGGCTCAGTCCCTATCCACCGCATATTGTATTTAAAACACCACTGTAAACATATCAATCATCGACTGTAAAATCTCCTCAATAGACCGAATTTGTCTGATCTAAATTTGGGGCAATGGAAAACAAAGTCGTGTTTGGCATTCATTTGATCCGCCCTGCCCGGCTTTACTCAGATTTCATAGTGTTGTTGTCACTGCGGGAAAACGTGTAGGATATTCTAGCCCAGGAGGTCGGGATGGAGGTTTTCTCCTAAAGTAAACCCAGACACAGAGATCAGAGTGAGGTCCAGACAGCCGGCGCTGCTCTGACAGCGGGCCGGGTCTCTGATGGAGACCGACCTCATGGACTGTTTGTCTGTTGTCTGCTCATTATATACTGTACATGTTGAGCGACTGGAGTCAGACCACAGAGCACAAAGGCAAGGTCAATAATGTGAAGTGATCTGCTGGGTCCACAGACTTGGCCTGCTTCCAGTCATTGTTGCAGGGGTGTTTTTTTTTGTTTTAATTTTTTTTTTTTTTTTTTTTTTTACAAAGTAGTCATGCAGTCCCCTTGTCTGCACTCACGCTAAATTCTTGAGTATTTCCTGCAGCGGAAACAATAAGACAATAGCAGCGAACGGCCCAGCTGTCAGTAAGAGTGAGCGATACGATCAAGTCTAGCTTCTTTCATTTCTAATTTGAATATGCAAAGCGGCTGAGAGGCTGTAGACAATTCAGTGAGCAGGGGTTCAAGGTATGATGGTTCCCACACGCAATATTAGGTAAGAGACAAGAAATGTCAATGCTTCATGCACTAGCCACACGCCTCGTCTGGGAACAACAGTAGAGCTTAACATCTGGTTGATGTCGCACTGTCCAAAAAGTAAGCTGTTAATGTTTTAATTGTAATTACATTTAGGCGGCATGGTGGACGACTGGTTAGAGCATCAGCCTCACAGTTCTGAGGACCCGGGTTCAATCCCCGGTCCCCCCTGTGTGGAGTTTGCATGTTCTCCCCGTGCCTGCGTGGGTTTCCTCCCACATCCCAAAAACATGCATTAATTGGAGACACTAAATTGCCCGTAGGTGTGACTGTGAGTGCGAATGGTTGTTTGTTTGCTAGTGCCCTGCGATTGGCTGGCAACCAGTTCAGGGTGTACCCCGCCTCCTGCCCGATGATAGCTGGGATAGGCTCCAGCACGCCCGCGACCCTTGTGAGGAGAAGCGGCTCAGAAAATGGATGGATGGATTACATTTATTTTAAATGGCATCAAATATGTTCCTATTTGTGTAAAACATAAGCCAGTTAATATTCCTTACTGTACATTCAGTGCACGGAACCATGACCTTGAAACCAAAATGCACACACCCCGAGCGATTATACTTATACTGTTTGAGGGTTCACCATAATAACCCCTCAGGGCAACCATAACTACAATGTGGCCTGTGATGAAAACAAGTTTGACACGAATGTACCCCATGGGGCTAATTCTTGCACTTCAGGGTAATGTGCGTTTCTTTTCCAGACCCCAAAAATGTACAGTTCAAGTATATGTTCCTAAGAAGTATGAGCCAAGTGTTGAGGCTATAAAACAATACTTCACAACAGTCACAACCCTTGCCAAGAAGTGACATGATCCCAAGTTTACTTTATGTAGCGGTGGTATAGAGTGGAGCCTCTAAGGTGGAACATAATCCATTACAGGATGCTGGTCCAACTCCAATTTGATCAGATTACAAAATATTTTTCCCCGCAGGTTTAATGGAAATCAAAATCGTCTGTTTCGGGGGAAAACTGTGGCCATTATGAAACCTTTAGAACATGTTTTACGTAACATTCCAACATTACTAACTGTCATACAAGTGTAAATAAAAGGTAACTATTGTTATAATAAAACATTAACCTGAATTACAATCTCATTATGTTGGCATTGTTACTTGTCACATAAGCATAAAAAGAAGTTAACCGATGTGCTTTCAAGCATAACTTCGATAGCAAGTGACGGTGATACTCGAGTCTTACAGCTTTGAATCGAAGTCCACTTGCATCATATACATTCAGGTGTATGGTGCTCTTCTTTTGTCATGTTCTTAAGGTGCCATATAGGACCAAAAAAATTACCTCTCACACAAAAAAAATTTATTAAAAAAACTCAAGACGTACCAAAAAACACCTTACAACAAAAAAAAACTCTCACTCACACCCAAAACGACACACACAGTGAAAAACCTCTCACACATCAAAAATGTTCTCTTATTAACCAAAAACGCTCTAACTAAAACAAAAACCCTCACACAGAGAAAAAAATAATACTTTTTCCCTGTGCAGACCTTTTTGTCCAAGTGAGACCTTTTCTGCTTTTTTTTTGTGTGTAAATAAGATGGGGTTTTTTTGGTCAAAGAGAGAGTAAAAAAAGTGTTTTAAAGGAAGCTCATAGCTGAAAACAGAAGCCATCTCAAATATTGAATTGTGTTTGTGTGAGATTTGTTCTTGTGTGTGAGAGGGGTTTTGTTGTGAAAGGTTTTTGGTATGTTTGAGTCTTTTTAGTGAGTGTAAGAATTTTGTGTGTGTGTATGTGTGTGTGTGCGTGTGTGAGAGAGAGAGATGTAAATGTTATTTTTGGCCTGTCCGACATCTTTTAGAAAAATGGAGAAAAGAAACACCAAAGAGCAAAGAAAAAGCAAAACACACGCAGACACACACATTAAAATTAAGCTTGAAATCTAAATTGTACAACCTCATGGGGTTTGACTTGAGAAGTTCCACTGACAGACTCAATTGGCTAAAGGTAAATGGTAAGCATGCTTAGTTTAGCTTTAGTACTATTAGTACAAAGGAAAGGGCCGCATGATGACATTTTGAAACTTGAACGCCAATTATGCCCTCAAAATGTAGGCATTATCTTTTGAGACAAATTGGGAAAAAAACTAACATTAAGTAACTAAAAGTGATGGTTTCAACTGACTGCTTTAACGAGTTTATGATCATGTCATACATGGAGGAGCTTACGTGTGCTAACTTGTAAGCGTTGCCTGAAAAAGAAGAGAAGAGCTCCTATTACAACACGCGCAGACTGGGACTTTACATTACAGGCGCAAAATATTGGAAACACCTCTCACTTTATGCTGTCCAAATCTAAACCACCGCAACAACAATAAGCATATTAAATATAATAATAAAACCAATGTCAGTAAATACAGTTCGGCGCTGCATCCTTAAGTGCAACTTGAAACTCTACTATGCAAAGTAAAAGCCATTTATCAACACCCGGAAACGCCGCCGGTTTCTCTGGCCCCGAACTCATCTAAGATGGACTGAAGCCATGTGGAAAAGTGTTCTGTGGTCCGACGAGTCCACATTTCAAATAGTTTTTGGAAATTGTGGACGTCGTGTCATCCGGGCCAAACAGGAAAAGAACCATCCGGACCGTTATGCACGCAAAGTTCAAAAGCCAGCATCTGTGATGGTATGGGGCTGTGTTAGTGCCAATGGCATAGGTAACTTACACATGTGTGAAGGAACCATTAAAGCTGAAAGGTGCATACAGGTTTTGGAGAAACATATGCTGCCATCCAAGCAACGTCTTTTTCATGGACGCCGCTGCTTATTTCAGCAAGACAATGCCAAACCACATTCTGCACGTGTTACAACAACATGGCTTCGTAATAAAAGAGTGCAGGTACTAGACTGGCCTGCCTGCAGTCAAGACCTGTCTCCCATTGAAAATATGTGGCGCATTATGAAACGCAAAATTCGTCAACGGAGACCCCGGACTGTTGAACAGCTGAAGCTGTACATCAAGCAAGAATGGGAAAGAATTCCACCTACAAAGCTTCAACAATTAGTGTCTTCAGTTCCCAAACGTTTATTGAATGTTGTTAAAAGAAAAGGTGATGTAACACAGTGGTACACATGACCCTGTCCCAGCTTTTGTCGAACGTGTTGCAGCCATAAAATTCAAAGTTAATGATTATTTGCTAAAACCAATCAAGTTTATCAGTTTGAACATTAAATATCTTGTCTTTGTAGTGTATTCAATTAAATATAGGTCGATGCATGATTTGCTAATCATTGTATTCTGTTTTTATTTATGTTTAACAAAACATCCCAACTTCATTGAAATTGGGGTTGTAGACTGAGCTGCGGCTGCACATTAAGCATGACGATTCACATAATCATCTCAAATGCAACATTGAAAAGCATTCGTCTCTAAGCATAGTGGTGCATATAGCCTGCGTCAACACACACACAAGCACACACACTTAAGATTTATAAATTGAAGGCATTCAATTGTGATTTCTTGTCCCTTGAATGACTTACTTGCATAGCACACCCCCGCAGGTTACCAAACATTAATAAATACCAAAGACACACAGAGAGGCCTCTTATGACACACTTCCTGTCCTCTCATAGCAGCAATTGACCCGTTATCAGTTGTGTTCAGCTTTTCTCACTTGCTGATTATTAAACTACCGCCAGCATAAATTGAATGGAAGCCAGACATCCAGTCACACAGGTCATAAAGACCAAAATAACCCCCCAAAAAACAAGCTGATAAAAGACCTTTGTTCTATCAACTCCTCAGTCATGCTGATTACATTCCATTGCATTTATTCAAATCCTCGCCAACTTCTCAGTGCTATAATGTCATCACGTCGCATTGCGGAAGGTTTGAATGTTTTAGAAAAAAATAAAAAAATAAAAAAAGTCACATCCTGTCTGAGAAAGTTCACCCCACTGCTGGAATAGCAACAAAATGTCAAATGTTACAAGGCAAAACAATTGTGTGTGGTTGTGAATTGTGTTTAGTTCAGCCAAGGTGGCTGGGGTGCAATCAAAATGTTTAGGGAGGGATGGCGAGGCCCTGTCCGCCTGTCACTACAATGTTGATCACGTATTGGAGGCTTTTTTTAGATCATGCCACCAATTGAAAACAGCTAATTTCCTCTAGCCTGACAAAAACAAAGCACAACTTTTCACTTCGTCTAAAAATGGTCTGCTTTGGGATGGGTGGGCACGTAGCACTAAATTAGGTGCCAAGGGGTCGGGCCTGGTGAAGATTTTTGGGTTCATGGTTTTCTGCACGTCTGCCACCGAGACGCCAACCAAGAGCTTATCTCGAGAAGCACAAATACTTTTATAATTTAGCTTTATATTTGCCAATTATAGTCCATTTGAGACCAGTTAAACACCCAGATAACATACTAGACACTTTTTGGGGTTAAAACATAATTAAAGTTGACAGAGTGGATTGGCCTAAGATCAAGACTGTGAGCAGAGCTACAGTCTGCAATCTAATGAATCAAGTCACAAAATACATGGTAAGTAGGGTTGGGCATCGAGAATTGAGAACTGATTGTACAGATGGTTTTTAGCTTTTATTTTAGTCTTCAAACCAACAAAAGAGCCGATGACAAAATAAAAAGTTTAACTGTTGAGCTAAAACTTCCCCGTAGCCACTTTACAATCACAATGAAAATTGACATAAACATTGTCTCACAGTATCACAAACACTAACCTTGTGCCTCATTGGTGGGTAAGGAAAGGAATCAACGTTTTATAGGATTTGGATCATCCATTAAAAAGAAAAAAGAAACTAAATTACTGGTGCTGTGTGAAGATACTTTTCGTGCCAAAATGCTGAGTTCTGGTGGGTACCCTTCAAAATAAAAGGCTACAAACTCAAAACAGGAGGTCAAGTTAAAACTTGCACATGTAAACCATTTGACGTGATAGTCCCAAATAATGATTTTAACAATGCTATATTTAACTTTTAGCTGAAACATTAATTAATTAATATTAAGTCAATTGGGTTAGTTCCACACACATTGCCTTTTAGTTCGTAGGTTTGATATTGATACTGGTTATAAAGAACCCCGAGTCAAATGTTCATTTTAGTCTATGCTGCGAGCTGCTAAGAAAATGGATGTTCCTAATTTGGACACCCTTTATTTAAATCATGCAAACCTTTTTGACCCAGACCCCTAAAAGAATCGGAATCGAGAATCGTTTGGAACCGGAATTGATCAAATTCAAACGATGCCCTACCCTAATTGTAAGTTGCTTAAACATTATCTATCCATGTAACTGTATTTAAAGTGGAAATGTGTTATTTATTTTACATAAAAATACATTTTAAAATCAATTTGTCATTACAATGGTGACCAGGCACCATGTACTTTAGCATTCTATAATATTAGTGGACCAGCCATGACACCTCTAGCTAACAGCTTTTCCAAGGTCAGAGATGTGAGAGTTCTTTTTGGGTAGTGTTAGCTCGTGATTGCTTCTGACTGTACGTTAAAGACACAGTGAAATTAAACTTCACAACTATAGTAGGATGGGAGGAATGCACGGTGGAATTGTGGTTTAGCAGGTCATCTTCACTGTTCTGAGAGTTTGGGTTCCAATCTAAGCTCAGACCTGTGTAGAGATTGTATTTCAAGACATCACTGTAGTAATAACAAATTACCTGAGAGTGTGAATAGTTGCATATGGAAAGGAAACACCACTACATCTAATTTTGTATTCTAAAAAGATTTTTATTTCAACTGACAGCTGATATTTACAAGGAACAATTTTTTTCAGCAATAAGCCATTGTTATAAATATCAGCTGTTTGGCTGGTATAAAATTTAAAAAAAAAAAAACATATTATACATTATCTACAAGTGCCACATTGGGTTTTGGACAACATCGTCTCTCGTTAAGATTGTCCGTAGTCCATTCACCCGTTAGCACACCGCACATGCAATCACAGCGGGTAAAAAGGGGTTCTCATCTCAGTGTAACAGGCGAATGTGGCATTTGGGTGACAGAGTGAGGGGGCATTTTTTTCACCGAGATGGGGAATAATAACAGCTGGGCATCTTGCAACACTGCAACGGCATGCTCAATGTCTGGAGAGGATTTATTGTTGCTGGGTGTTTCCTTAGATATTGCAGTAAACACAGACACGCAACTCCTACTGCATCTCAAAAGAGCAGAAGATTTAGCAGAAAAGTAAAAAGTAGATTCACATTTGCTTTTGTGCAGTGATTCCCAACAACTGTGCTCTGATCATGTATCTTTGTTCCTTAGTCTATGCCAGCGACATATAGTGACAGGCAGAACAAGTAAATGCTCTTCCACGAGTTGGCAGAAGGTATAATTACTGTGTGTCCATCTGTTGCCATTGATACAACAAAATAAGAAGTTTGTGCACTACTAAACAGGCCCAGTCAGTATATTTGTAAAAATAAATACATTTAGACGAGATCATCATTATTTCAGTATACTTATAGTTATTGTGACATATATGTTTGATTGTGTGCAGTGACATTTTTCTACAATATGTACCTTGACTCAATAAAAGTTGGGAAATACTGCTTTAAAAATGTTAATAAGATAAAAGCACAGCACATGAATTTACTGCTGTTGGTAGAAATCACACACACTGCAGCAGCAACTTTAAAATCACACATACATGAGGAAATTTGCACCAAAAATAAATAAATTCAAAATTCAATTCCAACACAGCAGGTGAGTCACTAGCAACTCAACATTGGTAACTGAAAAAGAGGGAAAACATTAAGACAGAAAGGGCATTGTTATGTGGATTAAAATGGTGGGTTTAGGTCGGCTTTCCAATTCTAGTTATAGAGATGAACATCGTGGCTAACACAATTAAGGAGTAAATGTCTCATTTGTCGTCACCATACTTCACAGCTTTTAATTCAGTACAACGATGCCCTCTTGTGGACTAAACTGCTAGTGAAGGTGAGCCATGTCAGTTACATAACTCCTCTAAAAGGTGGTGTTTACCTTGAGAAAGGCACAAAAAAGAAAACCTCAAAAACACTCGTTCATAGCAGCCATGACCTTTAACCACCAATCTGGAAGCAGCAATGCATTCAAAAAAATTCACTACACTGAGATAAGACAAATAAAGCTAGTATATTAGTGATACTTTGGCATAATTACCCATCTACTTCTTACTTTTGGGTTTGGTGCCATGTGTTGTTTTAATTTTCGGCCAGCATTAAATTAAGAAACCAGTTACCATGTTTTTTCCATTTTTTTTTTTTTAAACCACTGATGCAAACTGGTGTATCGCCAACTTCACGGAAACAATTATCATTACTACAAGCGTGTCAGACAAAAAAAAAATATATTAAAAAGAATGTAATCACTCATTTTGGTGTAATGAGTCACGCCAGAGTTGCACCATTCCACGCTAAAACAAAGTAAGCGTAAACTCAGTGCAAAATGCAAAGCTAAAGACTCCACTTGTAAGCACCTGAACAAGCTCGCGTTAATTCATCTTACCTTGAAAAAACTTTTGCTGTCAAGAAGCAGCAGCAAGTGGCCATGAACCTGCTTTGAAATTAGTTTGTAATTTTTTTCCCACTTCCACTAATGCTAAGGAATTAGCATGCTTCTTTGACAGTGTTGTGGGACCACGTTGCCACCTACTGGTCTGGAGTTAATTATGAAGCGCTAGCTTATTCAGACTTGACAAAATGAAACCTTTCGAACTTAAGGGACATGGGTTTTTTAAATACAAAAAAATAATGATGTATTTAGGGTTGAAAAGGGGGAGAAAATGTCTATTAAACTTCCATGGCAATCTAAGCTTGGGAATTTTTTAAAAGTTCCATGGGAATTAACTGGTAATTTAATGGGAAGGTACCACATTCGAGCATAAATATAAACATCTTGTTTTGTCATGAGCATATATCCATGCAAATTTGATACCTTTCTTTTCCAAAAATCGATCAAACCAGGACCCATAACTTGAAAACATTTTAAGTTGGAGCACTTGTAAGTCAAGGTACCACTGTATTTGCATGAAATCTGATCGTTTTAGTCAGGATGATGCTAAAATATGCAGTATTTACCCCAACTATATTTAAATTTACTGTTAAACTCCAACCTTCAAATTTGTAAATTGCTGGTTTATTCCCATGGAGAGTTTCCAACGTTCCAACTCAAGATGTTTCCATTTTTGTAGGACATGAATAGTTAATTGAGCCCATTTGTATGACCAAGAGCTAGGGATGTCCCAAGCACATTTTTTTTGCACCCGAGTCAGTTTTTTTGATTTTAAGCATCTGCCAATACCAACTCCCGATCCGATACCTTGACAATGCACTAAAGAGCATGTATCCAGATTTTCTCAATATACGTACATATGTGTATGTATATAGTTATGTATACATATACACACAAATATATATATATATATAAATATATATGTGTGTGTGTGTGTGTGTGTGTGTATATATACACACACACACACACACACACCAAGAACATAAATATATTATATGGGCCATTCACAAACATGCACACTGTACAAATATTGAACTACTCAAAATTTGTATTGGTCCAACTCAGGCAACTGAAATATGAATTTTTATTTTTTTTTATAAACAGGAGAGGGTTTTTAACATAATATTAGCAAATACATGAAATATAGCCAGATGACATTTATGCTAATAGAATGTTAACACTAAGCAAATTACAGATGAGTGTGCAGGATGCTTAATAATATTTTCATGGGGCATTTCTACATTTTGTTTCCTGGGATGCAAATAGCACCAAATCAGTGGAATGGCATCATAGAAGCTTTAACATAGTATGGGAGATTGCTCTGAGCGCATGGTTAACAATTTACATTATTTTTTTAGTTCAGCGTGTGTCTTAAGGTTATAACGACGGTCCACGCAGCTACAAAGCTGCACAAGCTTGCTTGTCACAAAATAATTCACACTTGGTTGGTGTAATATAAAATGAAGCTATTACTGTTCCATTTGGCAAGATCTTTGCACCTTGATTATTTTGTCACTTTGTGACATTTAAAATGGCAGAAAGTGAATTGTTCTTTTTTTTTTATTTTTTATTTTTTTACCTGATCTCAATCAGCTGAAATCACGTGATCGACCTCGATTTTCGATCACGTGATCGGATCGGATCGGGACATCCCTACCAAGAGCTCAGGCAGCCAGTTCATTGTTTTATTCAAAGGTTGACATTGTAGTAATAAATCAATCAATCAATCAAAAGCAATAAATCCACAGTAATGTGGGCTTTAAAGTGAAGAGCAAACAGTTGTAGCAATGCTCCCATTTTCATGAAAGTAAATTAGGATTACTTTCAGCCAATTTTTACTCCCAAGCAGTTTTTGGCACTGATACTTGTTTCATGTTTGCTGAATTCACTTCGCTTACACTCCTGTGAGCTGAAATTGGATAATCCAGCATTGAAGCTGTGTATGGAAAAGAATGAGAATCTGTGCGCTGTGGCATAAAACCCCGGTGTGATTATTAATATTGTATAGTTGATAAAAACTGTAGGGTAATCAGTGCTCAGCGTTTGTTCTCAAGTGGAGTCTAAAAAAAGGATCCCACAGTAGTTTTATGCTTTAAAAATGTCCCATGATTCCCTAATTAGGAATACCCTTCGAGGGTCAGTGTCCACAAAAGGCATGCTGGACATCCCAGAGAATACTGTTGGCACAGAGTTACCTCTGGAAACACCCCCAACATGGCTTTCAGTCCAGAAGCTGAGGATGGCGGTGAGTTTGCCCGGCGCAGCTTGCGCGGAATTGAGTTCCCTCTGAATCTGCAAAGAAGGTGCTGCTCTCGCAACTGTGGCAGTAACAGAACTAAGACTTTTGGACCCAGTCCCAAAGGTCCAGAGGCCAATTTGAGTGCCGTTCAAAATCTCTGATTGAATGCCATTCATCCAGTCTGTGTCCTTCAAGGATTACCTTCATTTCATAGTGTGGCCAGGATGCGTGAGAAGGATATGACGACGGAGAGGCTGGTTTGGCCCACACCAAGAAGCAGAGCCTCCAGCGGTGCCATGTCCTTCCCTGCCACGCGGTACACGCCCGCTATTGCTGCGCCTGACGGAAAGAAAAGGCCCCACAAGCATGAACACACACACACACACACACCAATTAAACAGAATGGGGCACAATGGTGATCAGAATTAGCTTCCAGTTCAACTTTACGATATTTGTCTCCATGAAGAATGTCAGTAATAATGAAATAGTCAATTAATTGCTGCGAATTCTTACAATTGTGTGAAATCTACAGATAATTGTGTCTTCCAAGCAATCGAGGGACAAGTGTGCACATACTCTTATAAGTGAGGATGTGGCTGTACTCAGAATTAACCGGTCATCTTCAAACTCATTTTAGATGGAAGTCAGTACACACTTGCCACCTTTTAAAGCACCCAAATACAGGTCAGCAGTTTTAGTAGGCTTTATCTCTACTTTGGTCGCCTTTTCTATTTGACTGACGTTCTGTCGACTGTATGCGCACATAAGTGTGGGTGCAGACAGTCAATAGTCAGCGCTTCCTTATTGCTATACATTAATAATATATTGTCTTGTCTATTTTAGGGGCCAAGCTCGAATCGGTGAGGGAGAGTGATTCGATTGGTAACAACTACGCTCTATTAAATTTACCTCTGTCAGACACACTGCAGTGTGTTTATTCATTCTAAACTGTTGATTCATGAGTACGTTGGTGGTGACATTATCGATCAAACTCCACATCACCACGCTCACATGAATTTAAGAATTGAGGCTTATTTTATGACTTCATGGTTTCTTGGGTATAAAGAAGGAGTAAAAATCACCAAAACCGCTTTAGCTGTCCTTAAAACTGGACTTCTATCACCAGCAGCTGCCTCTGCTCCTGTCAGCTCCACTTGTGCCTGACGTAAGCAGGTAAATACCCTAAACTGTCATCCCAAGGGTGAATTGATGCTGCACACTGCTGAGCTCATATTAAAAAAAGAGATGAACAAGCACAGAAAGAAAATGCAGGGAACAACAAAACTTACTGGTGATGACGCCTCCAGAGAGGGAAGCTAGGAAACCCACGCTGACCAGCACGACGGTGATGAGACGACCCCGCTTGTGGCGTTGCAGCATGACAAACATGAGCAGCCCCACCGCCCCGTGGACGAAGAGTGAGGAGAAGAGACACCACAGGAACACCCAGTACCACATCTCTGACAGGGAGGCAGACAAAACACAAAACACTACTAGCAGAAACCAGCAACTCCGGCCTCCTAATTCTTGTTAAGAAATTAGAGTTTGTCCACAATAATGCAAGTTGATCATGCTAAACCCGGGATTCATTCAGTCTGCGTCATACATGGTAAATGGTATTACAATATTTGCAATGAACTTTGTTATTGTTTTAGTTCAAAACCCACCAAATTTCTTCCAATGTAAATTTGTCTCACAGGCATCTAAACACTACAGTGATTAAAAGATATAGGGGGCCACGATTTTGGCCTTATATGTTTTGTGGTTACAAGTGACATGCAATGAACTAGATTGTACGCCTTTCACTTCTAGTGTACAAACCAACCACAGGAGTACAGGTTAGGAATTGTTGGCTTCTCTCTCTTTTCTCTGTTATTTTATTAAAAAACACATCTAGACCATAAATAGCCGAGAAGTGTTTTAATCAGTGGTGGAAATTGGCATGTGCGAAGTGTGCGACCGCACAGGGCGCCATTCTGGGTGGGCGGCATGGAACCCCCCGTTGACAAATTGAGTGACCAAGTAATGAAAAGAATGAAATGAGTGAAAGCTCGTGAACATGTTCATCCATCCATCCATTTTCTTTACCGCTTATCCTCGCTAGGGTCGCTGGCTGCTGGAGCATATCCCAGCTATCTTCGGGCAGGGGGCGGGGTACACCCTGAACCGGTCACCAGCCAATCGCAGGGCACACAGAAACAAACAACCATTCGCACTCACTTTCACACCTACAGGCAATTTAGACTCTTCAATCAACCTACCATGCATGTTTTGGGGATGTTGGAGGAAACCGGAGTGCCCGGAGAAAACCCACGCAGGCACGGGGAGAACATGCAAACTCCACACAGGCGGGGCTGGGATTTGAACCCCGGTCCCCAGAACTGTGAGGCAGAAGTGCTAACCAGTCGTGCAGCGTGCCGGCTCGTGAACATGCATTATAGTGAGTTAAATTTTGCCTCACCTCCGTCAGCACAGGCACTGTCCCCTCCACCCCCAAGCTAAAGAGGTGAAGCAACCCCCTTCACTCTTGCATCTCTCCTAGCATGCCTGCATGTGTGCGAGCTGGTTCACTATGTGGTTTGCAACACAAACATACAGCAGATTACGAGCTGCGTTTCCCCTTGAGGGATCATATTGAGTGTAGTGTATTTATATTTAGAGGCATTATGAACAGTACAAATTAGGGTTCCAGAGTTCAAACCCAAAAGGGTAATTTTTGCATATCCTTTTAACCTAACTGTTCTAGTCGTCTGAATGGCTGCATTTATTTATTGATCTGGCAATAAGTGGGCAGGCAAAGCAGAGAGAGATGTGTCTGCACAGATGCACAGTGGCTCTTTGTCCCGGGTGAAAGCACACGCTGTTTGAGCTGTCGTTGCAGCTGTCTCGTCAAAGCCATCCACTCAGCCAGGGAAGAGGGCAAAGTCCGAGACGGGACGGAGAGTACAAATACAAATCATAAAGGTGGTTACGGGAAGTATAGACAGAGACATTCAGTCATGGTCCATTGGGATCCTTCAACTAGATCTGGTTGCACAGGCAGAGCATCTGTCGTCCAATTAAAAGTGGCTGGATTTACACGCAGCTCTTTTTGAGAGCGAGTACAACCACAAGGATGCCAGTACTACAATCATCTCAACTGGCATTGGCCTCTCCCCAAGACCAGCCATGGATGTGTGAGGTTTGAACGCAACACCCATTGAGAACCAAATGGCTGCAAAATCTGTTTTTGTTGGGAGGTTTGTAGCGATGATGATCAAGATTCATCCTCAGAAAAATGGTGGCGTGATACAACAAAAACGAGATGCATTCAAAGCATGAATTTATTTTATACTAATCTGCCACCACAGGCTGCAGTACAGTTTGAAAGAGCCTCCGTCATCTGTCATGAGAAACAGAAAAGGCTGGGATGATATTTTTTGTCTTGTAAAAGAGGTCAAGTTGTTCACAAAAGTCTTTAAACGTGAAAGTTGGTGTTTAAAGAAAGCATCTGACAAGTATGTGATCCGTTACGCCAGACATTGTCACACATCTAATGATCTGATTGCAGTATGCCGTGTTGCTCTACAAAAGCGCACACAGTTCACTGGGTTCTGTAAGATTTAAAAAAAGGTAAAGATAAAGTCAATGTCAGATCCGCTGTTATGGCTCTGATAGGGCAATTGTGTTTCATCTAATATACGCTGTTGACTAATGTCAGGGACAGCATTATGAATCACTAACTGCTTTAAATTTATTGTCCAAGCAAAATCCAGTTTAACTGTATTGGGTGAGACACACCAGGTGTGTACCTAAACATGTACAAAAAGTAAAAATACTATATATATATATATATATATAAAACACAAATCCATCTATTGACATCCAGTAGAAGACATCCAAAGCAGCGTTTTGATCTTAATAGATCTCTTGTATTGGATCTCATTACATTGTGCAGGTGTACCAGTGAGTGTATATTGCTGCCTTTCTCTTGCACACACATTCTCACTATGACCCCATTTCATGTCTCAATAGGTCATTTTTCACCTGGTTGGGCGGGTATGGGTGGGATCAGGTGGCAGTATCCTACAGCCTTCTCATCACCGATCTATACGCAGTGTCGCACCTCTGCCTCCACTTTCACGCAGCTCTACATGCGCCCAAGCTTCCTGCTGACTCAGCATCATCAACAACCTCTTTTTGGCTCATCCCCGACATTGCTCAACACACAGGATGCAAAGCAAGCACCGCAAAAGTGTTGCAATCGGAAATGACTACATGTCCGTTCTTTTAATTTTCTGCACAGAGCGGTTCAAGGAATTTATGACAGAGAAATCCTCATTTCCTACATACATAGTCATCTAGCACATTCAAACCATTTGACTAGATAATTGTTTGTACAGCATACAATAATTTGCTGCAACATGTTTGTACACGGCAACTGAAATGCACACACTATTTATTCAATAATATTTTACATATACCATTTCCAAGTTTATTTCATACTGTAGACTTAGACTGTATAGACTTAGTGTGTTGTGAGAGATAATCAGCTGAGCGCGACAAATTATCAAATTTCACTTAACTCATTCACCGCCAGCCTTCCAAGTTAACATGGATATTTGACATCTAAAGCCGTCAATGGCGGTGAATGTGTTAATTGGGCCAAAATGTATTTATTTACTACAAATAATGGCTTTTTGTTTGTCTATCTATGCCAGCAATATATAGTGACAGGCAATTAAATGTTCTTCCAGTCGATGGCAATTATCATGTGTATCCACTTTTGGTGCCATTTTTGTTTGGTGCTGTACTGTGACAAATTTGGATTGGGCATGAAAAGGCATCCATTTTTAAATAATTCTTGCTAATGATATGTTAAACAAAGGGGAATACACGTCATTTAGCTCACAGAAGGGCGCACCCACCTCACAAAAAGATAAATTGGCCGGCAATGGCATTTCTCATGTAGCCCACTGCCCGACTTGAACATTCATTCACCTATCTAAGGTAGTAGTAATTAATGGCAGTGGGTTAGCATGTGAGCACAAATATGACATTATATGTGCTATGCTTCCTCCCACATTCCACAAACATTTATGTTTGTTTCTTGAAGACTCCAAAATGTCCATAGGTGCGAATGTGAGCGTGAATAGTTGTTTGTCTATATCCGAACTGTGATTGGCTGGTGATGAGGGTGTCCACCACAGGTGTCAAACTCGAGGCCCGGGGGAGCATTTTATGTGCAAATCACGTGTTGACGAGTTATCCATCAATTTGTTTCAAAGTCCCTCAGAGGGAAACCAAAACTATGATGTGGCCCGCGAAAAAAAAAATTGTCCGACAGCCCTTGTTGTACACCCGACGTCAGCTGGGCTAGGCTGCAGCTCAGCCAACGACTAGCGCTATAGAAAATTGATGGATGGATCATTATGTAAAGTACATTCTTAATAATTACACACATTTAAGATTTTATTTTACCTGTCAAAACCTAGACTGTTAAGTCTCCATAAATGCTGAAACAAGTTGAAATTGCCGATAATTTAATGAGGAAACATTCTATCTAGACCCATCAATTACTTCTAATTTATTCATTTTGGTGAAACCTGTTTTGTTCACGGGAATTACTAATTCTCACACTTTCTATTCAAATACAGTACGTCCACCATTTCCCAGTTTACTTGATACTGACTGTACAAATATTACTGGGCCATGTTTTAACCCAGACGATCGTGACTTTTAATGTTTGAAACTTTACCTGGCAGTTCAAGGGGAAGAAAACGACTGTGTTGATTTGATAGTAGCACGCCAGAATGTATGCTCAAGCGCAACAAACGCATTGCCCACCGAAAATGACATTGAGAAAGGCAGCGATTTTAAAATCGTCCTCGCTCACGGAAGGCGACACAAAGGGGAGCTCCACATCATTCACCTCGGAGAACGGTGCACCCACGTCGCGAATAGATCAATTCATCATTTGTCACGTCGTGCGTGCGCTGCCTGGCTTGAGGCGTCATTCATTCCCCGATGGTCGTGATGCGTGGTAGTGTGTCAGTCAGCACGTGTGTCAGTCAAATATCCCGTTACGGCGCTTTTATTCCGATTTGAATGACACTCGCGGGCGAATAACGGACGGCACCGATGCATACCTGTGAAGTGCTGCAACGTCGTCCCTTGCACCCAAAGACTCAGCACTTGCTGCACCGATAGATTAACAGAATAATCCCTGTTTGTTGACATGTTTATGCCACCGCCCGGGTTCGCACCCTCCTTTATCTTGTAGCCGTACAAGGCACGGGGGAGACCGGGGTGGCATCGGCTGTGTGAGGCGGCTCTCCCCGGCGCGGCTCGCCTCTACCGGTGCCTCTGCTTCGGCTTCGCGTCCGTCTCCGCGTCGGGAAGGCAAGGGCCGCTGGCTGGTCGCTTCATCCTCGGTTGCGGCGGAGTCGGCGGTGTCGGTGCGGAGGCCATGATGGGGATGGCAGCCGGAGCTCAGGCAGGAACGCGTACGGTCGCTCGCCCTCCATTGACCAGCCCGGCTACATAACGCTTAAAGGGACAGGCGCCCCCTTTGCATGTTACTTCGACATATTCCGTGTTCGAGCCGCGTTATGAATGGGAAACAGAAGGACCGTGACGTCGAGATAGGTCGATGTCCTTGAAATTACCACTGAGCCCTCGTCACGCTCAAGTGACTGCTCAAAACAATGTGCTAACGGTGCGTAACAACCGGCCGGCGTGAGCTCTCCTGACAGGGGAATCAGCCAATCACAAAAGAGGACCTCGAGTCTGTGATTTCATTAAAAATAATAATAATAATAATAATAAATCATCATGTATACAACATCACACAATATTTGAGTCATATTGGTTATTTCATGTTTTATGTTTTCAGTGAAGAATGTAAAAATAAAATGGAAAAAAAAAAGTCGCTGAGCAGCAGGCGACTTCCGGGGCGTTGTCCATGACGACTGGCGAGTTGGGAGGAGGGTGGAGCTCTCCATGGTTCTAAAGTGAAACGCGTTTTTTTGTTTTTTTGTTGTTTAGTTTTTATCTTCTTTCTCTTTTAAACTGTCCTGTTCAGCTGCATGGCCTTGCAGAATGTTGAATCTGTATGCCTTTGTGCTGCAACAGTTTAGAGTTTGAAATACTCCCTCTGCTTATTTTATTATTATTATTATTATTATTATTTTAATTATTATTCTGGAACTACTTCGTATAGCTCCTTCCAGAATTTCTCTTTCACCTCTAGTTCACATCGTACAAAACACCCTCAATTTCCAATTTCAGCCTCATCGCTTGAACTGAACCTCTTTTCACCTCCAAGTCATTCTTAACTAACACTTCCTTTAAAATAACTCCTATTGTTCATTTCATTTATTTGGATCTTCAATAGCTTTGGCTAACTCCATCGCTATACTTCCGAGAGTCGACATCCACCACTGTCGTCTTTCCACTGCAATGCACTATTACAAAAAAACACATTCAACAAAAACAACAATTGCAAACACCTCACACCAATAACAACACTGTAACACTTACATGCAGTACAGGACCTAGTTCTAATTCACAGCATTTCACGTGTATAGATGAAAGCACAGTACATAAATGGTTAGATTGTCAAATGTATAATCCCCATATATGAAATTTGAGCCAGTATAACACACAATTAAAGGTAATCTGAGGTACCTTGTACCTAAGTACTCAGATTTGACCTTGCACTTTCAGCCATTTTCAAATCAAAGTTCCCCATATTGCCAGCCGTTTTAGAACACTCTGAGTGACCTTTCAAGATCCATATACTGAATGTGTATATTCTACACCATGGCAAAATGATTAGAACCTTGCCTCTAAACTTCTAGCCTTCCTGCCTTTAAACATGCTCTCCTGGACACACAAATGGCCTACCTTTCTCCTACTCATCATGTCAACCAACTCCCTAGCTTTTCCTGTCAGAGGCCCAACATTCAAAGTCCCCACTTTCAGTTCGAAAAAGTCTCCCTTTTTAAAAAGGTATTTCAAGAGGTATATCAAAAGAAGCCGTTTTTGTTCGATCTAATGAAGCATCGGCCAGCAGATGGCGATCTTTCCCCACGTTGCAGTACTTGGCCAGGTTGCCTCCTGCAGCAAATGTGTCTGTAGTCACCATTTCCTTTTTTCACAAGGCGTTATGTAACTATCAAGTTTTATCAAATTCTACTTATCATCTGAGGCATTGTTATACGGAATGGCTTTAAAAAGTCTACACCACTTTTTAAATTGTGATTTAAAAACAATAGACCTAGATACATCATTTCTAAACATGTTCACCATTCACAGTTAAAGAACATTATTTTATCGGCGGGAAGTGAAAAATGAACACCTGAGATAATGTGGTTGCAAACGCGTGCACACCCTCTTATAATGGCAGATATGGCTGCAAGGGAACTTTTTTTCCTGATCGAAATACAACCCGCCAAAGTAGCGAATGCGAGTGGCCATGCTACCTGCCCCTGATGAAATTCACCCCCATTTGGCGAGTTGGCGAGTGTTAATGTCAAGCCCTGTTGCTGACAGAGAAGGAGGTCAGCTTTGTGAGCAGGTATATTCTCTTGTGGCACTTCCTCAAAATCACCTCTGCGTTGGAGAGGAACTTCAGGTGGTCATCGAAGATGGTCCCCAGGTTTCTGTACGCTGTCACAGTCTCAACGGGTGACCTGTGGATAGTGGCGGACACAACTGCAGCTAGTTCTCTCCGTCTTCTGAAGAAGGTCACCGTCATCTCCCTGGTCTTGCTGATGTTCAGATCCAGCTGAAGATGTCACACTGCTCAACAAACCGCTGCCGAGCAAATCCATGATGCTGAAGATCCAGAGCAGTGGTTTTGATTTCGAGTCCCTACACAAAAGGCATATTTCTCTCAAATATTTTTTTAACAAATCTGTCTAAATCTATGTAGTGAGCACCTATCCCTTACCAAGACACATCTCACAGGTGTGGCAGATGCTCATTAGACAGCGTGATTGTTGCACAGGTGTGCCTCAGGGTGCACACAACTATATGCCACTTTGACATTAGCAGTTCAATCACACAGCACAATTCCAAAGACGTTCATAATGTTTGAGGGAGTGTGCAGTTGGCATGCTTGCTCCAGGAATGTCCACCAGTTGTTGCCCATGAATTCAACGTTCATTTCGTTACACTAAGCCGAAGGCATTTCAGAGAATTTGGCAGCACATCCAACCAACCTCAAGATCGCAAACCATGTGCAGCCACACCAGCCCAGCACTTCCACATCCAACAAGGCCAATAATAATGCACTCTAATCAGCATCTCGATATGCCACACCTGTCTCAGCAAAGTAGAAGTACTCACTAACACACACTTATGAACAATATTTAAGAGAAATAGGCCTTTTGTGTACTTCGAAAAAAGTCTTAGAATCTTAATTTGAGAAAATGGGAGTAAAAACATTTTCGTATTCAGTGAAAATGCATGTTTATTCAGTGTGTAACTGAGCTCTTTCAATATCCTTAAGGGAATTTCTTTGAGCTGGTGAAGGAAAACAAGTTATTAATACATCAAATGCTGTGCAGACCTAAGTAGCTCCTGACTGCATGATAAAATAAAACTCAAACTAGAAATAGTTCAGACATGTAATTGATGATTTTTGCTGAATATGTCGAAGTGAATGTCATGTAAAATGTCTCGCTTTTTAAAAGTAAATTCCAGTAGGAATACAGTACAGTACTGCTTATTGTGACAATCGGAGCTCGTCTAATATTGGCCAGCAGGTGACGTGCTCCCCACACGTTTCATTGCCTGTCTTTGTCGAAATTGGCCTGGTTACCTACTGCAGATTGTGTGACAAACAAGACAAAATCACAGTTTGCACAATGTCTGTAATCTTTTCTCACAAAAGCAGGTATGTACCTGCAGTATCACGCAGGTTTTGTTCCCTATTGTTATCATCTGCGGCTTTGTCACATATCTCGACAGTCTGCCTTTAAAGGTGAGGTCATTTATGATTGCTCATTTCTAGGCTTGCACTGTCCCCCCCCCCCACCCCCCCGCCCCCCTTCAGATGGGGTTTTTAGGGGCAACATGAGTAGTGACTGTATATTGGAGAGAACCATGCCTCCATTGTGGCGCTCAAGGTTATGTGTTGACATGCAACCTTTTCAACCTTTCATGTGCTTGTCTTTATATTGAGCCTTTACGTCGCTGTAACGGAACCGGTAAGGAGAGACGCTTCCCCTTTGAAACCTATTCATCTCCTGTTGTTTTTTTCCCCTGCCAATCAGTCTCCCGGCATGTGTTTTGTTTCTCTTTTGTCGCCCCCCCCCCCACCCCTAGGCAGATGGCCTTGACGGAGGTGAGTCACCGGTGAAGAAGCCCCCTCATCTGCCTGACATCCTTGTCACAGTCAAGAGCACTTTAACAGGAACCAACCGGCTGAGTGGTGACTCAGTTTACCCTCAGACTGAGACGTGCAATCATCATCATCAGCTCTGATCATTTAGGTTTTTTTTTTAATCTATATTTGGTCTAACATGCCGGATGTGGACTACAGACTACAAATGCCCAAGACTACAGAATACAGCATACAACAGAATAAACTTGCTAGCATTCTTACAATGTCAATAAGGTGTAATAGTTGTGGTTCAGAAGAATAATGTATATCATCAAACAATCCTAGTCTAGAAATGCTAAATAAAGGCTATAATCTTTTACATATAAAAACAAATATTGCTTGTTTGTCTTTGTCTGATTGACGTAGAAATTTCTACACTTTTAAAACATTTCCCATCATATAGTTGCATGATCGGTACGACAGCCCATCAGCACCAGTACTTCAGTTTTCTTCTTTGAACCACACATTGATTTGAAAGTAGGAAAACTGGTGCTTGAGTGCCAATATTCTACCGTGCCAGACTGAATACATTTTATTAGAAGCTTAGGGTGGCTGTATAATGAGCTACACAAACATTGTGACCACCATGTTTAAATTGGCCAGTGATAGACAACAAGGTGACATGAAAAATACGGCTACAAAACCAATAGTGGTACTGTTCAACTACTTGTGATTGTCATAGTGAAGTTAAGTTACTTGTACCTCTTTGGTGACAATCCATTCCATTGTCCAATTTTGTAATCATAGCAAGAAGTGAGGCATTGCTTCTCCAAGTCCAGCAGATTGTGTATTAAAAAATTAAATAAGAAAAAAGCTTTTACGATCTTTTTTGTCTTTGAATTTCAGCTGGCAGCCTGGATGAATATATAGACACTGTCACATCCTATATTAGTTTCTGTGAAGAGGTGTGTGTACCAACAAAGTCATTTCACACGTTCAATAACAACAAGCTGTGGTTCACTCCCAAACTTGAGCAACTTCGCCAGGCTAAAGAGGACGTATATCGAAGTGCGGATAGGGCCCTGTATAATTGCGCTACAAACAAGCTGACTAAAGAAATTAACATTGCAAAGAGAAACTGCAGTAAAGTTAGGAAGACGACTCTAAATCAGTCTGGCATACATTCCAATCGCTAATCAATTACAAGCGACCAACCCCCAAGCTGAGAACAATAAAAGACTAGCCGACGACTTGAACACCTTGTACTGCAGATTTGAAAAGGACACTTCCACACCCCGCACCCACCCAGCCGCACCACCGAGCACAATCACACCTCTGACTTCTGCGTCGACCATCCACGAACAGGATGTGAGACGCATCTTCAAACAACAAAAGATTAACAAAGCGGCAGGCCCGGACCATGTGTCCCCATCCTGCCTCAAAGTCTGCGCGGACCAGCTCGCTCCAGTCTTCACACAGATCTTCAATAGATCTCTGGAACTGTGCGAAATACCATCATGTTTCAAACGCTCCACCATCATCCCAGTCCCCAAGAAACCTGAAATCTCTGGTCTGAATGACTACAGGCCTGTCACCCTGACATCTGTGGTCATGAAGTCCTTCGAACGCCTCGCGCTTGACCACCTCAAGAGCGTCACAGGTCCCTTGCTGGACCCCCTGCAGTTTGTCTACCGAGCAAACAGGTCTGCGGATGATGCAGTCAACATGGGACTGCACTTCATCCTAGAACACCTCGACGGCGTGGGGACCTACGCGAGGATCCTGTTCGTGGACTTCAGATCTGCATTCAACACCATCATTCCTGAACTCCTTTCCTCCAAGCTTCTCCAACTTAGTGTCTCGCCTGCCATCTGCCAGTGGATTTACAGCTTCCTGACGGGCAGGACACAGCAGGTGAGGCACCTCATCTACATGCACCACCAGCAACGGGGCGCCCCAAGGTTGTGTTCTTTCTCCGCTGCTCTTCTCTATCTACACGAACGACTGCACCTCAATGCACCCGGCTGTCGAACTCCTGAAGTTTGCAGATGACACCACTGTCATTGGCCTCATCAAAGATGGTGACGAGTCTGCATATCGACAGGAAGTGGACCGGCTGGAGCCGTGGTGCGGCCGACACAACCTGGAGCTGAACACGCTCAAGACTGTCGAGATGATTGTGGACTTCAGGAAGCATTCTTCTCTACATCTGCCACTCACGCTGTCCAGCTGCCTTGTGTCAACCGTCGAGACCTTCAAGTTCCTGTGAATTACAGTCTCTCAGGACCTGAAGTGGGAGATCAACATCAACTCCATCCTGAAAAAGACCCAGCTGAGGATGTACTTCCTGCAGCTTCTGAGGAAGGACGGCCTGCCACAGGAGCTGTTGAGGCAGTTCTACACAGCGGTCATCGAAGCAGTCCTGTGTTCTTCCATCACAGTCTGGTTTGGTGCTGCTACATAAAAAGGACAAACTCCGACTGCAACGGACAATCAAAACTGCTGAAAAGATTGTCGGTAAACCTCTACCCACCCTTGAGGACTTGCACGCTGCCAGAACTAAGACAAGAGCGTGCAAAATCCTCTTGGACCCTCCACATCCTGGTCAACACCTCTTCCAGCTCCTTCCCTCACGTAGGCGCTAACGAACAATGGAAACTTAAACAAGCAGACATTCCAACAGCTTCTTCCCTCTTGCCATTAACTTCTTAAACAGTTAACCTACAATTCCATTGCAACATGCTGCCAACTTTTGTCTTGAGTTTATTGTCGCATTTTTGTCGGGGCAACTATATACTACTCGTGCACTCACTGCAGTAGTCTCGCCATCTGTTGTTGACCAATACTGGCCACTCATGTGCCTGAGTAGCATCTGCAACATTTGCACAATCGACATTGTCCCAGATTATCGCACTAATAGTCCCTTTAAACTGCATACATTTCTTGAAGTCTCGGCGCCCTTTGCACAAGCGTCATTGCACTGGACTATTGTTCTATTAGTCATTTCAAACTGCTCTAATTGCTAGAGGACTCTGCATCTTTTTGGACAATTGTCAAAAGAAAAAAAAATGTACCTGCATTAACACATTACTGGTAACCTTTTATTGCTCAGTCACTTCTTTTTTTATGTCTTTATGTCTCAAAAGTATTCTCTGTCTGTTGTCGTACTAGAGCGGCTCCAACTACCGGAGACAAATTCCTTGTGTGTTTTTGACATACTTGGCAAATAAAGATGATTCTGATTCTGACTATAAGAGCAGTAAACACGTTTTTTTTGTGTTTTTTTCTTATCATGTATGGGCTGGGTAACATTTAAAAAATGAGTTAAGATGTTCAAAATCAGTAGGCCTATGTGTGTACCTGACTTAAGTTGTCAAGTTTTAAAATGAATCCCAAAAGACAACTGTCTGTGGTTTAGTGCACTGAAGAATATATTGATGTAAAGAAGTACATCAGACAGAAGGTATAGAGAGTATAGTATGGTGATTTTTCTCGTATGACACCTACCTACTATAGGTGGTATGCCATTGATCCATCCAGTAGTCAACAAATCGCTATTTATACTTCTGTCCAAAAAAAAAACTTCACTTCTCTGGGAATACCCTTTGCAAGGGTAACAAGGTGCAATGAGTGTAATTGTGCCTCACCTGTGCTGGCTCTTTAAAAGCCGGTGTCGACAATCGTAGCGTGAACCACAAATGCGTTTGACGTGGCACACGTTACATCAGGAGAACAAGAGAGGGCTTGATCTCCTACTGCCGCCACATGAAAACAGACGTGACAGGCTTGGCATTAAAAACCTCACCTGTATATGACACAACACCGCTTTTACCAAGCATTCATTCCACTTTAAAAACATCTCTCATTTCGGTATTGACAGTACGTATTTCTTTCACAAAAACAATATGACACATGAATTAAGTAAACTACCTGACACAAATGGCTACAATGTGGCAGGTTCAAAAAGTGAACAAAATGTGTGTGAAAATTATGTTTGCTTTTTGTTTGCCTTTATGTTGGCATGGTGGTTCATGGAGAATGACATAATACAAGGGGACTTAACTACCAATTTGGATTTTGGGGAGGGGGGAATAGCCTCATCATCATTAAAATGGCAAAAATAAGAGGATACATTCCTCCTTGTTTTTGTTTGTCCATTTGTTAGACAGAAGGTAAGGGTGAGGTGCATGGAGAATGACAAGATGTCAGAAATAAGTAAAATGCTAGTTCCTGGTTCATGGGGCGTGACATATGTAAGATGAGGGGACCATACCATTTTGGATTCCGAGGATGTAAAGAATAGTCTCATTGTGATTCAAAGGGCAAAAAAATAAGGGAAAGAGTAACACAACATTTGTAGGGTTAGCTGTTTGTTTGTGTCCCTTTGTTAGCCAGCAGGCTTAGGCTACTTTCTGGAACACGGAGAACAAGCGATGACAATTTAAGGCAGAAGGAACTGTTCAATAATGACTTATGGAAAACAGTCCCTGACTCCCTATCCCTCGCGAATAGCCGCGGTTAACTGCTTATGTAACCCAACGTTGCTGTTTTCAATGGATGCTGTCAAGACTTTTTGTAAATCACTTTTTTTTCCTCTCTTTTTCCTGCTTCTTTTCCATTATATTGTATTGTATATTATAATTCCATTTGCATTCTGGGGCAGGGCTAATGGTTTCATTATGACTCCATCTAAAAAGTTCTAAGTATCCAAATGTTTGTCCAGAGTTGCGCCATCAGCATACTGTGCGTGGTAAATTCCATGGAAATCAGTCATGTTTTGTGTAATGTTGCTAACAGTGATCAAACAAAAACTTTGTGTTTGTCAGACATTAAAAAAAAAAAGGATATGTAATATACTGCGTTGCCATTGACTCAAGCTGTATCTGATTATGGGGGTCTTGTCTCTTTGAAGGGTTTACATCAAGAAACATCTTGAGTGATTGCTTATGTCGTTTTTGAACTGTGGGAAAGCCAAACTGAGATCCATATTACTAGAGGCTATGTAATTCCAGTGAAAGACAAGTCCCCTTTACTTCTGGTAAGAAATATTCAGTGGTGAATCACTACAAAGAGGACGAGTTTCTTCATGATGTTGCCTGTGGGCGTAGTTGGTCTCTTATTAAGGAAACGTCACCTCAGGGCTCCGATTTGTTCACGACAAGGAGTAAGTCATTGCTGGAGCACTGTACAGTATTTCACTTTTCTTTGTCATCAACTTTCTGTTTGATGACCTTTTTACGTCGCATTAATTAGAATAACACTTTGATATGTTAGTGTGCGCCTAAAATACATTATGATTCCAGTACAGCAACGTGAGGATCACAGAAGTTAAACAAAAATATTATTTATTATTATTATTATTATTATTATTATTACTATGGGGCGGAACGGTGGGTGACTGGTTAGAGCGTCTGCCTCACAGTTCTGAGGACCGGGGTTCAATCCCCGGCCTCGCCTATGTGGAGTTTGCATGTTCTCCCCGTGCCTGCGTGGGTTTTCTCCGGACACTGCGGTTTCCTCCCACATCCCAAAAACATGCATGGTAGGTTGATTGACAACTCTAAATTGCCCGTAGGTGTGAATGTGAGTGTGAATGGTTGTTTGTTTGTATGTGCCCTGCAATTGGCTGGCAACCAGTTCAGGGTGTACCCCGCCTCCCGCCCGATGACAGCTGGGATAGGCTCCAGCACGCCCGCGACCCTAGTGAGGAGAAGCGGCTCACAAAATGGATGGGTGGATGGATGGATGGATGGATGGATGACTACTATGGGAAATGTGTCCACTTCTAGTTTATGTTGCAATGCAGTGCTTAACATTTTGTATTATTTTCTATCAGTTGTCATGAGCTCACCTTGGAGAATTGTAACATACTATAATAATGTTATGTATGTATGGAAAACTTGTTTTTGTTGTTGACGATATGACATATTATTCACAAATTTTGACCGTTTTTTTGTCATTGTTTAATTATTTATTAGGAGAAGGTCACAGGTCATACTTGACCTGAAAATTGTGCTTGATGAGAAAATGAATGGATCAACATGATCCATCATGAGCCACCATCATGGATCAACTAGTTTAAAGGATGTTGAAGTTGTTTTAAGTTATATCTTTCTTTATTGTATTCAAAGGCAAACTTTTGTGCAATATTTTAACACCTACCATGAACTATTAGGGCAAATACTGGACATAGCCCACACAGAAATGTGTGGGAAACAAATGTGTTAAAATAATGGTCATAAAATTGAGAGTGCGGGTACAACCCAACAAGAACAACAACAGGATACGAGGAATATGGAAAAATGAAACTGACACTACGTTTGATTCTACATGTTGCCACCAAATTCATACCTTAAAACAGTCCAACAATCTGAAACTTCAATTATTAGAACTTGAACCCCCCTTTGAGGCTTGCATCCCTCCCAGAGCTGCTGTAACTCGTCTGGAGCAGCAGAGCAAAAGGAAAAAAACAGATTCCGGCGGTATGAGGGTGATGCTGATAAAGCTTAAAACCAACAACCAAACTTTCCAGAAGGGTAAATGTTCCCGGCATGTTTGGAGGATTCTGGTAAGCAGCCCAAACCATCCAGTCCCAGCAGGCCTATCCGTGTCTGGCATCTGCTCGCACCGAGTGCGATATTATCACGCTTTCATCGCTGTTGTTTGCACATTCCATATTGATCATTTCAACTGGGTAAGTTACTGACAAGCAAGTTACCACGATGGACGACACAAGGTGTAAAACTGCTCTTTTTTAATGTTTCGATTTCTTCCTTAGCTCCAGGGGAGGGTCAAATTATTAGACACCATTCTCAGTATGATTCAGTCCAGTTCTACAACGTGCAAACTATAACCCCAATAAGAACCATAAGGATCAAATCATATTTCTTTGACTGACTACCTTAATTATC
The DNA here is from genome assembly GCF_024500385.1 of Phyllopteryx taeniolatus. Taxonomy (NCBI): domain Eukaryota; kingdom Metazoa; phylum Chordata; class Actinopteri; order Syngnathiformes; family Syngnathidae; genus Phyllopteryx; species Phyllopteryx taeniolatus. The sequence goes on from NC_084522.1 coordinate 11,340,810, forward strand.
ATTGTTAAGGCAGAACATTTGATATAGCTCTTGCATTAGCGCTCATTAGATTGCACAAGTGTTGTGGTTCTATTTTGCAGTGGTTTAGAACGGCATTTTATTCCCAAAGTGTGATGTTTAGAAAGCAAATATCTCAATAATCTACAACAGGATTGGGAAGTGCTCATCTGTTTTTGCATCACCAGCCCACATACTGTAATGCACACACATACTGTATACTACGAGCATTGTTCCACCAAAGGAGTGAACTGGAGGGGAGTTCCTGTTGTGATAAAAAAAAAAAATAATAATACCCTCATGTTAAAATGCAGTTCCTGGGTGCTTACAAAAATATTAAAGGCACTGGACAAAAGGGCAATTTTGTTGGTTGTAATGCAGTGATTTGCAGTAGTGGAGACTGCACAACATCATACCGAGAGCTGTGTTTATTATTTTATTCCGGAGGTAATCAAATTGCTTAGTATATTTGTAAATGTGTTATACAGTTCTTGCATTGCATCTTATTGGATTGTACTTCATATGACATGCAGCGTGACATACCCGCGCCATTGTTCATTGAAATAAAATTGTAAAAAAGGACACATATTCATTTCTTAGGCTTATTTTGAATTACCTGATTAAATTCACTAGAGATGTTTTGAGGTGGAAAAAAAAAAAATCCCCCTCCTGGCACCGAGCCAAGTCGGCGTTTATCTTGATTATGTGATAGATGCCAGGCAGTGACGGACCGACGAGGGAGGCTGGCTGTGAACGACTTCTTCACACAACTTTCTGTCCGCTTTCTGATAAGAGGAGGGAAACGTTTGATGTACATGACACATACTGTACAGTGGATGAGATTAGAAATGTGTGCAGTTGGTGTAATATTTTACTTAGGGGGTGGGACATATATTTATTCTTGAATACAACGGGAAGTTTTAACTCAATAGCAACTCATTGTCACATGAATCATACAGCCAGTCAAGACGAAACAAGTGTAGAGCAGTGATGTCATTCTGGAGGTGGTCCAAAATGATTTGTCTCGATTTCTATGAAAAGTATTTTAAGAGTCAATCAAAACTGAACTCTACAATTAGTTCTCACTAGATTAGGGGGTGGTTAACATTGTGGCCGGTGAGTGTATGCTAAGATGTAATACAATTCTGTTCGTGCAATGGAAAGTGCTCAAAATGTATTTAATGGCTGCAAGTAGACGTGTATAGCATGGTGCTTAGTGGTGAATGGAATCAAACAGTCAAAAAAAAAACAATATAAATTGGCATCTATTCAACATAATGCTATCTAGATTTACGTTGAGCATTTAAACAGAAACACTGGCAGTGAAATATTCCTGTCAATGAGCCAAGGTGAGCCTTTTACAGACCCCTGATCAGCTTCACTTTCATGCCGGAACAGTTTCATCAAAACGGGAGTGTGGGGCCGTCGCACACGTTTATTTCAGGTGAGATGAAAACTTGCTCAAGCAATAACAAAGCAGGAAGAGCTATTAATTATTGAGAGCAGTTTGGGAGAGCAGGGGAGGGTGACCGCGCAGGTGGTGCTTCATTGTAAATGTGCGACTGAAATGATTAATTGTACTAAATGTTAAAGAAAGTTCAATATAAAAATGTCATTTAAACACCATCAAAAGACATCAATTTTCTTTTAAAGCATCTCTGTACATAAACGGAAACATGCAAATCTAGTTTTTAAATACGTGGTGAAAAACTGCACACCAAGAAAGTATATTAAGATGATTTAAAGTAAAAGTTGAAGATTAAAGTCTGCGCGTTTGCTTTAAATCAGATGATCCCGTTGAATCCCTTGTTTACTAAATATTTTGCAATCTGCTTCAAAACATTTACTGTGGCCCAAACTTTTCAATCAAAAATCCTGTCAGTCAGTGGATATTGTGGTTTTTGCTCCTTTTTGAACATTTTGCCTGCATATTTTATGAGCGATCATACGCACAACAGATGCTGTCTTTGCCCTTTATTTGGATGCATGCGGTGGGTCGAGTCGCTCGGGTTTAAGGCCCAGCGACACGATGGGTCACAGTTCAGCGGTGGAGCTTCAAATGAGGTGGAAGGGAGCCCTGGCAAGGTTGGCTGCCTCTTGCAGCTGTATTACCTGCTGCTCTCTAAAAGACCCTCTGTGTCTTTTACTAGCCACAAGCACAAAAGTACGCACAGATGCCTCAGCCACAACTTAAACACACTAATAGGATTCTGAATCTATTTGGGAGGCAAACATTACAATGGGACAATTTAGAAGAAAAGGGGCATTTTCTGCTACTAAAGTGTCACTTGTCTGTTTCCCCCCCCCAAAAAACGACAGTATATAAGGACTACATACAAGAATCAATTTTGAATTAATTAGCAAAACAGTTATTTTACAGAAACAGAAACAGCAATTTTTTCAACATGGAAAATTCCATGTAATATTTTCAGGTGGTTATAGCTAATCAAATCTAATCACATCATGCTCTGATTTGTTATCCATAATCTTATTACATTTTTTTCTCCAAATGAAACGGTTTTGATGTTGCAGGTTACAGATACATTATATTGTCAAGTTCCTCCACACGAAATCAAGCGTGCCTTTATGGATCTTGATTTGTAGACTAGGGCGCACTCATGCTGACACACAAATGGGCTTTGCCCAAACTGCAACAAAATCAGAAGCATACAATCAGTGGCGGTTTCTGGTACATGCAATATGTGTGGCTGCACAGGGCGGCATTTCGGGAAATGGTTTTGTATTGGCATCGTGGCATGTCATTGGTGTTTACATGGGGAATTTGCGGGCCCTTGTGGAGTCGCCCTCGACAGAAGAGAAGCGAGAAGAGATGTTGTGTGCGTGTGTGTGGGGGTGGGGCAGGGTGGGGGGGGCGGGGCATTCTCTGGAAATGACGTAAATTGTAGCTATTTATATTTTCAAAACCATTACGTGCGAAATATTGAAAGAAAATGAAAGAAGAGAAGGAGAAACAAGCATGGATGTAGGTATGTATGAACATAGTTCATCCATCCATTTCAACACCGCTTATCCTGGTTAGGGTCACGGGACGCTGGAGCCTATCCCAGCTGACTTCGGGCGAAAGGCGGACTACACCCTGAACTGGTCGCCAGTCAGTCGCAGGGCACATATTGACACGGACAACCATTCGCACTCACATTCACACCGTCACTGAGTGGGAACTGAACCCACGCTGCCCGCACCAAAGTCAGGCGAGTGTACCACTACACCATCAGTGACTCTGTATGAACATAGTTTTATTCCTAATGACGAGAGTATGTTGTTAATTTTTTTTTTTTGAGGGGGTTCCAAGTTCAAAATTGTTAATTAAACATCATGTAACGTGTATTAGCATTGTGTCTTGTAATGTCTCTTTTATTAGCCTCTCGCCAAGATGTATGATTGATTGCTTCAGATACTTGCTTTCATTTTTCTCAGTTCAAATGAATTGACATTACATAGAAAAGTAAGCGTATGATGGGGCCCAAACCAACATTCCAGCTAGGCCTGCCCCTGCATAAAAGTGTCTCGGTAAGATGAAGAGTTAAAAAACAGGGTGAAGTGTAGCTTGATGCTTTTGTCTATGTCGTGTTTGAGCCTTGACGCAGGCTATCTGAGTGCTCTCGGTTACAGTTTTTCTGCATGTGTCATTATTTGCAACCATGTCAGACATTCAATACTAGCTTGAAAGGGAGTCTGGAAAAATACTAAAAATGGATAATAATGAATAATAAACACCTCCGACCTGTCGACGTAAATGAAAATGAAACCTGAGCGCCGCAGTCCTGTAGCTATCGAGCAGATGCCCACATAATTACAGGCTTCCCATCATAAATGTCGTCCTCCCTCCCATCCACACGAGGATCCGCCCTCATGGTTGAGTGGCCAGGCAGTGCATTAGCTCCATGACACTCCTGCTTCCCAAAGCCGCAGCACTTCCAGCAGTGAGGCCCTGTGGAAAAATTCAAGTGGACACAGCAAGCAATTCCAGTCCCTTGTGGTCCTGGCAGGGGGAAAAGTGATCGGATAAACATGCAGCAAAGCCTCAAACCAGGTCTTACAGGGACGTGATGCGGGCTGCGTCTTTTGGAAGGGGATGTTGGATTCAGGGGGGCTACGCGTACTGTTCCTGCCAGCTGGAGCTGGGCTGGCAAAGAGGACATTCATTCACGTGGAGCAGACGAGGCAGCGCTCACGTCCCCGCCGTCTCTCAGTCTTGTTGATTAGAAACAGGCCTCGTTAGCTGTCCGTCTATTTACGTCTGCAATGAGCAGGTGACGTGTGTCATCGCCAGCCGGGCTGCACGCACGTCCATCATCCCCACGCTAACTTGAGGCGCGCTCCAGCTAGATTTCATTTTGCAGTCATTAGCGTGTGACTTCCTGTTTCAATCACCAATTGTTTGTGTGTGTCACTAGGCACACATCCATTCGCCTCGGACATCACGGCAGCCCCAATGTTGATTACAGCTAAAGATATATATATAATATATAGTATCATAATTCGTCTTTTTTATACATATATAAAAATATATTATTATATCCGTATGATGCCAATTTAATTGTAGACTTTTGTCTAGTTATATCACATTCGACCGAGGAAGCAACCCTGATCTTGTTGTAATTGATGTACAATGACAATGACATTCTATGCTATTATGCATTTAGAAATAATCATGTAATGTTATTTCTATATTGCAATGGAAATGTTCAAATTGGGCGTGCAGCAGAAAAGTAATGTAAACATGTACAGTGGATATAGGTTTACACGCCCCTGTTTAAATGCCAGTTTTTTTTGTGATATAAAAAATGAGACCAAGATGCATCCTTTCATAAGTTTTTCCACTATTAATGCAACCTATCCCGAAAAAAACACAAATCTTTTCAAGAAGGAAATTAAAAACAAACAGCTGAGGTAATGTGGTTACACAAGTGTGCAAACCTTCTTACAGCTTGGGATGTGGCTGTGTTTACAATTAACCAATCACATTTGAACTCATGTTAAATGTGAGTCAGCACACACCTGGCACCATTTAAAGTGCTTTGATTAACCCCAAATGAAGTTCAGATGTTCTAGCAGGATTTTCCTGGCATTTTTTGCTTGCTAACAAAAGCCTAAAGGTTTTGTGCTAACACTAACGGGTTTATGGAACTGCTCATAATTCCCTCCGCCTTGTGTAAGGCCCACTTCCAGCTGAGGAAAAAACAGCTGATGCTAATTATTATTATTTTTCCATCAATTGAGTTGTACAAGTTATGGGTCATATTCATCGTGGAAAACAAATACTGGTCTGGACCTGAACCTGGCATTTGAACAGGGGTGTGTCGACTTTTTATATCCACTGTATGTAATAAGAATATGTACATGAGTGCTAAATATGTTATACTGCTTTTAAACATTCAACTATAATGCAATTTAAAAATGAAATTTTTGTTGGACTCTAAATTGCCCGGAGGTGTGAATGTGAATGCAAATGGTTGTTTGTTTGTATGTGCCCTGCGATTGGCTGGCAACCAGTTCAGGGTGTACCCCGCCTCCTGCCCGATGATAGCTGGGATGGGCTCCAGCACGCCCGCGACCCTAGTGAGGAGAAGCGGCTCAGAAAATGGATGGACGGATGGAAATTTTTTGTTGGATTTCATTTTTTTAATATTGAAAATGTGCTCTTCATTATTATTATTATTATTATTATTATTATTTGCTGATCGTAGTAGTAGTAGTAGTTGTTGTTGTTGTTGTATGAACATTTGTTGAAAATCCTCAAAGAATCCTGAGGAAATTCGCCCATTCTAATGTAATTAATATATTCATTAGTTTACATTGGACTGCTTCCCCAGTCGCTCCATCTGTCTCACCAAAATAATTACCAGCGGTGGGGAAGAAAATACTCAATATTTTGCTTCATATCTTCCTCTCGTGAGCTCATTTGCATGTTATAATCCTGCCATCTGTGAAACCAAATATGGAGTTATTTGCAATGTGACCAACAAAATGAAAGGAGAATAATAATATGGTCTGTATTCGGCCAGGGGAAGGAGGGAAATGAATAATAATACTAAAATAATAAATCATTTGTGTGTTGAGCTTCTCCCAGTAGGAATTACAGTACTGTTTACTCGCAGAGGAAAGTTCAAGTCATTAGCAAGTCTTTGTTAAAGTAAACCTCCAGCTACTCTGAGGCTGAGATGAAGTTTTCCTACAGATTGGCGTGAAAGTGAAGTACACTCACACACACACACAAACTTCTTTAAAACACAGAGCAGAAGTCAATGCGAATAAATTTCATATGTATTTGGAGAACTGCGTTAAAAGAGTGGAATAATTCAATTATGATTCTGAAAAACTTCCTCATCGTTACTGTTGATTGTGTTTGGTATACAGTAGTGTTTTAGTTAAGCTAAAGATGCAAACTTATATTTGAGTTCCATAGAGTGATCCATCTAGCACTTTGACCGTTATTACAACCATGTGTCCATTAAATGATTCACTTGTTCTTTGAATCAAAATCTAAATGCAATGTGTTTTTTCTAATTTCATTTTGATACAAAATGAAAGTACTTATTAAAAAAAACATGAAGAAACATCGCTGCAAGATTCCATTTAGCGAAAACATCTTCAGTTGTACATTTATTTCTAACTACCAAGAGCTCATTATCATTTCAAGGATTATGCTATGAAGGATTAATAAATAAAATATTGTATTCATATGTTAGTCAGGGTACGCTGACTAACATATGACGGTACACAATCAATGACCATCTATTCAAGTAGATACAGCAAGAAATTGTGTTTCACATTATTTTAACATGGGGTTTGGGTCAGAAAGTTGTGTTCTTTATCATTGTTATACAATGACATTTTGATCCCGATAGATTTTGACTTTCTAATTAAGGTGCCAGCGTGTGTCAATGTTTGCGAGCTGACGACAGAGATGTACGTTTGCTGGTGTTTAAACAGGCTCAGGTGAGCTTTTGCTTTTTCAGGTGAAGCCAAAGACAATCGCTGAGGTCAGACAGAGACGCTTGGTCTGCTGGACTCGTTGCTTCCTGTCCCGCATGGTTCTCCAGTCCCGGTGGAGTTGACCACTATCAAGACATCTCCTCATAATCTGATTTAAATTAGGCCCCCAGACCCGACAGTGTGACTTCTTATCACACCAGAGGAAGTTGGAGAAGCTGGATCTCTCATTTAAGTCCAAAGATGTGCAGATTATCACATATCTGGGGGGTTTTATGATGGTGTGTTTATCTACAGCATACAGTATGTGTCAAACTCAAGGCCCGGCGGCCAGACCTGGCCCCCCACATCAATTAATGTGGCCCACTAAAGCAAATAAAGTGCACTTACTTCATGTTCATTTGTTCTTTTCATCTGGGCATAAATTCTTGCTATTTAACATTTATTTTCACCAAATCCCTTCTTAACATGTTTCTATCACCTTTTGTGAATAAAGGCAACTTGTTCCACGGGTGAAAAAATATAACTTTGATACCACGACTATCGTATAACCATACTACATAGTATGGTTACGCTACATGTTGTGGTTACATAAGGGTGCTCACCAATCAAAATGAACCCCAGAGGATATCTGTAGTATGTTACAAGACTGTTTTTTGTTTTTTTATATAATGAATATATAATTGAAAATACATTCCTTTCATTGAATTGAATTAATACATGTCCGCCACATAGTTCTAGTGCCTTACAATGAGGCATAAGGTGTTCATTTTGACTCAATTATACCCAATAAGGTCCCTTGACCTGTAAAGGATTTTGTAGGAACGCACCAAAATATAGCTTTTAAGTAGTATTATTTGAACATAAAATGATCACATTCACAACACATTGCTTCACGTGTTGACTGTTCTACTGTTCTAAAGAGCTTAAATTGGAACAGCACATGAATGAATTTAAACATACAAGTTTCCTGAGAATTGAACATTTTGGGGGGGGGGGCTGATAGTACAGATTGAAACACAATTTCAAAATATGAAATGGAGTTACAATATTATCTACCTAGTTCATAAAAGAATCATGACAAAAGCCATACTAAATTTGTATTACTATTATTTGATTATATTAACAGTAGGAAATGTCACATGCCAACAAACTGGATCCAGGTTAATAAATCAATAAATTTAAACAGAACCTTACAGTCACACATCGTTGTCTGTGTATTTATTTGCCTCTCTTTTTTCCGTGTGTGTGTGGGGGGTCCATGCGGGTGTGTTTGTTTGTTTGTGTGTGTGTGTGTGTCTGTGTGTGTGCGTACGTGTGTGAACTGGGATAACCCTAACCCGGCCTGGTGATGACACATCCCTGTGGGTGGTCTCAATGGTCAACAACTGCTCCGTCAATTGAGCCGCACCGCAGCACAGAAGGTGATGAGACTCGACAGGCAGTGTTAGTTTATGCAGGATTAAGCACAGTCGGGATAAAATAAAACACCAACATGAGTTTGAGACGATGAGTAGTCATCTTTCACTCTGTGCTCTGACCGTGAATATTCCTCTCTCGCTGACACCCTCTTGTTGTTTACCCTCAGCCTGATTCCAAGCACATGCTGCTCTTCGCCAATCCCTGATGAATGAACGGGCCTAGACACATTAAATCCTCTGTGAAATTCTGCCGAGTATTTTTCATGTGATTAACTGCACATGTGCCATGTCTGCAGCAGTCAGTGGCGGCCACACAACCGAAGGCTGCAAGATGACGGTGACTGCTGTCTCTCTCGTCAGTACCAGCTACTTGTGTTTGGAATGTATCAAATTACATGTGCTACTATGCCATTGCATTACATTACAAGAAGTAAACATACATTGTGTGTTTGGAACCTTAAAACAATGACCTTGATAAAACAATAAGGCTCAGAAAACTGCCTCTATGGAGTTTATGTGCTAACGTAAACCTAAAGTAAGAGGATTTTAGTTTAGTGTACGCTGGAACCAGGTTTATCGTGCAGCATATGTTTCATTAAAACAGTTAAACATATTATAACGCACTTTTTTAAAGTATTTCTTAGTGCCTTTTCTCTTTCACTCACACAAAGAGGCACAGTGTGCTTGTTTCAAGATGTTTATTGTTCACTCTCAGTTGAAGTTTCCTCTAAAACTGACACTTCAAACAAAAGAGAATTAAACAAGGTATATTTTAACACTAAAATGTTCAATCAAACCATATGATTTCACCTAATGATAGTCCACTAGCTTAATGCTAACATACAATGTGAACCACCATAGATGGGCTAATGTAATTTAGCACAGATGTTACTGTAATTGTAAACCATTAAAACACTGCCACTGTAAGACACACGGAGCAGCAACACATACAAAGACAGAATCGGCTACAACAATGCTTACAGGCCTTTGTTGCATCTCTTCCAGTAGACCTGCCCGACACTGAAAGTGATAAACTCTAAATTCAGACTTGTTTTTTTTTTTTTTTTTTTTTTACTGTAAACTCTGCTCATAAATAAATAAATAAATAAATACATAACAAAAAGAACATTGTTTAAAAATCACACACAAATATAGCAGTGGCGTGAACAATGCACCGCAATATAATGGGGAAGCACGTGTTTCAACCCAATGATTGTCACTCAACTTTTTGACTTACACTAGCACAGCTTTATAAACGCATCTCTATCAATGATTGAGATTTTCAGAAATGAACAATAACCAAGCAGAAATTAAACCTTCATTTGTGCGCATGATGTGTAAAATTAAGAAGGCCGTGGGTAAACACACTCTGCACCCTTCTCATCATCAACACGACGTGCCAGATTTGACGTGGGGGTGGCACAAACGTGAGGTGATGACGATTCAAAGCACACCCTTATACATGTTCACTAGCGCTGATTGATCATACGTTGCTGATATTATTCTTCAACACTGGAGACAGGCGAGACTAATCAGATGTTTGTTGGACCTCCAACAACATGTTGTACCGTCACACATTCGACGGATGAATCCCAGAGGTCTGTTGGGAGGACTGCTGTGAGATACGTGTTGAGTGCATAGGTCAAAGGTGGCAGGGCATGCGGGGTTTGATGATAAACATTCTTCAGCGAGGTGGGATTTTCACAGCGCGGTTAGTCCAATTAAACTCTTCAGATTTTTTATGAGTGCCATGTTGTTAAATGCGAACACACTAAAGACTAGATTGGAACTCAATAAAACTTGGCTAAACAACCCTATTTTGGAAAGATAAACAACTCCTGCAAACCCCTGAATTCGGTAATTGAAGATTCATTCAATATTCACTGAGATTTTTTGAAAAATGTCTACAAATGCCACACACAGTAAGCCTTTTGAATCACCTCGACGTGGACCTGCTGGAGGTGGTGGATCAATGCCCCACACGACGGCAGTGAGTACAGACATTTTGTTGAAAACGGAAAATATATTCCTTTATCTGGATCTGCATTCAGTTCTAATGGTGTATCTCTCCTCTACAAAGACTCATGGAAATTAGGTAGGTAAATTAGGTATATTTTTTCTTTACTCTAACTCAGGGATTACATCTTTTTTTTTTTCTTGTTTAAATCCTAACACCAATTAAACATATATTACCTACCTTATATACCCTTAAATATTACAATGACATATGCTTATTTTTAGAGGGGAAAAAAAGAAAAAAGTACAAAAAAAAGAATAAAGTTGGATTTTTTTCAAAAAAAAATCTAATCTTTACAAGAAGTAAGACTTATTTTGTTGGGACGAAGAGCCATAATGTTACAGGAATCAAGTTTTTTTTTCCAAGATAAAGTCGTAATATCATCATAGTAAAGTCAAAGTTTTACAAGGGAGGAAAGTCATATTTTAACAAATAATTATTCAAAATGTAACTTTATTCTCTTAGTATTGTTTTTGTTCTGGAAAAGACACCTTAATTCTCTAAAAAAGTAGTTCCAGACTGTATTCTCGAAAAAATACAAATTTTGTTCTAAAAAATATAGGACTTCATTCCTGCAATAAAGTAATCTGCTCTTTAGTCTAAAAAAAAAACTTTCATCATGCAGTGATGTCAGATTTGTGCGCTACGATATGTCACTACCACAATATAAGAGCTTTTAATTGACCCAAAGGAATGGTAGGGTGAATTATTTCCTTATTATTATTGTTATTATTAAAGTTTGTTTTATTGCCGCTCTGGTCCCCATGTGTAGGGATGCACTTTTTTAAGTGATGCGATACCATTTGCAATTGCAATTTTGCGACCCCCTCCCCGGCCCCCCCAAGCTACGTCTTGTGGACCCCCAGGGTTCCCCAAACCCTAGTTTGAGAACCGACGAACCAGCCAACAACCAAATGCTCAGCGCACAAAATCTCCACCAAGCCCAAATGTTTAACTACCATCAAGTGATGCTCCCAACACGGGATTTGTGTTTGTTTGTTTGTCCATCTGTTCGTTAGTTAACAAGATACTTCCAGAATCATAGAGGATGAAGTAAAACTTAACAATGGCACCATTTGATTCCAGGATGGAATGTTCCATCCACACTGTGATTCAATTGTGAACTATTTCCCCGTTGTACTCTATCATGCAAATTGCTTCTGCAAAGTTTTATGCACATTAGTTAAGTATTTTTGCACAATAATTTAAACAAAATCACTTATTAAACTACTGCTTCTGTGCTGGGATGAATGTGCAAATTTTGTGATCATTTTTAATGCCACATGTTTTTAAGTTGTATGTATTATGGTGCACGAACGCTTTAAAGTCAGTATCCCACACAATTGGGAGTATTGTTCACTAGATTCATCCTCACTGAAGGATGATGTGGGCGTTTGTATGTACTCGTCGTGCTTGCATGGGTTTTCTGCAGATATTTCAACTTACTCCCACAGGTGTGAATGTGTGTGGGAATGATTCTTTGTCTTTGCAGAATCTCACAAAAGTCAATTCTGTTCACCACTCACATTTGTGCAAATATTGTATTATATCTTTTCATGGAACAACACTGAAAGACTGACAGCTGGCTACAGTGTAAAGTTGTCCGTCTACAACTTGGATGTCTAAACCACTGGCAACAAAAGTGAGTACACCCCAAAGTGAAAATGTCCAAATTGGGCCGAATTTTGTGACTCATTAGTGTTACAAGGTCTTACATGTGAATGGGGAGCAGGTGTGTTAAATGTGGTGTTATCGCTCTCACACACACATTGTTTGTCTTTCTACAATTTTGTAAAATATTTACAAAATTGTGAGGCGTGTACTCAGGTTTGTGAGTTACTATATGCTTCCTGTGAGTGGCTGGTTGATGGTGTGGCCTACCCTTCCCCCACAGTCACCTGGGATAGGCTCCAGTTCCCCCTAATGAGGATAAGCTGTATTGAAAATGATTGGATGAATAGATTCATTGCTTTTCGCTGCCACTGTTCACGGCTGGGGCAGAAGGATTTGACCAGAACTGGTCCCGATTCAACCACAAAGCAATTGTGCGATTCATTAGAAACACACGGGGCCGTGTTGCTCGCCAGCTTCTCTGTCCTCCAGCTAAAAGTCCATGTTGTGTACATGTCACTTCACGTATTGTATCCCCACACTTGTCCCTGAGGACGTTTTTAACACGGTGGGGGAATACCTGATATCTGTTGTGCTTTAAGTGGACGCCTCTCGGGTTACATTCGACTGTGGGTGAGGTTCCTACATTTTGTTCCCTGCTTTCCCACAGGGGCTCAATACGTTGTAGGATATTCTGTCATTCATGAAACACTGCCTGGAAACCAGACACCCCGCTCTCTTCAATCCAGCCTGAAGAGATGGTAACATGGAGGGCGGTCATCTTTCAGCTCCCACGTCTCACGCAGGGCTTACCTGAGACAGCCGCGCAAGAATCAGACGTCTTCAAGAGTGAGTGATGCAAGACGCCACCTTCAGCTGCTGATTGTTTAATCCAACGTCTTTGGGTCATCTGAAATACGTTTTTGTGTAAAACGTAATCCTGTTGAAAGAGACCAGAAACATGGAGTGACTACTCCACCTATATTGTTTTTGATTGTTCAAAGGCAAAATTGCTTTGACTTGGTGACCCGATCTTAAGGCATTCTTTAGACCAATTATCGAAAACCATTGCATTGTGATGTGATGACAATTTTAACAGACGATTGTTCTGTTTTCATGTGAATCCTCATCAGACCACTGGTGATTGTGGGGACGATGTACTATAACAATATTAGTATTAAATCATATAATATTCTTTTTATGTGTTGTATCTTGGTTTGGATATAAATAGCCACTTTTTTCATAGAAAACTATAATGTAGAATAAAAAGGCAACAAGAAAACACAAGACTCACACTGCAACATTTAAGAAAAAATAAATACATAAATAAAATAATAATAATAATAATAATAATGCACTTTGAATCTGCAACCATATTGAAAGGTATCATAATTCATTACACAGGGCCAAAAAATACTTAGATATTTGTTATTTTGCAGTTGGCAGTGGGAGGCTGTCCTGTCAAGTCCTGTCGGGTTTTGTTGCACTCAACTCAACAGTTTAAAAACAACCTCAGACAAATCTACTACTATAAAACATTGCGCAATGTTTTCCGCAAATGTTGTTTTGTGTTTAAACTTAGCCACACGTAAAAATGTAAGAAAGCAGCCACACAAATAACCAATTTATTTCTGAGATGCAGTTGTCTAATGATGTACTCAATTCAAAGGTAAAGGCCAGCTAAGCATGTGGATATTGTTCAAATGTACCAAGTTATTTAAAAAAGAAAAAAGGAAAAAAACAGACCACATGCAGTTTACACCGAAACAAAGTCTCTGTGTTTGCAAAATAGCATGAATGGGTTGAAGAGGTGCCACAGGTACGCCAAGCTCATGTAACCTTGATCTGATAACAAGCATTATACTGTACTTCTCTGTAAACCATGAGACGAGTGATACGGTATCTGCTGCAGGGTTGAGGCTGAGGGGGTATTTCTCAGGGTCTAAAATCAGTGATCAGTCCATAGCATTATCACAGTTCTACTGTCATTAACGTTGTAGCCTTCTCACACTAAAAAATAAGCAATATATACAATACTGACCTAATGGGTGACCATTAAATCAATATTGTATATATTTTCTGCCACTCACGTCACTAAAAACAGATTTTTTTTTCTGATAATATTGTATCTTGGGGGATAATATGTTTGAGTGTGCGTCAAAGTTTATGGAGGAGTGGGCCAAGAATGAACCAGTTAACTTTTGGTTTGTAATTACTGTGACATCTATGACCATTCACATTAATAAAGTAGTAAACCTTAAGCTAGCAGACTTTTGTTAGATGAAATGATTTGGTCGAACATTTTGCTGTTTAAATATACAATGTTTAACTGGCCTTTGTTTTATGTGTTGGCGGAGGTCTCTGCTCTACTGTCATCGTAGTTTATGTAATTTGACCAATTTCACAATGTTGTTCGAAAGTTACATTTACACACTTAAAAAAGAAATATGTTGGAGTTGGAATTCATACTTTCCATCTGTCGCATTAATATTAATTGAGTTAATATTGGACCATATGAGTCATCACTGGGAAGACTGAAGGAGCAGCAATAATGATACTGTAATTGGCAGCTTCAAAATAAAATGATTTACGTGTGTAACTGGATCAGACTTTCCTACTAGGATTTAGCATTTTGGTCTGTTTGATTGCTTTTTTTGCCAAATACCTCACATCTCTTAGGGTATGGCTAACCAGATAGACATCAGGGAAATTCATCTCCATTAATCACATATATTACAGTACAGGCCGTCCCTGGTTTATGATGGAGTTTTGTTCCTACGACAAATACTTAACCCAAATTTGTTCCTAAGTCAGAGCACACCATATTCTCTACCACTAACATATGCTACTGCAGTTGTAAAGTCAAAATTACAGTGAATATTTGTATGAAAAACACTTCTACGCCATAAGATATATGGATATATGGATTATAGATAATCAAAAGAAAAACAGGAAACCAAAAAAAAAGAGAACAATTCCTGACCTTTACTTTTTTTTATAAAATATGGGGGTTGCGTCACAACGACGGAACGTCGTAGTTTGAGACCACTAAACCGAGGACCCCCTGTACTCTGTGTAATTTAGATTCCATCTGTTGGTTTTACAAATGGCCAATAAGTGTCACACAAGGATTTATTTGTAAATGTTGAACAGGTTGTTTTTTTTTTTTTGTCCTATTCGGCTGTTAGGTCAAGCAGAATGGAAAATCTGTATCCCTTTTTTGCCGGAACAGTTTTATCGTGTCACAGTGGAGTTTCCGCTGTGGTATTTTAATTGAGGTTTATTGAGAATCAGACTTGAACAGTCGAATGGAACAAAGTTTCTAGAAGGAAGAGATTAAGTCGCCAAGTATGCACAATCTTGGGGAAAGTGGAATCCTGCAGTTTAAAATATCAGAGTGTTTTTGTATAACCGAAGACCCAAAGCATTGAATTGGTGTACACTCCCATATAGCATGAAAATCGGTGTCTCGGTATTTTTGGTGCATTGCACGCATATATTAGATGGACAGAAGCCCATTTTATGCATAGTGTACTGAGTAAAGTGTGTTCTATGGACCACTTAATATTGTATAAACTGTAGATTTGTGTCTTTTGTCATCCTAAACGTATTGTTATAAATCTGTATCCAGTAGCTACGGTCAGCAGACATGGAGAGGTCTTCTTCCCATTTGGTGATTGGTAAGTGCATTGATTTAGTACATGAAATTCATTTATACACTTTTGAGAGATTTCTTTTACTTTGCGGGAGAAGCTTCATTATTTGCTTGACAAACTCCGGCAGCTCGAGGGTGCTCCGGAGTGTCGGTATTCTTTTTTTGTATTTATTGCTGCTTTTAATGTATTGTATTGAAAAAAGTTTCTGGCTTTTATTTGGAATTCTACAGGATAATCATTCAGGATCATCTATTAGAGACATACAACAATCAGGCCTTTGGTGACTTTGATCGGAAGGGAGAAAATAGCTCAGATTCGGCCCAAGTATCAGTATGCGTGTACCCCGCTGAACATAAAAGCCTGTTCCTGCCGTTATATTTGATTTGATGCCTTTCCTCTCATCAACAAGTCTTCACAGCGTTTCTTGTGTATCCACAGTGACATTGAAAGGACTGGTTGATTAATTAGCAACAAGATTTATAATGGATGACTTATTCTCAAACAGTTCCCACTTCCTTCCAGCTTTTAAACTTTGAAGACTGCCTATCTTTGTTCATATTATAATCATAAATAACATTTCATTTGTACAGGGCTTTTCATGATAATCAAAGACACTGATGATGATGAATGAATGAGTATATCGTGTATAAGACTGCTGCTTTATTGTACCATCTAATTATAACTCTAGTTGTATTGTTGTATAAGGCTGTCTCATAATGTTTCACTCAGGTTATTGTCAATCAGGTACAGCGTGCACACAGCTAAGAAGAACGTGTCTTTGTGCGTGCTTGAAAATACATTAATTTCAAGCCTGGTTTGAAAATGAAATATTATCATTTTCAGAATGATGGGCCAAAAAAGGTAATTGGAAATCAATGGGACCTCTGTAGGAGGAGAACAAGAATCAGTAAGTGGAAAGCCAGTCCAGACAAGTCAGAAAAACAAAGCATCATCTGTTTGGGTGTTTTGAAGATATGAGATGTAACAACTGCAGTGGGGGATGTAAGAATCCCTGCGGGTCGCCAAACGCTCAACCAGCTCTCCTCTGTTGAAGCTCAAACTAATATTTCATTGATTTTTTTTCCTTAGCACTGTGACAAGGTAGAGAACAGGTTTAGAAGCCATTTGAGCTCAGACATCAGAGCTCCGTCTCAATTGTGGCAGGAGTGGAAAAAGTTCGAGGTTTTCATGCCGGGGGGAATGCAGTCTGGCAGCTCTTTGCTAACGGGGCTCGTCTGGTTCGGAAGCAGCTGCCTTGACCCACTTCTCCTTTGCTTGCGACTCGGGATTTGATGCGCTGAGATGTGCCAAGCAGACGGGAAACAGCTCTACTTTTTCTTTTTCTTAGGGATGTCTTACATTTTGGGCCTCAACATGCAGTTGAATCAAATGGCATCCGCAACTTCACTTTTGGGGATTTGTAATTTGCCTTTCGAATTGAATTTAACTATATGTCTATTGTGTTTATGAATTGTGGTTGTCATTTTAAAACTACGTAGAATTGCATTATTACATTACTACACTGTGTGGAACATTTTGAAGCTAAATGAAGTACCCAAATTCTTTTATTTATTTATTTATTTTTTAATTCTCAATATGATGCTGAATAACATGTCCTCACCAATTTAGTACAGTTAGATGAGGATGATGCTCGTCTATTCGTCATTACATGAAACATTACATGAAAAAGTATTGAACACATGAAGAAAGGGAGGTGCAAAAAGGCATGGAAAGCCAAGACAACAGCTAAAATCTATCAAAAATCAAACAGCAATCCAACCCCTTGTCAGTGCAAAGGAATATCAGCAGATATCTAAGCTTCTGAACGTTCCAGTGAGCGCAGTTGGGGCCATAATATGTAAGTGGGAAACCAATCATACCACCATACATAAATTTGCCTCGATCAGGTGCTTCTCGCAAGATTTCTGATAGAGGAGTGCAAAGAATAATCAGAAGAGTTGTCCAAGAACCAAGCACCAGCAATGTCCAATCAAATATGTGGAGAGCTTAAAAAAATAACTGCAATTAGCCGGTACTGTTGTCACAAGAAAACAGTGAGAAATGTACTGCGCCACCATGGCCTGTATGCACACTCACCACACAAGACCCCATTGCTGCACATCACCCTAAAAATCCCATACCAACAGCGAAGTTCGCAGGTGGGTGCTTGATGGTGTGGGGCTGCTTCCCAGCAAATGGTACTGGTAAACTTCACATTATTGAAGGAAGGATGAATGGGCAAATTTACCAAGACATTCTTGACAAACATCTGCTGCCATCTACACGGATGGTGAAAATTAAACGAGGGTGGACATTACAGCAGGATAGGGATCCAAAACATACCAAGAAAAATCTCAATTGGCTTCAAAGAAAAAAAATAAAGCTGCTAGAATGGCCCAGCCAATCACCTGACTTGAAGCCAGTCAAAGATCTATGGAAAGAACTGAAACTCAAGGTCCATAAAAGAAGCCCACAGAACTTTCAAGATTTGAAGACTGCTTGTGCGGAGGAATGGGCAACAATGGGCCAATCACACCAGAGCAATGTTAGTTTCTCCGTACAGGAGCGTCTTGAAGCTGCCATTGCAAACAAAGGCTTTTGTACAAAGTATTATAAAAATACCAGTTGGCGTGTTCAATACTTTTGTATCATTTCACATTATTACAAATAACTTAGTTTGTGAGTTTATTTGTTCTATTTTCTTTGTATGTATGGATTACTCGGGTTGTTCCCAACATCTGGTGAAATGTTCAGGTCAATAGCACCTTTGGAAATATATTAAATAAGAAGAATGGTGACCTGTTAAATACTTATTTCAGCCAGCCACTGTGTAGCACTGGCTCTTCTCAACTGATGTCAAACTGGTTACAAGACTGGATTTAATTTGTCTTAAAACAAAGTCTTTGTAATTGTAATAATGCTATAAGCAACAATTAACATGCTCTCACAAAATGACAGCTCTACAGTTATTAGCTGATAGTCCTTGGTAGTGCGTAGTATTTTTACGATTGCAGTATTTGTGTCAATTCTTTAACAACTCAAAGACAAAACATGTTTCAACTGGACTATTTCTTCATAATGCACAAGTGAAAAGTGGAAACTGCCATGATGTCAGTGGATGAATGCATAATGATGTCATTAAATACATTCAACTACAAACTACAACATCAAACAAACAGAGGATATGTCAGAAATAGTGAACAGTGAAAACACTTTTCAAACCAAAAATATGACTTTGAACAGAAGCGTCATTAATCAAGTAGTAATTATAAACTCAAGTCTAATTTTACCCAGAACTAATGTACGTATATCTCATATTTCTGTTGCAAAATAGTCCTTTGTGTTTTCCACAAAGATCCAATGGTGTTCCCTCTGTGAATTTCCTCAACATTGAGCCATTGACATGGCAATAAAAGAGCTCAAGTTGCCTGTGTGTTCATTCACTAGCGATAAAGTGATGCAAACAAACCAGGAGAGTGAAAGGTTAAGCCCATTGTTTGGGATCAACAACATCCTGTTCTCTCGAATCCATAAAAGAAGTATTTATTGTGTGTGTCTGTGTGTGGTGCGCGTTTGTGTCTGTGTGTATGCAATTGTGTGTGCTTGCATGCGGGTGTGTATTGTGAGTATACAGTATGTGGGTGTGGTGGTATTACTGTACCACTCATCCATAGGGCTGTCAGAAATAAATAGCTGCCTTCGCCCTACTCACAAAAAAAACTGAATAGGACAAAGCACCTCTAAATTGTCTCGCAGCATACTAAACAAAAGTCGATTTTGGCATTGTCATCATTATTTACATAGTTCCACAGTTCTGAATTAAAAAAAAAAATCGACCTAATTTTAAGACTGAAAACAAGCCAGGGAGCGCCAAGTGATGGTGACATGCGAAAAAACGTTTTAGGAAAACAACATGTCACCATTTGCGGCTTCGCTGTGTTGCATAATCGGACAATTTAAATACTGTCGATGAGCAGATCTATAAAATGAACTGACCGACAACAATACTGGCTTCATATATTACATATGTTGTACATTGAAGTCATTGTTCAGCTCTGTCATAATGTGGTTTGGAAAAGTGCTGTGGCGTTTAGCTGTCTTATTTAATTTCGAGACAAAGAAAAAATTCAACATTCCAACATCAACCACAATCTACTCTTAAAAGTGGTTGACTTCCAATTTCGTCTTCAGTAACTTCAAAACAAGGTACTTGTAAGAATCACTTGTATTTGAACTTGATTGAATTCTTAACTTTTTAAGATTCTTAATGGCTGTGCAGGTATAAAAAGAAGTTACCCATGGTTTTAATAAGATAATTAAACAATAGCATCAGTACTCATTCATGTCTTTAATTGACCTGGATGCAAGTCACCTCACTGTGTGGTCTAAATTCATTTTTTTTTCCTCATTATTATTTAATTGTTAACTTCTTGTTACACAACTCAATTTAAATTATGAAGCACTTCAAAAACAACCACAGCTGAAACAAAGTCCTGTCGAGAGATAAATCTCAAACATAAGATGTAAAACAATTTCAGCATTAAGCAAAACAACAACCGCAACAATAAAACACTAAGACAGGTGCACAGTCTCATAGTGAGTTGAAAGCCAAAGATTAAAAATGAGTTTTAAGACAAGTTTAAGAACTGAGACTGGAAAAAAAATATTATCCTTAAGATTGGGCACTGGGCTGTTTCCACATGGTAGAAAATGTACGGTGCATACTGTAGGAGCACATATGATCTGTATTACACATTAAATAAAAAAAATGGGGGATGAATACATAATGTGAAAGAATTAATCTAAATTATTAAACAATGACCAATTGGGTGATGCTTCATTATCCTTTTAAAGGTCACAAACAAACATCTTTTGTCTTCCTCTGCGTATCCCCCAGGCTTTCAACACTGGAGGTATGTTTATAACGAGATGCAGTGAGGTCTGAGGACGTGGTTGAGGCTGGATGCGGGCAGATTGGAGCAGAAGCAAAGAAAGGGGATGGACCCAGGAGAGCTTGATGCAGGCGGGCAAGTTATATCAGGTCAGAACTCGTGCCGGATAGCCTGCAGCAGCCAGAGGAGGTGGTAACGTGACTTTTTTTTTTATTCCTGCCCTTTGCTCAGGCACCAGCTCCCATGAAATTGCTTTCGCCCCAGGTAGATCAATAGGAAAATAAATGGGAAAATGTTTTTAGAAACAGTGGAGCAAACACACAGAGCGCTAGTTGTATTGTTCTTCCGTGCAAAAGAACAATTGTCACAGTACTTCATTTCCATTATAGTGCTCATTCACAATCACAGTTTTAAATGGTCCAAAACCAATCTCCATATTGTCTCTTTCTTTTTCCTCTTCTTCGTCCACCTCTTCTTCATATTACAACCTACAGTAGTGGCATCTGCCACTAGCTGTACTTAAAGCATATCAACACAAATGTATTCTATTTACATTCAAATATCATCATATTTCTCGTATAAAAATGTGATATTCTCTTTTATATATTTTGTAATTTTTTAATTATTATATTATATTATTTATATAACATTTACCATACCTGTATTGATAATGACTTGGTTCTTTACTTTTTACCGTGCAACAGTCTATGTGTCGCCAGTACATTGTGCATTGTATATGTATAGAGTACAATACAGTTGGTGATATGGCTTCCCTTAGATGAGTTCAGAGTTGCCAAATTGCTTTTTGTTCATGTGCAGCAATGACTATAATCATCTATTCTACAGTAAAACATGTATATAAATACACACATGTACTGTATATGCTGTAAGTATGTCACTGTCACTAACACACAAGGATCAGAAGACGTCCCTTTGCCGTGTCAAAGCATATTGTCTTCAACTTGAAATAAGATTTACAGCAAGAAGCTCACGCCAAACAACTAACATAAACATCACTAAACATTCCTTCCTCCAGATGAGCTCGGAAGCCAAAACAAATGGTCGTTTAAGGCAGGCACATACTTTCAATGATGGGATGTTCATCTGCTAGCTCCTCTTCTAGTTTACTTGCTGGAAATGTTATTCTCAGATGGCAAACGTTATTTTACAAATGAGTTTTTTTCACAACTGATGAACATTGATTTGTTTTTGTTTTTTAAGGAGGAAGTTTTGAATGTCTTTGGAAAAGAACCCATATTGGGGTTCTACAATTGCTATATTAAATTGATCATGTGTTCGATTAACACTGCTGAGATTTAATACATTTTACAAAACAGTGGGGCCACATTTGCCTTTGTTGATTATAAATAATTGCACCTCTTCAATGTTTTCTTACACTTAAACTTTTGCCCGGTTATAAAAGGTCAAAGTTCACAGTGACGGACAAAATAGATCATCATAAAGTATGGCAATATCTAACAGAGGGTAATCAAATATGAGGCTGTAATTCATTTTCTGGGAAACAAGGAAGTAAATTGTTGCCTCAGTTAATATTTAATTAACTATGGAGGAACAATTAATACAACTTTGTGTCTCATTATTATGGGTAGCTAAATACATTCAACTAAATAATAGTATTATGATTCAATAATAACTGAACATTGTGCAAATTGAGGAGGCCCGACAGTTGTTTTTTTTTCCTTCCACGGGTTAGTAACTATACAGAATGTATTTTTATTTTTATTTCTAATTTTTTTTCCCGCTGCGAAAACAAATTCAAAAGCACACACATTCATTTGATTTGACTATGCGAAAAGCCCAGCTGCTACTGGAGCAGGCCTGCACATAAATCTGAACAGCTGCAGCGAACATCTGCATATGCAGCAGCCTGACATCCAAGCACTGGAGAGCAGAAAGTGCTGACCACAAGTTGGCACGTTTGATGCATACGTGTGTCACAAAGCAGACGTTTGAAGTCCTCGCTTTTTTTTTGTTTTGTTAAGTACATCCACACAGCTCCCTCTGTGAAGATACATAAATCTTCTTGTTTATTCTAGAGAATAAACTGTATGCTTTTGTTAATCTTGTTGTTTTCTGGTTTGATTTTTCTTGATTATTGTGTGCAGATAATATAATAATCGCCTTTTTCTGGACCTCTTTGTCCCATGGCTTCTTGTCGTCTCTTTTGAGTGTTAAACTATTCGGCACAAAACACGAGTTGCAACCATAAATGGTTTGGAACATGCTCATTCTCAATTTTTCTTCACTTTAACAGCTTTTACAAGCATTTATTTTCACCAAATCCCTCCTTTACATAAACGGACAAGAGTTGGACTATACTGAAATATTTCCATGACTTCTTATTTCAAATTCGATGATATATTTAATAAGAATCAAACACAATCAAATACAGTGGCAATTGTGCATATCGTACAGCAATGTGATCAGTTGGTGTGGAAAAGATGCAAGGAAATCTTCAATGAAGCAAACAAACACTGGACTTCACCATGGGGGATGCTTTTCCTACTTATTTACAATCACATTCACAACTGAGAGCGCCGTCTTTTCCTATTGTCATTACTGTTGTAACATAGGAACAAAGGCACTGGGAGACGAATGGGGTTGAGGTCAGGGCCCAGACAAGTTGGGATTTTTAAAACTAAATTAAATAATGATATGTATATTTGTTCCGAAGATGTACTCCATTACGTTTGTCCACATTGATTACATTATAGATGTACTGTAATCATTTCCTAAGCTAAACTCTTTTCCAAATTTAAGTAGGCCTTAAATATCAAGGTGGCACATAATAAAACGTAATTGAATGAGACGCAAATATTTCTTGTTGTGGTAGTCGACAAACTCAGGGCAGCGCTACTACTGATGACATGCTCCTTGTCGCGGGGCATTGGATTGGGTCACCTACTTATTGCCACTGCACAGAGAGGAAACGTCATATCCTTAAAAAAAAGGGAGTCTGCCCCTTCTTTCACCGTGTCTCATCCCGTCCCATCCACCCACGGCCAACCCCAAATCCAGATGTCCTAATCCTAACCTGCTCTTGCAAATGTGATATCGTATTGGAAGTATTGACTCCGATAGCAGCCGTACCCGAAAGACACCACAAAGGCTATTTTGGATTAATGGACAACAATTACTAAAAAGACACACAATTTCAGTGAATGGATTTTCAATAGAAAGGAAGTTGGAGTAGCTGCTGTTCTCTTTTTTATATACAAAATATCCATGTGGTGTATTTGCCCTTAGAGAACATATTGGCTTTTCTTGTGCTTTGATAATACTGAGATGTGCAGGTATGGCGACAGGGGGTATAACCAGAGTCAGCATGAAAAGTGAAGGATAGGTAGGAGGGGAGAGCTTAATGTGCAGTTTGAAGACACTTAAAGTAGGTCACTTTGCACAGGGAGGCATCGATTCTGTTTAATGTGCTTGTTTTCTTTGAGTTTTGTGCATATTTAGGCTCTCTTGCACTGTGCAAAGGTCCTGCCAGTCTTCACTGTTCATTGACCATTTGAGGCACATTGCAGTGTTATTTATAACGTTCCCTTCCAAGAATTCCCTCCTGCGTCGTCACTGCCCGCAGAGCACAAGAGGATGGATGGATACTCACCATAAATAAGCAGCAGAGCAAAGCCAAAACCACAATGTTTTCTCTCTGTGCTTTGTTTCAGTGCCTTGGACAGCTTGAGCAGAAACAAGCAGTCCAAATGTGCTGGATGCATCACACAGACAGACTGGTTTTTGGCACATATTTGACTAAATGGAGGAATACAGGACACCACTATATGACTTGTGCAGATTACATCGATTTTTAAGCAGAAGGGATCAAACGTTGTTTATCTGTGAGGCTCGACAGAAAAAAAGTAGGCCCTTTATCGAGTAAGCATTATTTCCATAGTTATTTCCACTGGGACAATTTACTGCTCATCTGTTTTTTGTCTGAGTTTGTGGTCAGAACATTTAATTGCTAAGCAGTTCATAGCATCCATTGTTTATAGCAATATGACAACATTAAATTGCAACTGCCCAAAATCTGTATCCATTTTACTTTGAAGAATTTGTCACAAATTACATGCCCTGAGAACATGTAAAATATTTGCATTTTGGGGATTTTGTATTGGTTTTATGACCTAAGCTTTTCATTGCATGAAAACAGGAAAGATGTCTATGTGAAATATGATAGGCTACACATAATACTACCATACAGTTACCATCAGCACTCCAGACCTGTTTTATGTGTCTCAACGAGGTCTCGTAACAAATGAGAATATCACTTGATTTCAAAACCAAAGCTCAACTGCAGATTTGAGGTTGGCATGCAAAAAGATGCTCATAACAATCACCTTCCTCACCTCACGTGAGGCTTAAATGATCTCCATTGCCTCCCAGGGCTGCTTTAAAACACCCATGGGATCAGTGGCCTGATTAAATCTGCACACATGCAGTAAACACACATGATCACGCACACACAACGAGGTTGAATCAGGCCCAGAGTGGATGGGGTTAATATGCTCAGTCTGACGCCACACCGACTGCAGGGATGCTGCATGCTGATACCCTGGCAGAGAACATCTTTGCTGCAGAAATGAGAGTGTCAACACGTAATCAAGCCTCGTAGCACACCTCTGGCTCTAAATTCTAAACATACTGTCACAGGGATAGTGTTCAGAACAGGGGGCACAAGTAGCTGATGGGATCGATTTAAAAGAGGATGACAAGGCTTATTGCTCAGTGAAGAAGATAATTGGAAGTAAGAGCTGAGTTTAAGTGGCGCCTATATCACATGTAGGATCTGCGCACAGTAAAAAAAAAAAAAAAGATTTTCACCAGTCTTGTCGCCATCAATAACGCTCGACTGTACGCGGGGATCAGTATACCATGAATTTTAAAACTTTTCTTGACACTGAAACATTATCCTGCAGTGGCTGCTGACAGGATGATGAACAGTTGGCTGTGCAGCAATACAAGAGCAATGCAGAGGCAAATTACTCACAGGGAAAGAAGGTGTGCTTGCGCTGCGTACAATGAATGAACAAGTGTGAGCCATTTAAAAAAATGAAACATTGAACACCAGAATTTCAAAGATGGCCCTGGCATCCAGTTAAATAAGTAAATTATGTTCCCAGTGCACATTTACGCTTTGTGCGTTCTGCAGTGCAATCTAGGTGTAATACTGTGTATTCATGGGCTTGTTTTTCCATTTTCACCTCTATCACTGCCAAGTTGACAGCCAGATAAAGAGATGCCTTTAGCCCCGTACAAGGAGCTATTCAGGTCATTGAAATACAACTGTGAAAATTACACTTAAATGAAACCCTTCATGTCAGTCTGATTTGTTAAAGTGGGGCCTTGGAAAGGTTCATAGGGGCCTCAATGCTCCACTGCTGTGACTGTGTTAGCTTTTGCTAATCCACTAACTAATGGTACGGAACATACGACAGTGTGACGCCTGTATCGTAACACGGCACAAGTGTTGGAATGGTTGGTGTTGCTGTCAAATGAATGAAGTTGTCATTAGCATGCAGTCATTGTCCCCACATTATAGGACATAAGCTTAGCAATGAAGATGGAGCTTCATTCAGTGTTGCTGTCGTTGTTCCTCGTGCTGCCCAGTGAACCGCCAGTCCCGTTTTCCCACTGGAATGAATCTTTTAATATGTTCCAAGCGACAATCAAGCTGGCCGAAATGTTTCTCATCCATTACCTGGGCACCGAGGTTCCAGTATATTTTTCGTACCCTCGGACCCACACATACGTATGAAGACTATGTTGCCATGCTGGTCTTCCAGCAGATTATCTTTTGCCAGTAACTGCAGCAGAGGGGCAAGTCGCTTTCGCAGTATATTGCTGACTTACGGTGGTTGGCTTGCCTTTGCAAATTTGCCCGATTGGAAGACGAGATTGTTCAAGACCAACTGGCGGAGCACACAACTGATCCCAAGCTAGGGGAGAAGCTGCTTCTTTAGCCTAATGACCTCCTGCTGTGGAATCAAAATGGCCCGTGCAAAAATGCTGCACTGTTCGCATCGTGGTTAGCAAACCCTGACCCGCCCCAATCTTGGTGGCACAGCCTGTGGCTCCAACTGCTCAGCTCTCCACCAGTATCTCCTCTAATGACAACATAAAGATGAATGTCTTAGAACTGAAGGACACCATGGGACGCAGGCCCTGTGAAAACGTCGGTCTTCCTTCCATTCCACATGCGCACCTGCCTGCTCATCAACTGCAGACAGATGCCAGCACTGTGGTAAGCTGAATGATTCCTCCAAGCTGCTCCCACCACCAAAAGGCCTTAATTTCGCTCCCCTGGACGATCGGGTCTGACCACCATTAACTCCGTGGCCTCCTGTGCCAACCTATTCAAGTGGTGCAAGGTAGAACTGGAGAGCGTTTGCCTGCTGTCTCTGCTGGCACTTTACACCTCAGAGTGAACACCAGGGTCTCACAGGCCTGTTGGCAATGACGGGCTCAGGGCACAAGCTGGTGCGTCTATACCAGTGGACTGAGGAAATCCAGGGTTTACAATTTCACCACCCAGGTCACGCCTGGGATAGGTTGTGTTGGCAGATTTATTCTCCTGCGCCACACCGGACTAACCGGAACATGGATTGGTTCTCATGTTGCTCACACCACTATAAGCTGTTGTCCAGCAGCTGGAGCTTCAGACACGTCCACACAGGACCCTACACTATTGTAC
Organism: Phyllopteryx taeniolatus; assembly: GCF_024500385.1. Classification (NCBI taxonomy): domain Eukaryota; kingdom Metazoa; phylum Chordata; class Actinopteri; order Syngnathiformes; family Syngnathidae; genus Phyllopteryx; species Phyllopteryx taeniolatus. Next base: position 11,368,079 of record NC_084522.1, read on the forward strand.
TGATAGATTCCGACCAGACTTACAACAGTCATATCAAATCAATTATTAAAACTGCCATCCACCATCTGAAGAACATATCCAGAGTGAAGGCTTACATGTGCCAAGCAGACCAGGAGAAGCTCATCCATGCTTTTTTCTCAAGTAGACTTGATTATTGTAATGGTCTTCTGACTGGATTCCCCAAAAACAGCATTAAACAGCGGCAGCTCATTCAGAATGCTGCAGCTCGGGTTCTGACCAGAACAAAGAGGCCAGAGAATATTACTCCAATTCTAAAGTCTTTACACTGGCTCCCAGTCAGTTTTAGAATAGACTTTAAAGTTCTGCTACTGGTCTATAAATGACTAAATGGTTTAGGTCCTGAATACATGAAAGACATGCTAATGGGATATAAACCCAGTAGGGCTCTGAGATCGACAGACTCAGGTCAAATAGTGGCACACAGAGTCCAAAGCAAACATGGTGAAGCAGCATTTAGCTATTAAGCTGCACACAAATGGAATATGTTGCCAACAGAAGTGATGTCAGCCCCAAGTGGTCATGTTTTTGAGTCAAGGTTAAAAACTTTTCGTTTTCTCATGCTTTTTAGAGCACTTCCACTTTTAAATGACATTTCTTGCACTGTACGCTGTTTTAATTGTATTTTTTTTCTCTTTGTTTTAAATATTTATGAGCTGTTTTTTTCTTTGTTTTTAAATGCTTTTAATCATGTATATCACATTGAGTTACCTTATGTACGAAATGCGCTATATAAATAAATTTGCTTTGCTTGCTTACACTGACCAACTGTGCAGTTTCATTAGGGAGGGCTGGCCTGTAAAGGTGCCGTAGAAGCTAGCACCATTTTACAGAGTCAAGGGTGAGCGCTCATACTCTGGTCAACCTCCATCTCCTCCTGTGCAACCTCTGCCGTAACCACCCACCCCATGGACTCGCATCCAGGTGCACATCTGTGGAGAGCTCTGTGCCACAACACCAGCGCTTGCTCCTGTTGCAGTAGAACTTCCACTCCAAGTGGCCAAAGATCTGTACATCAGCTGTACTTGGATAAGGATTTGTGATCGGAAATTTTGAACAGATTTAACGTTTACGACTGTCAGCATAGACCATTTTCCGAGCAGATCAGGGAGGAAAAAAAGCACTCTAAACAAACCCCACACTTCAGTATAATCTTTTAGAGACATCTCATAATCGGGCATTTGCTCATTTTGATTAGATGGACGGAAAATGATAAAAAAATATATATTTTTATTTTATCATTCTATGTGCACAGTGAAGAGAATAACGTATGTGCTCTCTGGCTGGATGCCAAGTACAAGTTATCAAGTGTGTCATGCATGTAGCATTTGAGGAACACTACAATATACTGTGAGTGTCTTCACGGGTTTGGGTGCCTTTTTTGTGGCATTTTACGCCATACTGTGATAGCAGCACATAAAGGCAGTTTTGATTTCAAGCATGCAACTAGAAGATTACAGTAGTGACAAATTATTGAATCAGATCGCACTGAGGTCATCGCCTATATTGTCTTTAGGCAATTTATTTTAAAAGGAAGGGCTTTAATTCCAATTCCCTCTCTGAGGTTCTTGACATGTATCATCATCATACGTCCAGCGTTATATTGCCTCACCTATCTTATCCAGTATCCGGTGTCAGCAATATGGGACAGAATGGCAGACATATCACATTCAATGGTGGCTTCATTAACGTGTCTATAGTTCTGAATGTCTTAATGAGGACAATCTGTAATAGGAAGAAAAATACAAGTGAAGAAAAGCATCAGTTTGTGTGTGTGTGTGTGTGTGTGTGTGTGTGCGTGCGTGCGATTGATCATATTTCAAAATCAAAGGATGCCAAAGTCATTTAAGCGAAGAATTGGCTTCAAAAAAATTATTATTTTTTTTTTTTTTTTTTTTTTTTCATCAACCATGGCCTAGTTTTGAGGCGGGCATGATATGAGTATCTATGCTACAAATAACACTGCCTTTCCCCCATTGAGCTTGACTGACCAGTATAGTAGCCGTGCTAGTATATTTCTCCATTTTGAATACACAAACAGGACCATTTTGTATTGTTTTTGACTACAAAATCTCAATTGAAAATGTCAAAACAATTATCAACATGGCGAAATATTGTTACCAGGTGAAAGCTAAGATGTTTTTCATGGCTGTGGGATGTAAATCAGTACTACTCAAGAGTGAGGCAGCACTGGCAACAAAACAACATTGCATCAGAGTTACTCTTCTTCCCCTTTCTTATGTGTTCTGCGCATTCCTCCGTGCTGCTGCCAGGCCGTGAGGTCACAGGGCACAAAGGCGAAGACACTGACTGAGGTCTCGTCTGTTTAAACCCATGCAGAGGAGCTAGGCAACACGGGTAAACATGGAGGTAAGTGGGGGAGCTGAAAGGCGGAGGGGTGCTCCCATAAATATGTCTGAGTTAGTTTGCGGGAGAGTTTGAGGAACAGTCTTTCACAGTGAGCGGCGAGGGGCCACCTCCACTCACAGAAGAGCCGTTGTCCTCCCGCCTCTGTCCATTAAAACTTAGTTGCCCGCTTCAGTGGCGCCGCTCGCACTGCCCTGTGATCTCCACGTACAACTGCGAGCACCCACTGTTGAACCCGGGGTCGGCTCTGCAGGGGCACTTATGCAACTCATACAGCACTGACACCTGGCGAGATGAAAGGAGGGCCGCTCATCTTTCACTCACGCTATTTCCGTGCTTGAAATATGCCATCACGGCAGCCCAGGACCTCTCGCCCAGACCAACTTCGAGCTCATGTTATCTGCTATGTGTGAGAGCAAAGATACCACGGCCATGGTGGCTGTTGTCAAGGAGACAGGGGCAGAATACAAATCTTCCGCTGCCCGCCGATTGTTTGACTTTGTCGAGGTTCAAAAGGAGGATTTTGAGGCTGTAACTCAAGCTGGCGGGAGATTGTGCAGCCGCTCGAGCTCAAAATCTCCCACTGCCAGCAAACTGATAATGCATGTCAAGCATGAGTTGAACAAGCTGCAAATGGCAAGCCACTGGAGATTGCGCCCTGAAGGACTCATTCCATCCTGCCAAACGGGATGAATAACATTTCGCGGCTGTTTTAGTCCCAACGCTGATATAAACAGACTGAAAAATGTGTGGTGTTTGTCATAGGAAACAGGTGCTCAAATGCACTTAATCACATACCATAGACAGAAAAGAATAGCGGCGGTACCCGCTTGAATGGGCTGCAGCTGCACGGTGCATGCTGCATAAACAAAGCTTCGGCATACCTTACACGAGACATTCATGTAAGGATATGACTGTGCACCACGGACAATGAGAGCCACGAAGTGCCTCTGATTGTGATAAATGAGCCAACACACATCAGAGAGTTGTGTAAGTTCAGGTGATTTCTCCTCCTTGAAAATTGTTGTTATCGCAGGCAAGCAGCGGAGTCACAATGGTCTCGTGGCGACATTTCATTTTTATTTTTATTTTTGCTTGTTTGTCTCTTATCAGGTTCATATTTTCAACTTAATAAACTCTTTCCTACTGGCAATGCATTAAAGAGCGTAGCTGGGAGATATTAAGAGAACTTGGGTCATTTATTTTAAATATGAAACATTTGGACAGTGGGCCGAATGGTTAGAGCGTCAGCCTCACAGTTCTGAGGACCCGGGTTCAATCCCCGGTCCCGCCTGTATGGAGTTTGCATGTTCTCCCCGTGTCTGCGTGGGTTTTCTCTGGGCACTCCGGTTTCCTCCCACATCCCAAAAACATGCATTAATTGGAGACTCTAAATTGCCCGTAGGTGTGACTGTGAGTGCGACTGGTTGTTTGTTTGTATGTGCCCTGCGATTGGCTGGCAACCAGTTCAGGGTGTACCCCGCCTCCTGCCCGATGACAGCTGGGATAGGCTCCAGCACGCCCGCGACCCTAGTGAGGAGAAGCGGCTCAGAAAATGGATGGATGGATTATCATATACAGTCAACAACAAAGATGAGAAGTATTATGCATCCAACCCAGAACGTCTCAACTGTGAGGTAGACATACAGTGGGTACGGAAAGTCTTCAGACCCCCTTAAAATTTTCTCTCTTTGTTATATTGCAGCCATTTGTTAAAATCATTGAAGTTCATTTTTTTCTGAAAACTTTCTGTACCCACTGTACTAACCACTACCAGACGGTGAGGCCAATAATTAAAACAATAACAACAATAACATTACTCATATTAATGATAGGCAGCATATTTTTGCAATGTGAAAGGAAGCTAGAATACTTGGAGAAAAGGCAAAAGAAGCTATAAGGAGAATATGCAAACGCCACAGTGGAAGGCCAGAGCCCAGATACAAACCCCCATCCTCAGAACTGTGAGGCGGATGTGCCAACCATTGGCCACTGTGCCGCCAACTACATTGCTGTCCATCATTAAAATTACAAAAGTCAAATTTAGGGATTATACAATTATGCGAAGAGAGCGCCGTGCAGTGTGTGGCGGGGCCCAATGTGAACCAAACCGTGACCTACAAATCGAGGTACGTACCAAAAAGTGTTTAGACCCCTTGCAATTACACATTTATGTACTTTTACCATTATAATAAGATGAAGTTCCCGGATTTGAACCCCTAAACAAAATGTTAAAACTCATAGTCGACTTTAATTTTTTTCCCTGAAACACAACTATAATTCAAAGATACTGTATATAGTTCAAAATAAATAATGTGTGTATGCATTTTTTTTTAATGACTATTATTAGACACATATTTTAAAGGTCTTCTGCTGCTCGAGTACTGAAAATGACGTCACTTCTCCAGGAGCGGCAGGGCAGCCCAAGTGCGTGCGAGGACCAATCAGAGAGTGGCATGCAAATGAGCCCATGTCGTCAGAGGGCTCAGCAGCGGACGCTCGGAAAAGCTGAGGGAAAAGTCAGAGTCCGAGTCCGAGTCGAGAGGCGCTGCAGTCGGCCACTTTCTGCGTCGTCGCGGCTCCGGATGGCTGCTTAACCACAGAGAAGTCCCTCTTCGTTCTCATTGATGCGATAAAAGCGGATATTTCTCATCTATTCTGGAATCTTACTGAGGAGCAGCAAAATGAAATATAAAGTAAGTGTGTGTGTAAATGTTGCCTCGGGTGTCATAAACTGGCTTTGCTGTTGGCAGAAGGAGAGCTGCAGGCGATGAAGAACTTTTACACCGGGCTTGAACTTTGTAAAATAATCATAATAAGAATAATTCATTCATAATAAAACCGGATCGAATGCTTGCGAAACGTGGGTTGAAGAAGAACAACATACTGTCACTTTTGTGTGCATGGTACGTCTGGTTTATGCACGCATCATGCACCCCCCCATCGGTCGCCCCTATTTCAACAGTTATTGCAACAGCAGAGGCGTCAGTAGAGCGAAAATGTGACTGGGAGACATTTACATTCAATAACTGTTTTCCTACTTATGATATGATATATGATAGGCTATGTATGATATGATAGGATGCTCAACTATAGCTGCTTGAAATTCCACGTATACTGCACAGCCAAATAGACGTCTTAACATTAATTTCCTTTTCACATGGTTTACTGTAGCCAGTCGTTAATATCTTCCTGGGTTGGGTAGCTGTAGTGTCTCTTGATTTATTAAATGTGGCATTTAATTTAGTTCACTGAATGGACTACACTGAAATTCCTAGAGCAGAAAAATGATCTTTCATCTCAGCTTCCAATATAATCGCTATTCAACAATCCTGAAACGTCAGTGGTGATTTGGTGCCATATAAGTAAAACTGAATTGAGTTTAATTGAATAGAACTGCAAGTGTAGCTGTCCTATCATACGTGAGATCTCATCAATGTTTTACAACGTCACACATTGGCCAAAGCTCAAAGTTCAGAAACACACCTTCTCCAATCATTGCCAATGCTCAATTCCTATACTGAACTCATTGTTTTATACTACTATAAAATAATCACAGATTACATTTAAAGCCAGCAAAAGTCAACGTGACCATGCACGTGAGGCCTTCACTGACACAGTTAGTAAGAAAATGGGACACATTTCTTGATTTGTTTACAAAGCTTCAAATATTCATCAGCGCTGTTACTTCCACTGGCCGTGTAATGTGCTGTAAAATGTGTTGTGACGCAAAGCCTAACTCGAGATTATCAGATGTAAGAGTGACGAGTATGTCGAGTTCACCGAAGGCTGCCGTTTTAGTGCGGTCACACGCAGCACTGGTCTTCATTAGATGAGCTCACAGGCTGACCGCACTCTGGTACGAATGCCGGGATGATTCAGAGGGGCTTTCAAGGACGGGGGCTGCAGCTTTGTGGGTTGTTTTCTCAAGTTGCTGTTTGTCAAGCTACCCCTGTTGCTCAGCGTCTGTCTTTTCAGGGGGTTGGAGGGGTTGGCTGAGAACAGTGGGCGTGCATGCAGACTGACTCATTGGTCTGTTAAATATACACTTTACAGAGCGGGCTCATGGTTTCAGCCTGTGATCTTTGCAAGGGGGAGTTTGGATATTTATGAATCAGCTCGTAAGCAGCATTTTCAGACTCGTATCTGCGTGCAGGAAGGAAACTGACACAGTGCGCAACCTCACTAACACAGAATCGTGTCTACACGTCTTTGTTTGTCTTTCTCTCCTGCCTTTCAAGATAGTGAGCCAGCCGGTGCTCTTTACTTATGATACCCTGTTTCCCCAAATAGTGTGCAAGGGCGCTTAGTTACTCGACTACAAAAAGCCCAAAGCATTTATTTGAAGCAGGCAACCATTTGAGAGGAGGCCTTTCTTTGCACAAGGACGCACCTGCCTGAACAGTGCAGGCAAAGGTGACAAGTGCATGCGGTTTACTTAGGATACTAAGAAGGAAACTTAGCTCTCCAAAGCAGGGATGAGCATTTTACGGTTTACGATTGACTTTCGTTCCGGCGACGTAACCCAACTTTTTACAGAACTTCTGCCGTCTTATCACTTACTTTACTATTCTGTAAACTCAGAATTAAAGTAAATATTTGTATGAAAATTACTTTGAGGCCATAAATATAAAACAAATGAAACCAGTATGGCGCTAACTGAGCATGTCTTATTGTGCTGCGTCGATGTAATTCTCATGCCGCTGTGAAAACTAATTCCACCGTACGTAACCTGGAAACATCGTATGTCGGGATACCAAGGACGTTATGTGTAATTGTTGATAAATCGTGTCTTGGGGCAAATAGCAAACAATAGAGGTGAGGAGCTGCTGATTCAGTCTCGACGAGATTGGGGCCTGAAGCTCAACTTCTCAGCTTTGAGAAGTTGAGCTACATTCGCAAAGACCGCCACTAGTCCTCCAACTCATCCAGGCTGCATTCATCGAAACAGGAACTCAGAGCATTCATTGGTTTGGCGCCGTCTGGTGGCATATTGATATCAAGGAAGAATGTTGAAGTGAGCTGAGGCGTTTCATTTAGATCCTTGCCGATTTTGGCCCTTCGTGGCAGGGCTCGGTTGGTCCCAATCACCCGCGAATAGCAAGGGTTCACTGTATACATGTCAAAGTTGTGTAACAAGGGGGAAAGGAGGGTGGCATGGAGACAGAAGGAATCTGGCACTTTGTGCGTCAGCTTCCCTGCTGTGTTTATCAGATTTCTTTCAGGTCAGCGGCCTTCTTTAAAGCTGCTAAATAGCTGCAGAGGTTACCCTCTCAGATCTCCATGTTTGTGTTTGCTCTTAGTCCCATTGAATGATTTACCACTATATGAAGCAGAGGGGGTAGCGTTTCAGCTAGAGTTCAACATGGCGCTCAGGTCGCTTGGTGTTTGTCAGAGAGGCTTTCCAAACAGGTGCTCAGGTGTGAGGGAAAGGCTTGTCTTCCATTGGTCTCTTAATGCGCATAATCCCTTCAGTGGGGCTGTACGCACGCACTCTGATCTCTCCCAGCATCGGCGTGGTCCGTGGATTTCAACAGAGCGTGACACCTGCAGTACTTTCAAGAGTTCAGACTTTTCTGGCGGACAAAATTCCACTGACGCTTCCACAGTCTTTTATAGCTGATGTCACAGTTGCCAAAATAGCTTCACAACCACAGTGATTAGGTGGCCAAAATGTGTGTTTCCTCACTGTTTCCTTTTTTTTTTTTTTTTTTAAATGGGTTCAGCTTCCAGGCACCGGTCCAAGGGTAAAGGGAGCTGGAGGAGGGCGAAGCAGACATTGTTCTGAGTGGGAGGAGAATCCCTGATGCTGAAAGGGGCTGCAGCAAATGAAAAGGAGAGGAAGTTGTGGGGGGCGACGAAAGAGCAAAGTTAGATGTGTTTGGTGATGGGGGAGGGGATGGGAAGAGAGAGGTTGAGGAGTTCCCTGTGAGAATGAGAACATTCCAGGACGTTGTGCTTGGGAATGTCGTCCAGAAGATGGCCATGATTGTTTCAAGGTGGCCTTTTATGTTTTTAATGAGTCTGGCAGAGGGTGCGTATAGTTATGCAGACAGTGCCATTGTGTTGCAAGAGTCCTTCTGCAAGATACACTTCTTTTCTTCCCATTGAAGAAGGAGTCTACATACACAAAAACGTGCAGACAACTTTGTCTACTGGTCATGGGCCCCATAAACTTTAATGAAATGCCCTTTTTTAGTTTCTATTTGTATGGTTTCATGTTTGCTACCGTGCATCATTTTAAAGTGAACGCGAAGAGCTGCTCCCCCAACGAGAATGTATGGTCACCAACTCACCATCCCCCTCCGCAACACCCCACCCCGCCGTGCCCCCGCACCATCGGCCAACTTTTAACATTACAAAAACGCACAATGGCAGATTATATTGTCAGAATGCACAACATCAGCGATATAGTTTAGAATAATTTCCACATTTGACCTTTTGGGTGGAAATAATCATCACGTATCCTCCTCCTCTACAGAATGCCAACTATTTTGCGAGGGTCATCTCTCAAGATGGCAGCCCCTTGTCGGCCAGGTTCGACCCCAGAGGAAGTTGACCCCCATGGTGGGAAGAAGGAAGCTTGACAGCTGAGAAAAGTTATTAATACCGTTGCAAATGTTAGTTCATACTACAGCACTTGTACTGTGAAATCCACAACCTGGTCTCGTAAGACTCCACCTCGTGCTTTTTTTTGTTTTTGGACTTAAAGCGACAATCCGTTATTTTTACTTTTTACTTTAAAATAACACGTTTAAAACCATTTCCTTTGTAGAATGGCTTGTAATAAGAATAGCATCAGTGACCCCATTCAACTTACTTTAGCTCATAATAAACTTTGTCAAACATCTTTTTGTTTAAAAAAATATATATTTCAACATATATAATCATGATCATCAATGGCTGGATTTCTTCAGTTAGTTAGTTCAGCGTAGACCAACAAATCCATATTTGCCACTGTTAATTTCTATTTCCCACAGTGTATTGAAAGTAAATTACACTTGTATGTTATAAGGGTAGCCTTAGACTAAAGCTAAATGATCATTTTGTTCTTCAAAACTCCAAATGTTACGCTGATTATGACAATACTATCATATTTCTATTACTCTATCTATGTCAGGATGTGGTTATTTTGAACAAAACAAAACAAAAGGCCTTAGTGGGTTTGCGATGTCACTACAAAATGTAGCATCAGTCAAAGAGAGCTGTGTCCTATCATTAAAAGCAACAGTACTTGCAATAAGCCAATTCGAAACAATGTAAACCTTTTGTTGAAGTTTTAACATTTTGTAATATGTACTTTGAGATGTACCATGAGTAATGTCTTTCCTATTTAATCATAATAATAATAAAAAGCCCTCAAATGGGTGTATCTTCCCTTCTTGTAAAAAGACAAAAGACTCTTCTTATATCTCTCTTTTTTTTGAGGGGAGTTTTGGGGGCGTTTTTTTTCTCCATGATCTTGGCTTACCGTGAAATCCCAAGGACGGTGCAATGAATTACCATCTCATTGGCAATTCCTATATGTAAAGCCATCCAATGTGGCCCCGCAGTGATACCATGAAGATGATTTCAGATGGTGGCTCGTGCCCCTCTGGAGGGATTAGTTTGTGTCTCCAGGGCCTACCGAGATGCACCCATTCAGCATCGGGCCTTGGCATCAAGTTTGGAAATAATGCGCCATTTCTCTGTTGCCAGTACGCATGCTTGACTCTTAGCAATAGCAAAGAATACTGGTTGTGTTGTTTTTAATTTTGCTTTTCTAGGGCAGAGTTTATGTGTGGCAGAGGCCCAGCGTGACAGCCACGGCTCTTCAGTTTGAGGGACAACTTTACTCTCTGCTGCTTCACAGTATTCAAAGTCCAAGAATGTCTTCGCATAATACATGAGGCGAGACTACTCAATATGCTGACGCGGCAGTCCTTAAAATTTATGGAAATCGATCCACTTTTGAGCGTGGTTTGGGCACCTAATTATAGCTGGTGCTTAAAAACCCTCGTAAGGCGGCACAAGATGGGAAACGATAAGGCCAGCAGGTCGTAAGTCGCCTGGTTCGCTTTAAGTTCTGTGGGAGACGGGAAGTGCTGCAGGGTAAGGAGTGATGATGGAAACAAATGCGGGGTCATGTCAAGCTACCCAGTGGTTTATGTGACAGTAAAGAAACAAAATGACTGTAATGAATGGAAAGGGTTAAGAGGAGTTGAAGGAGTTAGCATTCTAACTTGGACATTTCACAATCACTTCCTGTGAGCTAATAAAACCTCAAGTGTTGCAGTCATGTCCTGCCCTCGTTGTATTCATCATAATTTAGGTTTACTATTGGAAGTGGCTTTAATGTGAAATCAAATGACATCGGTTCAGTCTGAGTGGTCAAATGTTGTATCCTCGCAGTTTTTAAGGAGTTTACGCTCCATCCCGCAGCCCATCTGTTTTCCGAAAGAAAAAAAAATCACCTCCTTGGAATTGCAAATCACCTGGGATTTCATGATCTGAGTCAGCATGTAGTGTTCCTCTCTGCTGCAATGCCTTGCGTTCTTGTTTAAATCCCACACATTCAGCTATTGGGCCGGCTACATGTCAGGCTAAATACACAGCACCACTGATTGGTTGTCAATAGACTGTCGGTCAAGGAAATGCGCCTTCTCAAGTTAAAATTGTATTCCTTTATCATGTTTGCATTTTCAGAGCCTAAAGATATTGAAAGAAAGACTAAAGAACATCTGGAACTAGATCGCACTAAGAGGACTTAAAGTAAAATGTTATTTAGCAAGTGACTAATTTAACACACACTATAATAATTTATAATTGTTTGGAGGAGACTGACCTAAAAAAATCAAATCAAATCAAATAGATGAGCCAATCTACGTTGTCAGTTCTGTTGGCCTGAAATGTCAACTAGGGGCGTTTACAGTCACTGACTGGCAGTGATCACAAGGCTAGAATGAGCTATTGGTTTATTTGAGACTGTTCCAAAGCACATCATAGCACTATAACTATTCGGAATTACAACTTGGGACATAAACGGTCACTGTCTATGTGAAGCAGTGAGATTAGATAATGTTTAATTCGATGTGCAAAGACTGCGTTGGACATTGATGTGTTTTCCATACCACAATTTTGTATGCAGTTGAAGGAGCTTGCGGTATAATTATGCTCGACAACAGCCACTGGCAGAGGTTACAAAGAGGCTGTAATCGGGGGTAAACCTTCCTGGAAAAGGTCCAAATGAAGAAATTACCATGTACTCCGGGCACCGAACCACTTCCCATGAGTCTTTCCTACCCAGAACCCTTCACACGGCCCATTTATTTGAACTGGCTCTCACCCGCAGCAGGCCTCACTCACTCTGAGGAGCGACTGGTAAAAGTCATCAGGTCCTCATTATCGTCATTACCATAATTATTTTCTATATATAACCATGTGAAATGAGGCCACATGAGTGAGCTGCTTTTCCCTTTCGACAAAGTTACAGTGGTGTTTTCTCACAGCTGGAGTGGAGCACTTTTTGGGGGGTACTGTTTGTTTGTTTGTCCTCGTTCTTGGAGTGAGGACACATGTTGGGCAAGAGTAGAAGGGGATTTTGAGCATTTATGAGCTTGTTCAGCCAGAAATCCTCTTCATTACCCACCCTAAAGAGCCCAAAACTCACAGAGAGCTCCACTCACTGCCAGCGAAGGTGGGGCTCTTTCAACAGGCAACGAAGTTACATAAGGGCGATTTTATTTTTGGAATGGTCAGCACAGGCAAGGGAGAGGAGGTTTACACAGTCTGCGTAAAGCCCAGACACTGATGGAAAAAGCCTGCGTGACTCATCACTGTCTGTGTGGGTAGAAAGGGGTTCAGGGGGGTGGCGGAGGGGGGAAAGACAGCTGGATCTTTAGGTTGTACAGTATACAGTGATCCAGGTAAGAGATCGAGACAGTTCCGCTCTGCGCTATTGCATGCTTTCGACTGATGAAAACACGCAAGGCCTTTAAGACAGATGTTGACAGGGGCCTGGCAAAGAAGGAGGGGGGGGGGGCACATTTTTTCTTTAAGTCTTACTTTATCATGGCACGCATGTTGATTTGAGAGACTCGAGATTCAGATATCATCTTGAAAGACTGGGTTGGGGGGGAGACTGATTATGGGGGTCAAATGTTGTAATATTGCAACTTTCTACCATCACAGTACTCGAATAGGCATGTGCACAGAGATTTTAGAGGGCAGGGGCTCAAGCCCAAAAAAAGGGCACAGGGGTGGAGTTGAGGGTGGTGGGTGGGGGTGGGTGGTTGGGTGGCTTCAAAATGGTAGGGATACTAACTTTACCAGGACGTGAGTTATGGCAGCCAGTTAAAAAGGGTCGCTGCAACAAAGTGGAGACTGTTGAGTAATGTGAATCATCCAGAGCTAAGGCACATCAACAGGCTAGAGTTAGCATGCGTTTTGTTCATTTCTAGCACAGTATTCCCAAACGTTAGAATGACACAGGAGTAGCAAAGGGGACAAAAGTAGATTACATTAGACTTTTCTTTTTTTGAAGTTTTTATAATAGTTTTGCACTTTCTTTCTCATTTAGATTGTGTTTTGTGTTTTATTTTTAATAAGGTTGCTGACTCACTGAGCCTTATCTGCTCAGCTTCCGGCAGTTTGCCACGTGTCGCCTATGTTAATTCTGAAGAAGTATGTCATAGTCCCTCCTGCTCTGCCAAGTTGTTGTTTTTTAGGTCGTCGGGACCAGAAACACATCAGTGTTCTTGAGGGAGCAGTAAGACGACTCGCCCCGTCACTGACCTCTAAATGATAACTTCCTGGAAGCTCACACTCATAGGTGGGAGTCACATAAGGGGCCCTTCCTTTTCCTTCCCTCCCTCTACACCCGCCCGCCGGCCTACATACAAATGGCAAACACGTGTGTTTTAAGCATGATCAATGGCAGAGGAGTGTCACCGTGTCGTGACTAATCTTTGTTTATGTCAGAGACGTGACGCCTGGTTAATAATAGTCACTTTTATCTCCTCAAATTACAGCGGTGCCCACACAAGTCAGGCAAACAAACATGCCAAAGTGAGCAGTGTGTTCCCTCTTTGCGTCACATCAGAAGGACATGTGTGACGGTTGTTTTCACAAACAACCACTTTATGCAAATCATTATGGCTATTTGATTGCATTTCCCTTGCTGGTCATACAGATTTGCATTTAATGCCTTCATGAGGCTTCAAATCTAATCCAACCCATGGGCGACTAACATTTCCTGGGTGAAGGTGCAACATAAAACAGTAATTATTCCCACAAAGCGCCGATTGGAGGAAGTCAGTGAGTTGCTTTATCACAGCAGATACTGATGAATGTGTTTGTTTGTTTGTTTGTTTTAAATACTGATTGACTCCCAAATGTTGCTATCAAAATGGGTTTAAAGCAACAATGCATACTCATTTTTACATTTTCATTTTAGCATTAATGCTAAACTGATTTGTTATGAGGAAACAGTGTCACTGCCATTGCCATGGCAACCCTTGAATGGTCTACAACAGTGGTGTTCAAACTTTTTACACCAAGTATCACCTTTAGAAAATCCTTAGCGCTCCATGTATCACCATCATGACCGACAGTAAAATATAGTAGCATCGTAGGGCTAGATGTACAGCAAATAATGAGGCGGAGGTTTTATTCCTAAAATGTACAGTTTATGTTACACTATTGCAATCTAGTCTAACGTTATGCGCAGTTTGAATATTAACACTGCAGTCAGCTGTAGGAAAATAAAAACTCTAAATTCAATATTGATTTTATTTAAATGTATTGCACATAAAAGTTGAATAAAGGGTTCCTAAATACACTTGGGGGGGAACAGTTCTAAGAGATTAAATGCACGCTTTGTACATAAAAGTTAAATACAACTGAGCTGTAGTCAACAAATGTACTGCATGGGATTAAGAAAAAGTTTAAAACAATGTAACATCATGCACAGTATGAACATTTAATATTTATTCGGAGATTCTTTCACGTACCTCAAGAGGGAGCCCGTGTACCATTAGTGGTATGACTTCCAGTATTGGTTGACGTATTGTGTTAGTGCTTGTGTCAAATGCTAACGTTACTCATCAGCATTGTATACAATCTGTACAATTTCTTCTGCACGTTTAAGATGACAGTATTAGGAGTTTAAAAGGGTATTTCGCTTCACAACTGTAAGGGGAGCTCTGGAGTTTCTTAAACTACTTTATCACTTTATTTTGTTGACTCATTTTGAAGTGCTTTTCCAGGTAAATGTTTAGTTTTTTGTGTTTTTTCTTTGCTAAAAGTAACTCAGAGCTACATACTTTTCATTCTACAGCTACAATATATTTTTCATGTCCGGTGCATTTTTAATGAAGAAGACAAATTATGTCAGGCATTTTGCACTCTGTTGTGGATCTTTCAGGCCTCAAACAGAAGTACTGAAATGAGCATTTTCTATGAGGAAAAAAAAATCCTGATCAGTATGAGGATTAAATTCAGTTCCATTTTGAACCATTAAAAACGGCCCTGCGGCAGAAGTAAACAAAACAGCCAAGTTGATGTATGCATTAATCTGCTCTGGGGCTTGCGATGTGATTAGGTTTGCAAAAATGGATTGCCGAGGTCTACGCCTTCTCTCGCAGCCCAAAGTCACATGGGATAGGCTCCAGCTTCCCCATGATCCTGAAAAGGATAAAGAGTATAG
Organism: Phyllopteryx taeniolatus; assembly: GCF_024500385.1. Taxonomy (NCBI): domain Eukaryota; kingdom Metazoa; phylum Chordata; class Actinopteri; order Syngnathiformes; family Syngnathidae; genus Phyllopteryx; species Phyllopteryx taeniolatus. Next base: position 11,383,149 of record NC_084522.1, read on the forward strand.
AATATTGAAGGAGAGATGGTGTTACAGAACTGAGGGTTTAAAAGCATTTGTTTGTGATGTCTCAGGGAGGATGTGTTGTCTGCCCGGACAATGATTTTTTTTTTCCTTTTTATGAGTGGCTCGCATGGTAGCTTAATACAAGAATTCTGTCACTGTAATTAACAGAGACAAAGGAGTGGACAAAGGCGCATGGTCCACGCTGCTCGTGACTGCAATGAGATTTCCCCTCACCGCATCAAACGGCTACATGCTAGCTAGCCACAGCAGCCTGGCGACTTCACGGAAAGCAGCTTTTAACATCCCTCGCACAAATGCAGTAGCTGTCGCAGTAATCGCAGAAAGGAGCTTTTCCTTTCCTCGTGGATGACTCTGCCAGGCTAGATCAAATTATCGGAACGGACAAACGGTCACATCCGCTCCTATTGGATGACGGGTGACCTCCGAGGTCGCGATCGAACACGCTGCGGGTCCAGCTGGTGGGTAGCTGGGGGTGGTACTTGTGGGTGTGTCGGGTGTTGCTGGCAAATGGTGCTGACAGTGCACTTAGACAATGGCCAAAGGGGCCAGAAGCACAGTGAGAGATAACGGCGGTGTTAACAAGATGTGAGAGTTTCGCGTGGGAACTGTTTGATTCTGGCCAAGAGGAAGGCCAAAGAGGTTCAACATAGAATCAACCCAGAAAGGACCTCAAAGGCAACTTCCTAGTTCTCACACAGGGTTACTGTACAATAAAGGCTCGATAACAAGCGAGGAAATGCTTTATCTGATACAATTTATGAGGCTTAATGACAAATAAAAGCAAAGAGAAGTAAATAGTGTAGCAACTAAATGCATTCATTGTTTGTCAGTCAACATGTCTGTTTAATTTCATTATACTAGAAAAGGGGGCCATGAAAGGACCCATTTCAGTTCCATATATATTTGTAATCATTGCTATAGTCCAGTATATGGTTGACTATTATTGTATGCATTTCACAAAAGTGACTGAAAATATTCCCAGAGGGTGGCAATCTTCATGCAGTCACCATAAAAAAAGGCAGACATTTAGTGGCGTGTTCATGGGATGAAGAGGATTTGACACACTTAAAGGACAAAAAGCCTTGGGACAAGCCTCTGAATCAATTATTTAGTCAATAAGTGGATTGGCAGGAGCGCTTAGTTCCCCCTGAATTAATTTTGCATCGATATTTTGGATCATTCTATTTGTGGGAACAGTTTTGGGAGACCCTTTTCTGTTCAAGAGGAAGGTCCAAAAGGTCCTGCTTGGAGTTTGTTGTGTAAGAAGTGACCCCATCGAACACTTTTGAGATGAACTGGAACAGAGATAATGAGCCAGGCCCTCTCTCACAAATGCTCTTTAATGGACACACACGGCTCAATGTTGTTAAAAGTCTTCCCAGAAAACTGGAAGCTATAAAGGTGCAAAAGGTCTCCAATTCGTTTACCCATATGGAGTATGTTGTCATAGTTGAGGCTTGTTTGTCCGTTGAACAGCCCCTAATATATTTGTTAATGTGCAAGTGTAAAGCTCCATTCATGCTAAGTTGATTCTTCCCAGGCATAAAAAGCCCAAAAAAGGATAATGGTGTATTTAATGTAGCAATTAGCAGCAAATGCCTGCCTAAAACACTGCAGCGGCACACTCCAGGGCATCTGCTATCGCCAAAATCTGCCTGTTAGACTCATTATACCTTAACCCCCGCTGGCCGGAACACGTAACTGTGCCCTGAAGCGGGGCACAAGCTGAGAAAAGTTCAGATTTGTTTGAAAGACATCTGGCGGAGAGCTGCAGGCTAATGCCATCTGTATGGTCATTTGAAGTGGGGTTCAAGTTCAAATGTTAACACCAATATCAAGATACACAAGCTTTCAAAATGGTCTTTGGCTTCAGATCAAAAAGCACATATATGAAGTATATTTTTGCACAGTGTAATGAGGTTTTTGTTTCTCCATAGAACCTCATGGCCAAAGCATTGTACGACAACATGCCTGAGTCCCCAGAGGAGCTGGCCTTTCGGAAAGGGGAAATCCTGACCGTCATTGAACAGAACACCGGCGGGTTGGAGGGCTGGTGGCTCTGCTCTCTGCATGGCCGCCAAGGCATTGCCCCCGGCAACCGCCTCAAGCTGCTCATTGGGCCCAAGTTCGAGGCCCAGTCGCCGGTCGCCGCCGCTGCCCAGTTGCCCCACCAGAGCTCGGGCTTCCAGCAGAAGGCCAGCTCGGGGGCCCAGGGGCTGTACCAGGTGCCACCTTCCCCGCAGAGTCCACAGCAGCAGATCCAGCAGGGCATCTACCAGGTGCCCTCGGGTCAAGATGTCTACCAAGTGCCGCCGAGGAGTACGCTAGCTGCCGATAACACACCGAGCAAGGTAAGATACTGTGAAAGAGGATCATAACCTTTCTTTTAACAGTAGTTTCTTCAAGCCAGTACTGAAGATACCCAGCGGCTGGGTATTGGGGCACTGGCCAGAAACCAAAGCAGCAAGGTCTATCATTTCACTACCAATGCCCCAGATACCGTACGATCTAGCAAACTATTTCCGCTATACAGTCAACCCATGTTTTGGTATACTTCGCAAATGTTCACACTAGAAACCCCTAAAAATTGCTTGTGGACTTTTTCCATGGATAGTTGTGTTTATTCCATATAGTAGCTACAATTTATTTCAGTTTGTTATGGTACACTTGTTTATTTATAAGAACGTACTGTATTTCCATTGTAATGAGTTCTGACTGGTACCATATCACTTTTCAGCTCCCTTTTGTTGAGCTACTACCAGTCAAAGACATGCTAGTGTGCTATCCATTGATTAAATGACAGAGAATGGCCACTGTAGCAAGAATGAAATGAAAAATAAATCAAAAGCAATATTTGTCACGATGTAGCTCTGCTATGATGTTTCAATGTTTACAGCTATCACCACCGCCTGGAAACGTAAGTTAGATCCAGGTTTATTGTTCCAAAACACACCCTAGCACCAGAGTGTACCGCTTAATGGAAAGATGGCTTGAAAATTTAACAATATAGCACCGGAAAAAGAACTTTGGAGGAGCAAAAGGGATGCCAAGCAAAGATTGTGAGAAACTGTAAGAAATGTGCGTGTATTGATCCCAACAGACCTTTCTTTGGGATCACTCCAGATTTAAAATACCAAATGGTGGGTGTGGCCTAAATACGCAAGGGTGATTATGTAGATGCAATAGGACATGACATTTGCACCATTGTGCTTGACTCCCATCATTGAACAAGTAGAAGGCTGACATGTCAGAGAGATTGTGGTTCCACGATGACAAATGTGCACAGGGTGTGCCGGGCCTGGTGTTTACCACAGAGCAGGGTAGTGTTTTTGTGCAAGGGCTCCCATTTGGCTTTTGCCGTGCCTGGGCGCATTGTCTGTAGCAGAGCCAGTCTAAGCCGCAGAGGCCGAGGGAATCAGTTCAGTGAAGGGAAAAACAAAACTGCACAAAGCCATTTTTTGGTGGAGCCCAGCTGCATTAAAAATAGTTTTTTTTTTCTGCATTTAATTGTTAGGTTACGGCTCACTAGCAAACACATAGCACTTAGCTTGGTCACTGACAGTATAGCCGTATGGTTAATCATAGCTATAGTAGTTTTATTGCAGGATTTTATCATTTTCACAGCATATAATTTATCTTCAGCTGCTGGAAAACATAGTGCATACATAGAGCACAGAAAGACCAGTGGGAAATGCACCAATGCAACAGAAAATGCTAACTGCTAAAATAAAAACAACTTGTCAAAAACAAACTGAAAAACTTATACAATGTAGTTTGCAATGCAGGAATAGTGGAGTTTAACTATTTACTTTGTATAATCGTGTGGGAACATTTTTTTCACATACAGACGACAAAATGATCCACTTTCACACAGACCTGCAAAAGCGACTGAAAACGCTGTCATAAGCATGTCGGCCAGTACGGTAGTTGGCAAGGTATTTTGTAGAGGACAGTATGCATACGCACACCAACTGCTGCTACTTCAAAAACGCTGTTGCTGCGTCATCGAATGAATGTGGTGCCCTACGGTTGGCCGGCGACCAGCCCAGGGTGTACGCAGCCTCTTGCTCAAAGTCAGCTGGGATAGGCTCCAGCTCATCCGCGACCCTAAAGAGGACAGGCGCTATAGAAAATGGATTCTGAACGCGACATATTCTTTCACATGTGCGTGTCATTCATTTTTGCTGACAAGCATTTGTCAGTGTTTTCAAAATTCTCCACTCCCACTTTGACATGGTTAGCGCATAAACAAGCGGCCAAAACAACATTTAACAATAGTTCCTTAATCGACAATCATAGTCACATTAGTATTTTATGACGTTGATGCATTAAGTTGAAAGTGTCACAATGCATGCTCTTGTCCCACTCGCTGTAGGCTACAGTTTCTGAAATATTTCATCTGAAAAGTACTTGTCAACCATTGATCACGTTTTGCCTTGACTTTAACAAAGCAGCATGGCGTGATTGACCACTACAAATGAGCCCCAGGGTTTCAAACATGACCAAACATTCTCCTATTTATCGAGCTTCACCACTTTTCACAGCCCTTCAGCAGACAGATATGAATCATACGTTGAATGAGATTTTGGCATCCTAAGGGTGTTTTTCTTCTATGAACAAATTAACTTTGGTTATCATTTGAATGAGCCCAGGTGAGCACGTTAGTGGGTAAACACTACAGGCTGCACAACTCTCTGCACATGCGATAAAGATGAGAAGAGCCACCGGGCTGCCAGGAGGACCTGTCAATCGACCAGAAGACACTCACACATGCAAACACAAAGCAGCCTCATCAAACTATTTTCCACTGCTAGGTTTAACAGAACGGTATAAAAGGCTTTGATGGTAGCATGGAAAATTAAACGTGCTTCTACTGACAGTGCTGTAATCATGTTATTGGAGAGATTATATTAAGCCTTGGATGAGTAATTTTTCCTTAGATGTGTGGTTGTCAGGGAGTGCAATTTCACCATAATGGAATTTGAGTTCAGTCTTGATAAGTGCGTCACATGCAAATGAATTTTCTCCTCGGGATTCATTTGTGCATTGTTGGGAATCCGGACAAGGCTCTGTTGTTTTGCAGTGACGTCTCACTATTGGACACAAGCACCATCAGTCCGGTGTTTTTGAAAATTGCTGGCGTTGCCAAATAGTACAAGTTGTTTTTGGCTTTTATGGTTCAACAATTCCTTTTTAGGCCTGCTGTTGATGATTCAAAATCGATTAGTGCAGTAAGAGTTATTTTCCAAACGTATGAATGGTCCAGTGGTTCCCTTCAGTGTAATGGAAGAAGAGAAATGACAACATTCCTCACATCGGGGAAGCTTTAACCTCCAAGTCACCTTCATTTCTCTTCTTTTTTTTTTTTTTTTTTTTTGGCAGTCACTTTCAGAGTCTGGCCTGAATTGGGATGTCTGAAAGCACATCAAGGAAAACAATAAAAAGTCAATGTAATGAATAATTTCTTTGTCTTCAACAAGAGACTAATAACAAAAACAAGAATGGCTTCCCATGTTATTATATACACTGTAGGTTTATTGGAATCACGACGGAATTAAACTAGTATCGTTATAAACTCTGAAAAAACAACAACTATTGCATCATATCATTTATAATGGTTATTGGAGTAAAACCCAAAACCTGACCATTGCTTTCCAACGCAAAAGTTTAATATGCTATGGCTGGCCTTTGGAGAGATAGCAGACTCTTGAGCTTTTTTGTTTTTCAAGTGTATATGAACACGTAAAAATTATTCCGAAGTCTTATACAGAGTGATAATCCCCTCTCTTGAATCATGATGACGCCTCCATCACTCCGTCCTGATGCTGCCTTTGCAGAATCTGTATGCGTGTCTCAAGATTACATTTATTTACCATTACATGTCAATAAATAGTTCCCTCCAAGTATTGAAACAAAACACTCTTTCTCAAGCATATTTGCCATGGAAGATATTCTTTGTTTCCACTGCAAAGGTGGAGTTACTTTTTTAGATAAAAAAGTAGATGGATTGTGGAAGTGCAAGATCTTTACGGTAACCGAGCAACAAGAGCTCGGCCAGGACAGCTGAATCAGATTCGTAGCACGCCTATCTGAACTCAGATTCAGAGGTGATTCTCCTTTCACAACAAGCAGTTTGTTATTACCGTGAAGCGAGAGCTGGCGATCCATAAAAGCTTTTCAGTAAGACAAGCGGTTGTTGCACATGAGCATAGCGTTTCATTACCAAGGGATGTCGCCAACCTACTGGCCAGGCATGCGTATTACAGCATCCATGTGAACAGGGATTATTGTGACTGTTGTGATTTGTATGCAAAACAAAAACCGTTTTTACTAGACTGTTGTTTTCCAACTACTACTGTACGTCCACCCACATTAAATGAACTAAATTATCATATAAAGCACTTCGTAATTGAGTAGTAGAGATCCTTTTCTACTCTGACTAAAATAAGTTGACTTCAACTTGAGTCAGCGTTGCTCAAGTCCAATTTTTGCTTTCTGAACCAACCGCTGTACTTTATGATTTCCTCCAAAATTTGTCATCTGGTTTGCACGGTGCAGATCCAGATTGGCAACCGGCTATTTTCTCTTCATGTGGTGTGGAGCTTTGGTGTATAAATGCACACTGGGGTTTGGCGCTGTCTCCCTCTGGTTTGATGTCGGCCCTTGTCCTTGACTGACCCTCATCAAGGCCTCACAACGGGATCTACGTGAAGCTTGAAACTCTGGGATGACCCAAAGAGGAGAAGCCATTGTGCTCCTACTGGGCTCATTTCTCAGTTTCTTGATTTCCTCTTTCTCTGCTTGCGTTGTGAAAGGTGTGTCTGTTTAACTCCACGGTGCCTCTGATTCCCTTGTGTTCCCCTCCTCTGTGTCAGTGTCTGAGGTCATGGTGTTCAAAGATGGGTTGGGTTCATAGTTCAAAGACCTCAGCCAAGCGTCTTATCTACGCCTACCAGACGGCCTATTCATTCCTCACTTCCTGCCCCCAAGAGCTCTGCTCCTTGTATGGGCATTTCCTCCATTCACTGTGTCATACCCACAGACCCAATGTCTTCAAGAGTGCCATAAAGATGTATGGGACTAATGGACTCACACAAATGTCAAGGAAGTGCACTGATAGTTGTTTACGGTCTACGAGGGTGTGTCGTTCACCTCGATAAGACTGCAGTTGTTAGCGACCCTGTTAGGTGTAACAAATGGCTTGTTTGTTTGCCTCGATCATATTTTCTCTGCTTCGTCGTGCGTACAGCGAGCTCAGCCCCACGTAGTTGACTTATCTCTTCCTGGAGCACGCCAGCTCCTTCGAACACTCGCCTCGGTCTCTATTGTTGTCGCAGTGATGAATCGCTGGCCCATGAGAATTGACCAAGGGGGAGGAAGCTCATAAATCAGTTGTAGCAAAAAAAAAAAAAAAAAAAAAGTCATCTGCGGTGTGGTTTGCATTCCGAGAGGGCTTTGCTCCTTGAAGGTTAAGAACAGTGCTCGCCATAAATGAGTCATAAAGCAAAGCGAGGCTGGATGACAGGAAGTGCTTTGCTGGAAAAGTTTGGCAACGCAAACAGTGATTTGACCTATTGGGTGTCTTATCTGTGGGGTGGCTGATGCCACTTTAGTCGACATGTGGTTTTTACTCTGAGCGTGTCACAATGGTAGCATTTAAAAAAAGCTTTGCATGGTTGTACTACAGTTGGCCATTTGGCTTTGCGCTAAAGGATCGTTAATCTGGCGCTCCACAATATCCCCTATTCTCCTGGGAATTACAATATGTAATGACGTTTTCTGAGAAATAAAACGCTGCATGTCATCTTTTAACATTCCTACGGAATTGAGAAGTTGCTTTGATCCAAGCGGATGAAAGATGATCCTTATTTGAGCCTGAATCTCCTCATTCCGCTTCTCCTCATTAAGTCATTTTTCGGCTATCTAATGGCGACGCGGCTCAGGGATTAAATACTTAATTACTTGCATTAATTGGTTTTGCGCATTAATAGGCAGCCCCGAGTTGTAGCGATGGCAACACCATCAACATTAGAGGTGTTTTATTGCAGTGATTCATCAAAGTAGAGACACTTCCTATTTAGATACACAGTCAACATAAAAGTTCCACTCCTATCTCACATAGAACTGATGTCACTGAGTGTGCGTACCCTTGTGTGTCTCTCTAAGCTTTGCCAACATCCAGATTGGTGGATGAGAGATCATGATTGATACTAGTGGGAAGAACAAGATTAAGACGCATGAATGACGATTCACCGAATTGCCGGAAGTCTCATTGTCGCCATCTTTTGGTGAGCTGTCTCATTAGGCTTGTTGATTTATGTCAGTAGGCTATTATGGGCAAAGAAGAGCTGTCTACAAACCCAATGAACGAGTGTTATATGATGCCTTCCTGGTCAATCGAGCCACACACACACACACACGCTGCTTCTTTATCGCGAGAGATCTTTCATTATATTGATTTATAGCGTGAATCTTGAGAGTCTGGCCACAGCAAGAGATACAACAGCAAAATACGGCATGATCCAATTCAAATACTGTTTTTTCTTTTCCTCATTTTAGCTTCAACAGGGAGACAAAATGTTCTCAGGTTTATGCAGTGCAGATATAAAACCATAATAATGAACATATTGTTAATACCGATCAATAAACATTGAACATTGTAGTCTTTATAGAGACTGTATTTTAGCTCATGTTTCAAATGGTGCGGATGTACCTAATTTAGTGGCAGGGATTGTATGCATGCAGGCTGCAGAATTTGTTGATAGTAGTTAGGACCCTCTGTATTGACGTTATATGGGCTGCTGTTTATTATTTTTCCGATGAAGTAATCGCCTTTTCGAGGCTTCAACATGCCCAGTAAGCCACCAATATTTGCAAGCACATGTATCTTGGAAAAATTTATGTATTTTACAGCTCCCGAAAATAACCCTCCCAACCGCACTCGATCGCTTGCCCTGGAAAGGTCAAATGAAAATTTGCACCCAACACCAGTTTCACCACTCGACAAGAAATTTGGGGGTCGCCCTTAAAATAGTCAAGGACCCATGCCTTAAATTGAACAGGAAGTCAGCCATTTTGCGTTAAAGCCGCCATTTTGGGTACATTTTAGGGCTCATACTCCTACTAGGAAATCACCCAAATGAACTCTAGTCATAAATACTAGACGGACTAGACTTTCTTGCCGACGCCATACCCCGGAGGTGCATTTATCCTGGTGGAACTTTACAGACTTTAGGAAATGAGCACTCCCCATAAAAGTGACTCTGTGGCCCCCCTGAAAAGTTAGGGGGCGACAAAGGGGCCGATACTTTGACACACATTTGACCGATTGACACAACATTTGGTAGGAAGGTCCATCATGACAGGAGGCACGAAAAAGTGTCAAGAACCCATGCATAAAAACAAAAAGAAAGTTAGCTATTTTCACTTGTAGCAAGCCATTAAATCGGGGATTTTTCATTTACAAGGGTCATAGTTCAACAATATCCTCCTAGTTGAACTAAATTGGGCTTTTGTGTTTTTTTTTGTTTTTTTTTTTAAGATTTCAAGCATAAGGTAACTGTTGTAATTGATTTTATGGCCTCTAATGCCAATTGTGTTTATTTGTAAAATGGGATAATGTTATGTATGACTAGTAGTGTATCGAAAGAAAAAAACCTATTTACCATCACTAGTTATTTTGCTGATTGTTACTTTCTGATATTCCTGTATTAATCACATTGTAATTTAAAGTCAACTACATGATTCCAACAACTGGTTCTTGATATTATCACTACTGTATTTACACACTGTAAAATGTGCTGTGAGTGCAGTACGTCAAATCCAAAGGTTTATAAAAAGCTCATGAAGCAGTTGCTGACGTTATGACGCCACCTCTCGAATAACACCGAACTAAGTCTTAAAATGTCCTACCTGCCAAAATCTGAGCCTGCCAATGTGCTAAACAAACAGCGGGAGGGCCGTGACTCACTCACCGCCACGCAGAGGAGCATTAGCAGCGTATTGGTTCGGCTCCTCGGGCACCAGTCAAAACCTGATCCCGCTTTAGTCACACGGTTTGTGCTGCCTTCCCCGTGAGGGAATCCTAGGAGCCTATCACCTTAGTGGGAACAAATGTTTGTTTGGTCGCTCAGGAGGCCTTTCCTGATGTCATCGCCTCGCCTCTTTCTTGCTGTCAAAAAAAGGGTGCCACCGGCGCCACAAAAAGCACCAACCTCATCGACGCAGGTAAACATTTACAAAGCACCAGTTACGACAGTGGCCGGCCCGCCTCTGGGCAACGGCGTGCGGGGTAAACAAGAGGGAGGAGATGGGGGAATAAATGAGCAGTGTGCATATGGCAGAGCTGACTGAGGAAAAGAGTGCTGCTCTGAGGCGTTGACACGTACCTGTGGAAAAGGTCGCTGAAGGTCTTACACGGACACCTTGCTGCCATCTGCATGTGGCAGCTGAGTCCAGATATCCTCTTATTGCCAACGCACAGATTCAACCCGCGGGGCCCGACTCACCTTCAACAGTTTCTGTCTCTTGGCTTTTACTTGAGCTTCAGTTCCACCAAGCAGTTCAGTTTAACTCCACACAGCCCATTCTGGTATGGTAAACCCCAATATAGCCTGGATTTCCATCCCAAGATAAAAGCCTTTGAGTGCTCGCTATTGTATGTTTTAAATGGGCCGTTAGTGTAGATCAGTTACTTTGGCACCCTTTACAATTCTTGACTAAACTGGAGCCTATCCCAGTTGACTTTGGGTAAGAGGCACTATACACTGGTTTGGTCGTCAGCCAGTAACATCCACATCTATGGACAATTTAGAGTCCACAACTACCCTTACCTTGCATGTTTTTGAAATGTGGGAGGAAAGCAGAATAGCCGGAGAAACCGTCACAAGCAAGGGGAGAATATGCAAACTTCTCACAGGAGGGCATGAACTGGCTCCGAATCTCAGAACTGTGCAGGACTTTTTAGAAATAAAATCATATGACGCCAAGGAATGTAATGGAATGTGAATGGAGTGAGGTTCTCAATGTAGGCAAAGTTACCGTATCAGTATTTCTGTATCTTTGGAGCGTTTTCAGATACTGGAAGAATCAGGAGGATGCAGTGACTCCATTTTGTACATTTGGATTTTTTTTTTTTTTTATGTGAAGAAGTTCAACTGGCAGCCTCAGATTCCACATTCCATGTTAGCGTTCCATTATCGTCCTTTGAAATAACTTTGACCAAACAGCACTATTTGCTACTTTTGTGAGCTCGCTGTGTCTCGTTACAAGCGGTGGGAGATTGCGGGAGTCTATGACTGACAGTGCGTGCGAGTCTATTTGTTCCTCCGCTGGTTTAGTTCAGCCTTGGTTTACGTTTCAGTTGTGAGCTGCTGGCCGCCGCATGCGTGGACAGGTATGCAAGCAATGAACACCTTAAATCACCTCAAGCTTGTTCAAATCGGACTGATTAGAACCATATGAACTTCACCTTGGACTCCAACGTTGAATGGCATTCCTTCCCCTACTGAGCAACATACTCCTATTTTCCACTGCTCGCTGTTCCCTCCCCCTCCTCCTTTTGACTTTTTTTTCATAAATCTCTTTGGCAGACCAGTCCCCCTCGACCAGCTTCTGCTTTCCCTGCAACATTAATCCCGTTCTGTGCCATCTGAGCTTTTCTTCATTATCAAAGATGGTATTTGGCTAGTAAGTCAGCTTTCTGATGACTCAAGAAGAGTGGATACCATGACTAAAGCCTCATACCCCCGTGGAGACCTTTCCCACTGCTAGCATACGTACAATTTCTATTTTCGAACCCCGGTAATGAACCTTGCTCGTTCCAGTCAGGCGACGGTAGCGAGTGGGGGTGGAAAAAAGGAGTTCGGGGCCCAGTGAAGGACATTCCCAGAATTCCTCTGTCTGTCTGACGCAGCGAGGAGGTCTGCAGCTCTGCTTTTAGGGGATAGGAGGCAGCAGCGTGGGGGGAGGGAGAGTGGAAAGAGGGGGATTAGGAGGTGTGGAAGGACTGATCAGCACTGACGGGAAAGAGGGGAATATATAGGATTTATAAACAGAAAAGGAGTGAGGCAAAAATGTCACTGGTCCAAGCAAAAGAACCAAAAGCCAGCAAAAGATTTTGATTTCTAAGCAGTAATCATGTCATTATGCTCAAAGCCTGACTGCAGTATAGCGTTAAATAGTCACGTTAATTCATCCATAGCAGCAACGGTTTGAAAGTAAAAATGTGGCAGCTCAAATCATTGCAAAACATTTGGAATAAAAAGGTTTCTTTTGTCTGATCAAGTTTGATTGGGTTTCGAGTTTCACTCCAAGTTGTTTGTTTCTCTTCTCGTTTTCTTGGCCAAGTATTAAAGACTCTTCAGCTTCCATAGGTGTGAATGTGAGTGTGAATTGTGAAGCTATGAATGCTTGTTTGTCTGCATGTGCCCTGTAGTGAACTGGTGACCATTCCAGTGTGCTTCTCGCCCAAAGTCACCTGGGAAAGGCTCCAGCTCCCCGTGACCCTGAACAGGATAAGCAGTACAGAAAATGGATGGATGCTATTATTCTAATATCAACTCATAATGCCATCCCCTAAAAATGTTCTGTAATCATTCACTCGTGTTGGTTGGAGGCTATTTGTGTTTTTTTACCTTTTCACCCGACCGTGTTCAGTACAGAACTGCTGACATGATGTGACAGAGAGAGAGAGAGAGAGAGAGAGAGAGAGAGAGCGATAGTAATGAGGGCTGACAGCTGGCACATGGTCAGCGTCCTAAACCTCCAGGTTAGCACAACACCTAATTGACGTCCTTACCACGGCTGACTCATACCATTTTCCATTACGCTGTCAGTACCTTTTATGACATCAGTCTTCAGTCTATGGTTCCTGATGAAGGGCTTCGCATATAACACCCATGTTCTCCACTAATGACCTAAAAAAGGGAGTGTGTGGGCCTGTCTCGGCATATCTGCCTCAACTATATCCACTCCTCGTTACTGGGTCATACGAGGACTAGGAAATGAGAACCAGCCTCAACAATGAGCAAGCCGAAACAGATGAAGAGAAGTTCGATTCTGGGTGGCGGGAGGCGTGCTTGCAACTGGGGAGCATTTGTCTTGAGTACTGCTGTAAACCAGGTGTCATTTCTAGAGAGCAGAGCTCATTGTTTGCTCTCCCCCCTGCTGTGATTGGACAGGTGGTGACCCCCACCAGAGTGGGACAGACGTACACCTACAGCCCAGGCCAGCACAACCAGCAGGACCTCTATGATGTCCCACCCAGTAGATCACAGGGGGTTGGTGTCTTTTTGGTTTCTTTTTTATATACACAACACATAGTGACCCTTCTCTAATCATATAATCTGGTGTGGTTTTCATTGTTAATAGAAGTTCAGTTGTAATAATTAAAAATAATAAAATCCTTACCCTTGGGCTTTTCTATATGATTACATTATTGTCATCTACGTTATACTGTTTCAAGTTCCATTGGTGCACTGTGATCGCTGCTAATTAATTGTTTTTTTTTTTAAAAAAAACAATAATAATAATAATAAACACATACATGTTTTGTTCAAACTACAAAGACGAGTTTGAAGTCTGTTAATGTTTTCCCCATACAAAAATGTCTGGAACTATATAAACGCCCCCCATAAACTCTATTTCAGCTTGCATATACATCTAAAGAGATAACGGAAACATGAAACAAGCTTTTCTTTAGTTGTTGTTCTAGTTATACAATATACATATACAATATATGCACACAGGGTCCTCGGTTTTTCACTAACCTACGCCAATGCAGTTGTAAAGTCATAATTACAGTAAATATATGAAAAACACTTCCAGGCCATAAATGTAAAATAGTCAAATGAAAAACAGTAACGAAAAAGACCTTACCTTTATTTCTGTTAGTTGGCTTACACGCTGGAAGGAGTTAATTGCGTGCCGTTAGTAACCAAGAAACATCCTGGATCGAGAGCGTCGTAAAACGGGCACCGCCTGTGAATGAAGTTCATTTAAAAAAATGAGAATTACACTTTAGAGCAACAACACTCAATTTAGATTGACATTGTCATGAAGGTCACCAACATTTTAGAAACCCCTTTCGATGTGATGCAGTGCACTGATTTATTAAAAAAATAATAATAATAAAAATAAAAGCACATTAATCATATATTTTAATATACAGCGGGATTAATTCCTTTTTCTCCCCAGCATAACCTGATATCAATATATATTTGAGAATTAGCTTTGCGCTCATAAAACCTGCAGTGAAATCCTGATCTCTAAGATAGCTAAGGGGGAAATTTAATGGACTAATAGGATTGTTTATTATTTGTAGAAGCCTGAAATGTAACCTTCTGTGTTGTGAATGTTCCTTTTTCAGGTGTATGATGTTCCACCTGGTCAGATGTTAGGATCACCATACCCTGGACAGCATGGAGCTGCACGGAACCAAGATATCTACGACGTGCCCCCGTCTCAAGCGGATCTCAGAACACAAGAACAAGACGTTTATGACGTTCCTCCATCCTCACAAGCGGTACGAGGAGAGAACACTCCCACAGAGAGATCTTACTTTATTTGGATTATTTGGATGCTTAAACTATGATCTGAAGTTATTCATACATTTCATGCTGTTTGTCGCAATTGGTATGAATGAAATAATCATATTCTAAATGTCACATTTATGACATTCTTTTGGTCACGCTGTATAAAAGCTTTGCCTGCCAGCAGAGTTGACCCCAAAGCTCCATGAGTGCGGTTAATTCGGTCTGAAGCATCAATGAGAAAGACAAAAACAAAACTCGTTACTTTCCACAGCTTCTATGTTTTAATTTTTTCGGGCAGACCTCCAACAGTTTGTTTCTTACAACCAGAAATATGGTGGGTGTCGTTACTAATTTTAGTTGAGAATTGCATTTCAAGGCTAGTGGGAATTATTTTACTTGCCTCTATTTTAGTTCCACAGCATTCATGTGAAAGGTCCAGCAATGCTGTTAAAGAAAATCAAAAGCAAAATGTGTGTTGTTTCATATATTGGTTTACTGTCCCAACATATCGAGGTAACGAATGGTGCCCATGAAGTAGTCGGCGCAGCGGCGTGCGAATACATTGTCGGACGACAAGAATACACACTCAGTTGTACACGTACTTACTATTTTGATGATGAACGGGTGTTCACTGTATGGCCTAGACATGTTGTAAATGACATGGCTGTCCTTCACCTTCAGGTCTACTCGGTGCCACCCTGCAGAGCCAACCCTTCCCAGCAGGAAGGCACCTATGATTTCCCGCAACCTCTCAAACAGATGCAGGAGGGCATCTATGACGTCCCGCCGCCCACCGTCACCAAGAACACACAGAACCCTCAGTCAGTTTATGACATCCCCCCCAGCATGGAGCCCGCCGGCCATCACCAACAACAGAACAGTAACGAGGGCATCTACGACGTACCGCCGACCGCCCTTCTGTCAGTGTCACCTAACGACGTCTACGACATCCCGAGGGGCATGCAGCTCTCGCAGCACAGAAGCTTGCCCGCCGACCGAGACAAGGGCGTGTACGACGTCCCCGCCCAGGATTCCCGAGCCGTGGCGGACGTGACCGAAGGCGTCAACCGCCTGTCGTTCTCCAGCACGGGCAGCACACGCAGCAGCATGTCCACTTCCTCCTCCTCGACGGGAACCAGCTCAGAGGGCCGCTTGGCTCTGGATGTGGACACCGCCGTCCAGAGGTTGTACCGTCTGCAGCAGGCAGTGGAGGTCTCGGTCGGGGCTTTGCATTCCATGGCAGCCTCCCCTCACTGGAGGACATTTCCCTTCATGGAGCGCCACGCCAACGACGTCCGCACAGTGCTGGACAGGGTCCGAGCAGGTCTGGGGGACTTTGTCGTATTCGGAAAAGGGGCTGCGGCGAACGCCACGGCCCTTTCCGACTCCACCCTTCACAGCAAGCTGAGAAGGCAGCTGGGTCGCCTGGAGGACTCGCAACAGATCCTTCTGCAGATCTACCAAGTCTTGGAGAACAGCAGCTGGGCGCTGAACACGTTGGCCTCCTGCGCCGCCAGCAAGCATCACAGCAAGAGCGACGAGCTGGACCGTTTCGTCATGGTCTCCAGAACCGTGCCGGACGACGCCAAGCAGCTGGCCTCCACGATAGGCAACAGCGCCGAGCTGCTGTTCAGACGGACGCACGTGGAGGGGTCCTTCTCCAGCGGGAGCACGCCCGACGACAACGTGAGCCACCCGCTCACGTCGCCTTCCTCGGACAGCGACACCTACGGGGGGCAGACCAAGCCTTTCCCGGTGCCCTCCAGCCAAGACAAGGACAACATGAACAACAGTGAGAAGTGTGTTAAAAGCTGGATGGAAGACTACGACTATGTACATCTGCAGGTACATTGTACATTTAGAATGGCACAATTGTTGTTGCAGTGTTTCCCTGCTTGTTCGCATTTTTGAAGTGATCGTTTTGGGGGCTTTACAGTATACTTGCTTATTGTAATAGCATGCATGTGGGAAAGGAGAGCCACAGTCACAATGAGCACACTCACGCAGAAGCTACTGTCAACTACACTCACACGCAGATTCACAGACGACACATACCACGTCACCAGGCCCTGCCTCTTAAAGGCGCATACATGTACACAAATGCTACAATACATACCGTAGTCACTATACATTTTATGATTGCAATTTGTTTTAATGACAGGTTTTTGGGGGGCATGTGGGAGGGGTAAAACATGACAAAAAAACCATTTAGATACAAACATGACTGTTTTCACATTGTCATCTCAATTCTGCAAAATCAAATGGGTTGCATAATCCTGTTACCAAATGAACAAATAGTGATGATCAAATAAAGAGTGATAAAAACGGACTCTCATTGTCATAGGTAAATGTCGGCTGTTATATATTTAAGGCTTTTCTCACACACTGGTCCGCCTCTTACAGGGCAAAGAAGACTTTGAGCGTCAACAGAAGGAGCTGCTGGAGAAAGAAAACATCATCAAGCAGAACCAAGCTCAGTTGGGCCAGGAGCAGGTGAGCTTGAACAACCTAACCCTAAACATTAGGTTCAACTGCACCATCTGATAAGAATCAGATGCTGTGGACAAATAATGTGTATTGTATATGTATTTATATTTAAACTCCAAAATGTTCACCAAACCATATCATTTTGTTTAACAAAAGTCCACTAGCTTAATGCTAACATACAGTATAATGCGAAACTGTTACAGAAATTCTCAACCTTCAAATTTCTACTTTAAAACACATACAAACACCATACAACAATAGTAGTAGTAACAACGACTGTTATTATTGGTGACTACAGTAACAATACAATATAGCAAATTTAACCCTGTATACTGTTAAAAAAATAAAAAATGTTCAAATGGGCCTTTGCGTGCAGACAACTCATATCAGTCCTGTAACTTTTGACAGATCAACCAGTTCAAGAAGCTGGAGCAGGAGGTGATCAAGCCCGTGGAGAACGACATGTCGCAATGGATGCCTCACCAACACTCGGGCAGGACCCCTACCACCCAGACAGAGACGACACCGTCGCTGTCCGCCTCCACTCGCACGTGCACGCGGGATCGCCAGCTTCTGGGTTTCTACTCGGAGCAGTGCGAGCAGCACTTCGTCACGCTGCTCAGCGCCGTGGACGCCTTCTTCAGCTGCCTGAGCTCCGGGCAGCCGCCCCGCATCTTCGTAGCGCACAGCAAGTTCGTCATCCTCAGCGCGCACAAATTGGTGTTCATCGGAGACACACTGTCCCGGCAGGCCACCACCCCCGAGGTGGCCAACAGGGTGATGAACTCTAGTAACGTGTTGTGTGACTTATTAAAAATGGTGGTTGCGGCCACCAAGACGGCGGCGCTTAACTACCCCAACACGGCCGCCATCCAGGAGATGGTGGACAGAGTCACTGATCTTTCACATCACGCACAACAGTTCAAAGAACAGTTGCTTCAAATGGCTAAATGCTGATTCTCTTTCCTCCATTTGTTTGTGATGCTGTAAAAAGTTTGTGTTTTGTAAATATTTGCTCTATTTTTGTGTAGATCGTTTTATGTGGACATTTTTCATTCAACATTCCAGTCATATATTATAAAGCACCTTATGTTCGTTTCACCCGTAGAGTGTTGTTGATGTGTCGTACTGCTGGATGTGTGACAGTAGATCTAAAAATATGCTATTATCCGTCTGTGTGTGTATGTGTGTGTGTGGAAGGTGGAGGTTCTCCACAGATAAAGCAAAGATTTGTTCATAACCATGACACTGTGTCTTTTAAGTTCTTTCCACACATCCAAATGACACACCAGTCTGGGCATTTTGATTGTAATACCTACTGACTAGTTACTTATATGTACATCATTCTTCCCTGTCAAATTCTCATCATGATCAGACATTAAAGTGTTATCTGTAGCTTCTATTCCAAGAATAGCTGGTTATTTTTACCAGAGATGAGATGATTTCTCACTTAACGGGGCGTGCTGTATTGTAAGCTAGCAGATAAAGAAGAATTCCTCAGCATTCCGACAACATTGGATGTGACAGAGGGCAATGAGGACATGATGTGTTTTGTATGCGTTCTCTGAGCCGTAAGAGACATTTTTCCGAAAATACCTACAAATATTTTGTCTGGCTCAAAGTGTACTGAGCTGACAAGATGCTGTTCACATTGGGTACATGGCAGTAGTCTTCTCCAGCTATGTGTAAAATTAACTCGTAGCTGACATAGAAACATCCTTTTCTCCTCTACATCTTTACTAATCCCACTCACTTAAGTTTTTTTTCGTTATAGCCTCAGTAAAATCCCCAAAGAGGGGCTTCTCAATAGATAGATGGGACTATGTGAAGAATAGATGGCCATAATCACAGCGAGAACCCTCGCACCCCCTTCAGCTCCCAATCAGAAAATCTCATTAAACCGCTTTTCAACTCACATAGGCTGGCACTGCATGCCAAGCAATTTGTTTTTATTATCTACCGCATTCCTGCTCACACTCTCCGGGGAGACGAGGAAGAAAAGGAATTTGCAAACGCAATCACTTTTTAAAAGGCTTCTCCATATAACTAAATAGTAATCAGAAGATGTCAGCTCAATTCTGCTTGAGCAAAGTCTTATTTGGTGCTAATCTGCTTTGCCAAGGCAAGAAAAGGAAGTTTTATTTTGAATAACTGCAGGAAAATAAAGATTGGTGGTTGGCTAGCAAAGAGTCATATGCCAAATTTTAGCAGAACAATGTGGAATAGTATATTGATTAAGCGTCACTTGCACAGTCCAGTATTTACTTAATAGGATGACACTTACGTTGCTGGCCGAGCTAGCTCACGCAATAATAGAAAATAAATAGATGACAGCAATTTTCCAGTGGTTAAGTGACAACATTGTGCTGCCGACGGCAGTAGTCAGCCGATTAATTTGGTCATAAAAATGTCATCTGAGACGCAACATAGACAAACATGAAGACAGAAAAACATCAAGACCACCCTCCTGTCCCTCATCACTACATTTATCTGCTGCAACTTAATTTTATGTGGAATATTTGACAGAAGTGCCAATTGTAACACTTTCAAAATGAGAAGATGCGGTTGCGGAGCCGAAACAGCAAAGAAAAACAAGCAATTGAAGACAACAGCCTTGGTTAATACGTCACAGTAAGCCACATCGTGCCCCATTGCGGCTGACAGCAATATCGGAGGTGACGCTGGAGCGCAGCATAGCATCAGCTCAGATTGGACGGTAAATGGGTATCATTGCAGAGTCGCAGCCTTTTTTGTCCATTATCAAATATTTGATATTCAGCTTCTCAGTAGAATATGGTAAAGTCAACAATCCATACGTCAATCTATTCAGTTGGGTCACAGGTGAGCTGCAGCCCATCCCAGCTGACTTTGGGCAAGGGGCAAGGTGCCCCTATACAACTGGTCACCAGCCAATAGCCGTGCGCCAGCACGCCCAGCTTGTCGCAGACCGGTCTGCCAAATTGGCAAACAAGGGCGGCGAGCCTTGCACTTGCAGGAAAATCAAGATACGCCAGTTTTGGTGCTCTGCCAGCGACTACGAAAATAGAGCCCATAGAGAAAAGAAAGATTCCCACCTTTGGACAATTTAGATTTCAATGAACTTAATGCAGGCACGGTGGACGACTGGTTAGAGTGTCTGCCTCACAGTTCTGAGGAGCAGGGTTCAGTCCCCGGCCCCACCTGTGTGGAGTTTGCATGTTCTCCCTGTGCCTGCGTGGGTTTTCTCCAGGCACTCCGGTTTCCTCCAACATCCCCAAAACATGCATGGTAGGTTGATTGAAGACTCTAAATTGCCCGTAGGTGTGAATGTGAGTGCGAATGGTTGTTTGTTTGTATGTGCCCTGCGATTGGCTGGCAACCAGTTCAGGGTGTACCCCGCCTCCTGCCCGATGACAGCTGGGATAGGCTCCAGCACGCCCGCGACCCGAGTGAGGGGAAGCGGCTCAGAAGATGGATGGGTGGATGGATGAACTTAATGCATGTTTTGAGATGTGGAGGAAGTACTCAGAGAAACCCACACAAGCACGGGCAGAATACACAAAAGTGATTCGTACCTGGAAACTCTCGACTGTGAGGCAGAGGTGCGAACCACTACTAAGATGTGCGGCCCTAGCTCTAGTACTACTAGACTTTGGTTTTTGGAAAGCTTGAAAAAATACAAAACTGAACATACTGTATTAACAGTGAGATCGACAACTATAGGTTGACCTAAATTTGTAATTTTGCATTCAGTGGGGGAGTTATTGACTAGAGAAAGCCCCATGGGGTCATGTCAGTGCCGGGTGAATCAATTGAGTTATTTTAGTCCTGGCAGTTCAGAATCAATCCACACCACAGACCTGGCTCTCTCTGTTGTAGCGCAGTTACACAACTCGGCAAGGTGCTGCAAAAACAGCGAGCCGAGGCTGCATATCGCTTGATCCCGATTGTCGGCTGCAGCCGTGAGACGGTCTCGACACACTGTAGAGAGATAGCAAACAGGTGTTAGGTTGTGGAGATGGAAATTTGCAGTGAGGGTGGAAAAATGATGAGTGAATCGTCAGCTGCTCATCTTTTCTGCTAGCAGGCACTCTGAAAGAGTGGAGGGCCACCGCAGAGCGTGCAGCAGAAGCAGAATGTGAACAGACAGAGGCAGAGAAAAGCACTGGAGAGTGGATGTCATTTCCGTGGTTTACCACAATCATTTCCTGTAAAGTATTTGCAGAATCTGAAATTACAGCTTCTCAAAGCGTAGAGGAGCTGTCTTTGCTTAAAAGGGGGGGCAGCTGCAGGTCTCAGACCACGCAGCCAAATCTGAAGTGGAGGAAGGAGGCTGCATCGCACAGAATAGAACTACAAGTGGATGTTGTATCAAAGAGGTTTCTCGCAGGATGCACACAATTATGAAGTTAATATGGTCAGAAACAGACCATTAAAAATGCATTCAAAGATTTTGCTCTACCTTTAATAGACGCATATTGAAACATTTTGGTGGCAACTTACGATGTAGAGAAGTTCAGAAATGTCCCACCGTGCAATGAGCCGAGGCACATTATTTTACATTGGGAAAAAATTCTCCCAACAAAAACGCTTGCGACGTAGCCTATAGTGACGGAACAATTAAACGTTCTTCCCCTAGTTGGCAGAATTACATACATAACTAACCTGATTATCCACTTCTTATGACATTTTTGTTTGGTGTTGTGCTTCGAAATTATTTTTTATTTAAAATATGTGCCTTGGCTCAATAAAGGTTGGTAAACAACGCACAAGAGCGAGTCAAACCTGGACCAAGTGGCAAAAGAGAATTAACCAAGGTTTTTTTTTATATATATGTGCTGCTGCCACCTGGTGTCCATTATGCGAAATGCAGATGAAAGGACGTCAACCTCCAACGAAAACACGTCCAACTTTCCTCAATGAATATAAAACATGAAAAAAAAGCATAGCGTCAGATAGTCCATACCATGTTTCCTCAAATAGTGGGCAGGGGTGTCTGTTAAACACTTTTATCCATTAAAGGTAAGGAATTTAGCAAGCGGACATATTTTAATACTGCATATTTGAAAAATCATTTGCTCACAAATATGTAAAATACACATTTTCCAACAAACCTTAACAGTATATAGTACTTTTTTTTTGCAGAACGCTCCCCTCTGCATACAGCAGCACTTTCTTGATGAACTTCACTCCAAGCATCAG
This sequence comes from Phyllopteryx taeniolatus, assembly GCF_024500385.1. Classification (NCBI taxonomy): domain Eukaryota; kingdom Metazoa; phylum Chordata; class Actinopteri; order Syngnathiformes; family Syngnathidae; genus Phyllopteryx; species Phyllopteryx taeniolatus. The sequence continues at coordinate 11,405,369 of NC_084522.1, forward strand.
CTTTACAGATGCCATGTTTTCAGATCCTGTCTAGCGGTTACTACTGTGACAAATTGGTGTTCGCAAGTTAAAGTAACTTGTAGCGTGTCATTTTGACCTAATGGGGAAAATATGAGGCATTTACTTGAGAAACTGTTTTGTTTGTTTGTTTTAAGGCTGGTAAGAAACAAACAAACAATTGAATTTAAAGGATTTTAATATAAAAAAACAGCTGAGGACACAGAGCTTCCATTTGAGCAGAGGACTAAATTCAACATGTTTGGTTTGCAGCAGCTGTGCCACAGAAATGATAATCATCATTAATCAAAAGGTGCAAGATACAGATTATACAATTAACCTGGAGGGAAAGTGGATGACAAATATCGACAAGGCCTTGCTCGGCGTTGATTTAGCCTCGTTGCAGAAGAACAAAAAGGGGATAATGAGAAAACAAAAACTGTGGACACCATCTAGACAAGACACTGGTGCGGGGAGAACGTCCAGGGAAAGGGAGACAGGTTTGGACGCCACACGGGCAGCCTTTCCGCAGCAGGGAGCGTCCATTTGGCGCCCCGGGATGTCAGCTTGTGTCGTGTGTAGCAGCATCAAAACACCACACAACTTAACACCGTCAGTTCCTTGTAAACACCTTTTGGGTGTGCATCGTGTGTGTGTGTTTGCTTTTTTTTGTTTTTTTTTTAAAGATATATAAGCCGTTTTAACCTGGAAATGAAGCTCCATTACATGTCATCCACTGGGTCAGTCGATCACAGGGAAGACGATGTTCCTGTCATTGCACTTCAAGTCCACAGGTAGTGTGCTTACTAAAAATATACACTCCATGGCTACACACTAGGGGGCCCATGAGAAAGTGTGGTTGTACCTAATAAAGTGGCTGGTGAGTATGGCAAGCTGTTTTGAGAATTGATTTGCTATCCGACTATTGCACTGAATTGTCCATGTACGCTTACGTGCTTTGTAGACTGTGCACCAAGAGGGAATAAACCTCGGGACGTCTTTCATTTATTGTTTCATGTTTTGTTTGATCTTATGTGAAGCTCTTTTGTCGCAGCTGCAGCTGTTTTTTTAAAGCACTCTTATCAATAGTTGTCCTCACTAACAAGACAATTCAGCGCACTAGTAGAACGACAGTCTTACTCGTGACATTTTTGTTCCCCACTACTGCATGACCGTTCTGCGCACTAGTAAAATGACTAGGGCGCACTAATAGAAGTACTACATCTGCAGTCACTAACATGGTGCCCCCAAGGACCACATAAGTAGCCCTCGGACCTGTTGCAAAAACAGCTCAGCAGTGATGGGACATTGTGATTTCCTAGGAATGTTGTAGAAGTGAACTTTTGAAAATGTCAATAATTGCAGAGATCTATAGAAATGAAGTGCTGTATATTGACAGTTATCAGTCATTCTAATAATGCACATAAATCTCATACGAAAAGTAGTGGGGGGAAAACATCACTAGTAAGGCATAGTTGTTCAACTAGAGCTCTTAGTTGCGTTACTATTGAGGACAAAAATGTCGTACATGGACAATTCAGGAAGTACTGGTAGGATAGTGAATTAATGTTCAAATGGTTTGCCATAGGTGAGTGTATCTACAGAAGATGATTGACATCTAGAAATGGATGGCGCTGCAAATGGCTTTTGCCCCCAAGAGGCGAGGAGATCAGAGTTGGTCTCCTACTGAGTTGTCAGTCAGGAAATGTCCTTGTTTAGTGTAAGGTGCACGGTCAGTGGTGATCTACGAGGTGCTCTGCGGGAAGGAAACTCTTTGGCGTGCAGTCCTGGGACGGTTGCGTGTGGCGACGTTAGCGGCGCCATCGCTCTCGCTTTCGGACGGTTGCGCTTGCGCCCGCGGGGCGGCCGTGTCCCCGACGAGCTCGCGCAGAAACTTGAACTTGGACAAGAAGAGCTGCCAGACCACATACCAACCTGAGTCGGAGACAGAAAACACTGCGATGTGAAAGCGAGACTTGCGCGCGCTCGTGTTTCATACATACAGCTTACACAACGCAGAATAAACAATTTTGATTCAGCAGTTTTCACCACAACAAAACTTTAGAAATACAGGATGTCTACAAAACCACTCCTCGATTTCAAACAGATATAACATGTAGTTAACTTAATTGTAATATTATTTCAGTTAGTAACTACAGTTGCAGGGTTCCCGTTTCATGAGGAATTACATTAACAGGGAGTCCCAAAAAAATACTGATGGCATTTGAATGAAAGTTCAAATGCAAGTACTTTTACTTACTTAAAAAAAAAGTGGTATCTGTGCATCGCTAATTAGTACTTTCCTATTAGCCATGTCATTACATTTTTGACTCTGTGACATATACAGGCCTACTCATATTTTCTAAATACATATAATGCAAATGACTCTTTACCTTCACTTCAGTTGTCACTTCATCATCGATTTACCTCCGCCACTGCCAAAAGGAAGTGGACGGACCTCTCTCTCTCTGCATCATCTTGTATTGTAATTGTATTGAAATTGTATAAAAAATGACTTTGCTACCTTTCACCAAACTGGGATCCTGGACCAAGCCATCCAGCACCTAAATAACTTCACAAGCATCTATAGTTAAGTCCTTACAGGCCGCCTGTAAGGACTTGACTATCATCTAGATTTGTACCATGTCATAAAGAGTGTCAACATAAGGTTGACAGTGTCATTATTGTTAAATATACACACACACACACACACACACACACACACAACTACAACAGAAGCCATATCATTGTAAGCATCTTAATTATTACTACTTGTATTACATGTGTGGAGGCTGGAAAAACTGTCACACATCACAGGTGGAAACTTCTCATCGTAAGCATCCAGCAATCTGCTTGGACGTCTAGTAAGTGTGCTATGATCTTCCAAGACACTGTACCACTGTTGACATACTATACAACCTATCACAATTGTGTCAACTGTTTATCCTTTTGAATAATGTCAATTTTTTAACTATTGTAAGGATAGACAGATAAACAGTAAGTATCTGTACATTTAAATTCGGAATATTAAAAAAAAGAATAAAATAAATAGCATCATTATGATTCCTTATCTATGTGCATTGACGCACTTATAAGGTTTTACAGGGATTCATGCATGGTTCATGGTAGTGTCACATTAGTTTGTCTACTAACTGATGAACCAGCACGAGATAAAAATAGATTCTTGGGCGACATCGAAACTTGTAAGTGACTTCTAATCGAAACTGTCGTCTAAATGTTCATTAACAATGACGCACATTGGCCTTACTGTCAACCAGCGGGTTATGTAAGCCGAACATGAAGATTGTCGTCCTTCCAAACTTACCGCACAACATGAAGATAAGAACACAAAGTAGCGTGGCCACAATGACCAGCAATGTAAGCCCCACACTTTGCCACATCTCAGCTGGATACTTGATCTGGCGACGAGGGTGGGGGTAGCAGCTTATTTTCCAATGGAGGGGCGGGGGGGATGTAAAAGAACAAGAAATCAACATACAGCAGCGAGGTTAGCTGCCCCGACAGCTCCCTCACGCCGCTAGCCGAGACGAGTGAGAGAGAAAAACAAAATTGCGGCGCATCCCAAACTCACTGTAGCCTGCTAGCATGCGGCTACCTCAATTAGCTACCTGTTTGACAAACGCAAAATACAGCCGCCTTCAAACCCAAAAGAAGCCGTAAAAGCTAGCACTTAGTAGCCAGGCCCAGCATGTTCGGGACGACCGTATTTGAGCTACATAACTGCAGAATGTCTTCCTCTGGCGAGCTCTTTAATGACAGTTGACTGACACTGCGGCTGCGCATAGCCGAATTGACTTCTGGGTAATGTAGTTACTCATTTCAAAACAGTTTCGAGTACCAGAATCCTGTTTGGTGAGTGGAAGCAGTGCGCATCAGCTAGCAACAATGGATAATGATTTTGAATCAGTTGAATTTGGTTAAGTTCCGTTTTATTGAACAGGTCATGAATATTTAGTTAGAAACGTTCAGAAGATGAATCCCATTGCATTTATGGGTGGTAGTTATGTTTAATTAGCATGAAGATTATAAAGGAGTCCTTGGAAAAGTTTTTCCCCCTGTAAAGAGTCCCTGGACCCAAGACGTTTGGGACTTTATACACTGTTTTATATGTGGACTATATACACAACACAAACTGCGTACTGAAACTCAAACGTTATGTCTTACATGGATTCAAAGCAATTCAGTCATTACAGTGTTGCACGTGATTCATTTATTTTACAAATATTTATACCTACTTTGGTGTTGCCACTGCAGCTTCACCTTACATGTTGTTCCTTAACCGTCCAGCAGGCGGAGACATTAACGAGCGCCTCAAATCATCTGATTAGAGGTCATATTATATACAGTAGACTGTGCAGTATTTTGTGCAATTCTTCTCAAGCAACCATGATAACGCAACTGTGGTAATGTAACTACAAAATAGTATCCGTCCCTCTGGGATTATTTAAGTATCATAAAGTCATTGCCATCAAAACTAAAATGTTACAACTTGTCTTGAAATTATCTTCCACTATAATTGTAGTTATTTGTTCCACATACACAGAAAATATTAGAACAATAGAAAGACTTGCTTCGGTCATTCTGTCTGACAACAGGAACAGAATTTTTCACTTGTGCACACATGCAGGACCGAAGAACCTCCTTGCATGCAGTATTTGCATATTGTGCAGCAGTGCATGCACCACCATTTTCATGCTCAAAACATAATTTTTGGAATACATCAGGTGAGCTAAAGATATTGTGCAACTTGGGGTCAAGTCTGACACAATTGGGCAGGGCATTTGACACTTGTTCCATTTGTAATAGCTTGTATTTTGCAGTGCCGGCAATTGCAACAGAGTCATTGATATTTTACATAGCTGTTATGGTGAACAGCATTATTATGTGCACCCCTTGCTAACAGTAATAGACAATATTGTTATAGATTGCTACTCATTAATTAAACGTAAGTTTTTTTTTTTTGTCATTTCAATGTGTAAGTCAGTATCGTTATGTGTCTCGCTTCATGATTTGAGGCAAGAACTTCACAATGAAAATTGGTCCACACTATACCACCTGACCTGAATTAAAAATATATATATGCTCTTATTTTATTTATTATATACATACTATTTGCAAATACAAAACTAATACAGTCAGATTGATATGGAACAACTGCTAAAAGCAGAATGTGTATTTCATAAACTAGAACTGCACTCGACTATATCAATTCCACAATTACGTTGAGTTCATTACTGCGACACTGTCAGATACTGTAGATCAAGATACAATTTGTATCAACTATACTGTTGTCCCATTCACTACGGAAACATGTAGTTTACTGTAACATACAGTAAAGCCCCGCCTATTTGCGGTACGGCATTCGCAAATTCACCTACTGTGTACTGTTTTTGTGCTCAGGCCAAAGCAATAAGGTATCATGCCAAGGAACTACATTGAAGTGAATTGAGTTGTTTCATTTAGACACAAGTAATCTTTTGCTGCCATCTTGTGGCATTTTGGTGCCGAGGTTGCTGTGTTGAAGTGAGTTGAGGAGTTTTATCTCATCTTATTGTCACTCTGCATCTTGACGATCTCCGCAGCCAACATCTCAGGGTCCACCAGGTGTGGAAACATGTCCATGACTGCGTCCACCAAGTTGGTTCTGAAAACAGCGAGGAGCTTTGTACGTGCGACCTTTCTCTCCTCCCCGTAGATTTCGTAAGAGGGCAAGTCCATAGGCATCATGTCGGCACTGACATGACGCACTGGCCTGATGCTGTGATGGAGATGCTGGTCTTGAAAAGTTCTCCAAGAGGCGCATGGTGCACTCCTAGGATGGGAATTCAGCATGGAATGGAAGCTGCAAGATGTTGGCTCTGTATTGGACATGAGCCTCCACTGATTGACTTTCTATAGAACCTATGCCAGAATCTAGCTGTTTATGAGAGCCATGATCAGAGGAGCCCAGACTGCTCTTCTCCTTTTTAGATGAGGACTTCTGCCTCGAGCAGTGAGTGAGTTTGTCTTTCTTCAAGGAGCTTTTATGATGTCCCAGAGTCAATTTGCTTGCCACATCTACGAATAAGTGCCTTTGGCCATTTACTGGACTTTGGACAGATGATTTGGGAGCAGTGGAGGGGAGCTTCGCGTTCTCTCGAAGTTCATCGGCAAGCAAGCAATTGGGCTGCTTGGCTCGCTCGGGGTGGAGGAATTTACATTTGAGTCCAAAGGTACATTTCTTTCCTGTTAAATGAACAGAGTGGAATGTTGGTTTAAAAACATGTACAAACGTATCTGAGTAGACCATTGCCATTACCAGACTTTGATAATGTTGTGACTTTCTTAGCTTACGGTAATTTTATGACAGACAGTCTCGCAGCTCAAAGATGGTAGAGACTGTACGGTATATGGAAATAAAATAGAATTAAATGACATTTTAACTTTCCTCACCATAAGGGCATGGTTTCTGAGGTTTTTTTGGAGTCTTTGGAAGCCACCGCAGGAAGTTTTCCAGGTTTGGACCGTGTCGGCCAAGTGGATCATCAGGAACCATGAACCTGCATTGAGGAACAATTACTGTGATCATTACCAACAATAATGCATTTTAATTTAAGGCGCTTTTCAAGATAATCAAGGTTAAATGATAACATAATACCTAGTATATAGTATAGTTCTGTAAAGAGGAAATAAATGACTACAACAACAATTTTTATATTGTAATAAGACTATGGGCCTGATTTACTAAGATCTCAGCTAGCAAGTGCTATAATTGCGTGTTGCCTATTTCGCAACATGGAAGGGGAAAAGTACATGTGTGTAATGCAGTGCAGTTATTCATTCGATTGTGCAACGTGCAGGTGTACCTAATGAAATGCGTGGAGTGTATTTTAACATTACTTTTGCCGACTCGAATGATACGCCCATCTTAATGTGCGTAAGAACTCACTTGTCGTTCACAAAGGAGTACATGAGCAGCCTCTCGTTGATGCAATCCTTCCACTCCGGCCTGTCGACCTGCAGGTCACGGTACATGTCGTTGGACACGATGACGCCGCCAGTCTCGAAGGCCAGCTGAACGATGAACAGGTCGTCGTTGCAAACCACCCGCTTGTGCCCCACGCGACGTGACGGTGTGAACGTTAGATACTTCTTCTTTTCAAGATCTAATAGAATTTTCTGATCTGCATACCAAATGTAGTGAGTTAACATAAACATGAACCTGTTAAATCCACTTTGAAGCACCCTATCAGTCATACAGTCTCTTTCAACAATACGATTATTTGTCGAACCTCATTATATAATTTGAAGTCAGGAACCATATACACTGTAGATGTTGACATTGATGTGATCTAACTATTTACTAGTTACTGTTGTTCTTTACTTTTGTCAGAATAACAAAGAAAAATCTAAGCATATGTGACCCTCTCTAATGGTGTAAAATTTGCAAAAATGATAATGTGTTATTTTTTGACATATTTTATTTTCACACCCTCACAAGCTCTTGCAGTGCATTCATCATAGAGTCAGGTTTCGGCAAAACGTTGTTCCAATACAACAATCAACAACTGCAGAACAATGCAGCTCTTGTTTTGTCCCACATGCGCATGAGCCAACATTAATTTGGCAACAAGGTGCAACAAACAATTAAAATGCCTTCACAATCAAATATCCTGCCAAGTTTCTGTTAAGAATTATTAGCACCGGAGCAAATATGCTCTAATATTGCTGTCTGAATCATTTTGTTACACTGTGATGAAATGTTGGCTTTACCCCAGCACTGAGTTAAGAGTGATGTACAAGTAGGTAGCAATAAACAAAAAGGTCTGTCGTCATCTTACCTGAGATTGGGACATCGGGTCTCGGCTGCTCTTTCCTCCAAGAGGGAACAAACACGGTGATGGTGGTGTGGCCTCTGTTTAAGAAGAAGTCCACGGCCAACTGGATTCCCATACAAGAGAAAACTTCCTTGTTCCCATGGCTGATTAGATAGAAATATGGTTAAAACTATGATTAGAAAAGACTATATATAGATATTTTACGATTCTAATTTTAAACGGCAGCAAAATTAGTGGCCACTCATGAAAACTGGTCGCTGAACCCCGCAAAGTGTGCGACCGTTGAGTCTTGTTCAGCCTCGTGGCGGCAGAGTGATATTTTGGACTGGAATTACAGGGAGTGCGATGGTAAATCCACGTAGGATGCCTAAAGTACCTAAAAAAAAATGACCCCGGCAAACTATGTAGAGTTTCTAACTGACCAATACCTCTCCATCCATCCATCCATCCATCCATTTACTGAGCCGCTTCCCCTCACTAGGGTCGCGGGCGTGCTGGAGCCTATCCCAGCTGTCATCGGGCAGGAGGCGGGGTACACCCTGAACTGGTTGCCAGCCAATCGCAGGGCACATACAAACAAACAACCATTCACACTCACATTCACACCTACGGGCAATTTAGAGTCTTCAATCAACCTACCATGCATGTTTTGGGGATGTTGGAGGAAACCGGAGTGCCTGGAGAAAACCCACGCAGGCACAGGGAGAACATGCAAACTCCACACAGGTGGGGCCGGGGACTGAACCCTGCTCCTCAGAACTGTGAGGCAGACGCTCTAACCAGTCGTTCCACCGTGCCGCCACCAATACCTCTCCTGGTATAAAAAGAAGAACCATGGCTTCTTCAGTAAGATAATCTTAATGCAAAAGAATACACCACCCCATTGAAGCTTTAACTGCTACAGGCATTAAGGGAGAAAAACTCATTGTGTGGCCACCATCAACCCCTGACTTCAACCCTATGGAGAACCTGTGGAGAATCCCTGAAAGGAAGATCTGTGAGGGTGGACAGCAATATGGGAGGCAATTCTTTCCTCTTTCAATGCGATACTGGCAATTACATGGACTTACAAATCCAAAGGATGACAACGTTGTTAAGTTGTGAAGGTGAAATTGTATATTTTTTTTCACAAAAATACACATAACAACGATGGGTTTTTCTTTGGTGGAAGGCTGGAACAAATTAATGACTTTTACATTCATTTCAATGGGAAAAGAGTATTTCATATGCAAGTGTTTTGAGTTACAAGTATAGTCACGGAAGGAATTCAACTTGTACCTCAAAGCACCACTGTATTTGGGTTTAATGCAGGATCATTTATGGTTGTTGGATCTTACTTCAGCAGAACGTCTGGCATGATGAACTATAGACAACTGTGTCTGGATCATACTTTTTTGGAAATGTCAGCACAAAAGGCAGACAGTAAAATGCAGTTAGGCCGGTTCCTGGTAAATCTGTGCTCTCGATTTGCATATTGAAGCTTCTAGTGCCTTACCTGCACAGACATGCCTGACACACACCCATGCTTGTACATCCACTTAATGGGTTTGAAAAAAAACACACCACTGTTCACATTCCTCAAGTGTTGCAGAGTATATGCAAAACATCAGTGAACTCTAATGACTGTAGTGAAGCACACAAATGGTATAGCTTTCAAGATTGCAAAAGGCAAGAGATTGCAACGGCTCAATATTATATATTTTTTATGATCATGAGTTAACATATCACGTAGGGGGTCAACACCCGACTTAAGTACGTTCCCTTATAATCACATACTGTACATTTTTTCCCATTGGTCTGAATGTTACCACTCTATTATGTAACCTAATTGCTTTGAACTTTGTTTTTGATGAACTTGTTATAAACTAATGTTACACAAGTAAATGAAACCTTTTAAACACTTTAAATGTTTATTCATTAACGATTGTATTTACATGCATGTTTTTATATGAAATGTATTCCCCAAGAAGAAGCACTACTAATTAAACTACCAAAAGGAAATAGTTTGGTTGTGTGTTTTTTTATTTTTTTATTGCCCTAATTTCAACAAATGGTGAAAACACTGCATTTTGAATTAGAATTCATTGGTTAGTCATTTTAGCATCACTCAACAACAACGTACGCTACATCACAACTGACAGTTACACATCACATACATGACCACAAAAGGTTGGCATGTGAAGTGCATGTGAAAAATACAGTTCGCTGTCCCTTTCGAATAATCAGAGAGAATGAAAACTACAATTTATTTTGTATTAAATGTTTTCTTTTTTACTACATTAAACAAAATATTTGGAATTTCAATTAAAAGCCTTTTTTGGGGGGCTGAAACTCAGTACTTCTATAATTCAAGTAAGATTTATAATGTTTGCATGCATTGGTTTGAAATCAGCTAACATTAACTTTCATATAGAGGTTACTAATAAGATGAATCATACATATCTTAAGAAGATATTTATATCCCTAAATGACAAAGATTGCATCATGAAGCTGAAACTGGTTTGTTTCCTTAATATTTATGTGGCAACACGCAGGTCATTCGCTCACAAAACTTAAAAAGGTATATTCAATGTACAGTGAATAATAAAGCAGTAGGAGTACCACTTGATAGAAGCATTATTGCATGATTGACTGGAATAATTTCCCATTCTGAGAGAAAGTCTGCATTATTTCCTTTTTAATTCATAGTTTTTAAATTTAACAAAAGCACAACTTTCTGTCCCAAGATGACAGCTATTATATACATTTTATATAATACATGTATGACTAGTGTAAATTACCACTAGAAGGCAGCTACATTGAAAGAATGCTTGACATTTTGGCATTCAAAATAAATCTGTTCTCACCTCATGGCTACATTACTCCCATCGACAACAACGGGCCTCAGAGCGTCTTCATCATCGCTGTCCTCCTCTTTGCTTTGAGAAGCAAGCGGCAACCTCACGGCAAGCTCTGTGGACTGCATGTCACTTTTGGTAACCAGCACCGACTCGGTGGTCACGGACCCCTGCTCGGCCATGTGGGCTCTCAACCGAACCAGCTCTCCGAGAACTTTATTTCTGTCTGTGTTGGGGCCGTACTTCTTGAGCACAGCTGTGACCTGCGCCGTGGAGTATCCCAGCTTGTGGAAGAAGTCCAGCTCGGCCTCAAGGTGCTGGGGGGTCAGAGAGGGGTGAGGCGTGCCTGGACAAGGTGTACACCCAGCGGGCTCCATCGTGTCACAGACAGGACGAGACGTGAAGATCCATCTAGTAGAACTGCTCTCTGACTATTGGGGAGTGGAGTCCACGGATGTGTAATTTAAACGTTCATCCTCTCTTCCTGGTTGCAGCCTGTTCATGTTCCACCTGTTTAAAATCATAGCAGAACACTTATTTCCAATACAAGTACATTTAACATGGTTAACTCATGAACTCCTGTTGCTTTAATTGTATCTTTTTAATTACAAAATAGAGAACACCATTTCATTGCGATTTCAATTATTGTGCTTTTCTAGTATTTTCAAAGACGTGGCAAAACATACTAAAACAAACTTCTTTATCATGTTTATTTTGAATCTTTATAAAAACAATACAAGATAAACAATCACTGTACTTAGAAAAATGTATTGTACACAGTAATTTATAGAAATTTTTTAAAAAAAGAACAAACTTTTTACCAAGTCAAACTCCATGATTCTGTGCCAGTGAAGACGAAAGTGATTCCACTGCTTTGCTTCCGGATGAAAGGATGATGAAGGAAAGGCTATAAAAAACAAAAACAAAAACAGTTTTTTTGTTTTGTTTTGTTTTGTTTTTTAATGCGGCTTCCGTAGGCCAAACTTGTTACTGCGGTCAAACCAGCCAAACACAGCCGCCCCTAAATTGTTTATTTTAGACATTACGGACAACATTTCCTGAATTTTTGAGGTAAATTGGTCGTCTTACACATTGGTTACACTTACGGTTGGCCAGGTCCCTTGTGACGTGACTGTGTTCCGCCATGACGGCTCATATAGCCTGTCACTTCCAATCTAATTTTGTGAATTTTTATCAACTATACAGTATGTACACACACACACAAGCTTTCCATTCTTTTGAAAATAGTTTAAAGATTAAGAAAGCTATGAAGGTTTGGAACGCAGATTCAACCAAAAAGTTCACAGGTAAAATCTCGCCCCCCAAATTGAATTTACCATAAAATTGGTGCCATTTCACCTGTTTTAAAGAATCAGAATTTTCTTATTATCTCTTACTCTTACTTAAAGAGTATGAGTTAGAAAAGAATATGAGGACAATTATTATTAAGATATATGGTGTAGTTTATTTGTATGTATTTCTAATGTATTTGTAGTAGTAAATTGGTCGGCACCTGAGATACATTTCATAACACAAGGTGGCAGTAATGCACTTTATGTTTTGTTGCAAACCGCAAAAACATGACAGGACAACATTTCAATGATGTTTTTTCCCGATAACTGCTGGTTATTGAAATAATCTATTTAAATATATTTCTTCTTTCAATTTTACATCAAGGATACAAAAAGGCCCGTCATCAAATAAACACCCATACATGACTTTTTGACCTGAGTTATGAAATAAATGAACTTTTCCACAATACTCAGATTCATTGAGATGCATTTTTATACACAAATATTGAAGGATGTGATTAAAGGCAAGAATAAATTAAGAGAAAAGTGATGAATAAAAAAAAAATACATTGTCTATCAAATATTTCCCAAAAAGTTTTCAATGACTTATTTTTTTCAACCATGATGCTAAATAAGATAATTTTCCATAAACAACAAAGCTGGGTTTGGAGCAAATCCCCATCTTCTGATAAATGTTGTATTTTTCCAAAGAAGTTGGAAGTTACCAAGAAGAAATGTCTTTATTCATCTCGATGGTGTCCAAATGAATACAAATGTTCTTTTCCTGCAGTCGATGAGTAGTTCTGCGTGTCAACCCAAAATATCTTCAAAACAAATGAAGAGTGATAAAAAAAAAGAGGATTTCATTCCATAATTGGTAAAAGAGTATTCATTTTCAACTTGTAATCTTTTTCTCATATATATTTGCTGAATCTATTTGGTGCATGAGCCCTCTTTAATTTTACCGATGAGACAATACCAGCCATCCACAATATCTTCCCATCAAAATTTCTCCCAACAGGCTCATTGCGTCGCATTAGGCCACATCCAGGATATGTCGTCATTGTGCACCGGCCAGTGAGCTGGAGCGTGACCGTGGCTGATCCTTATCCTGACCACCTGTTGCATCTTAGTGTTTTCTGCAGAGGCATGCTCAGATAAGAGCATGGGAACAATCCGCAACCCGCTGCAGAAAACATGCCCTTACAAAAAATGTAATCACAACTCTAACTTTCAAGAAGTTGAATTGTCTCTCGACAGACTGATTTTCCAGGATGTCAATGAAAACTCTCCCCCTGGTTTTCATTAACCTTGGAGGGGAGATGCTTTACATACTGGACCATCGCCTGCAAGCTCACAGCACTTCTGAGGGCAAGTCTGAAAAAGGTAAGTTGAAAACTTGCTTCTACCAGTCGTTCCAGTCATGTTGCTGTCATACAGTCTGCAAAACATTTTAAATATAAACATTTGTTTGTATTTTGTAATGTTTAACAATTGTTTCCTGTCTTTGTTTGGTTTTTTTTGTTTGTTTGGTTTTTTGAAAGCTGCAGAAGTGTGGTCTGAAAATGACAGAAAAAGAGGTACAGGCAATATGCTAAAGCAGGTGTTCACTAATCTTAGGTTGGGAGTCTGTAAAATTATTAAGTGCATACCTGCAGGTGGGCATGGAGTTCACCAGAGCTTCACAGATTGCCAATGGAATCCTGTTACACTCCATGTCGATATCACAGCGCTGGTGGATGTTGCTCCATGCCCAAGAAGGTTAAGGCAGTGCTGGCAAATAATGGTGGCTGCAAAAAATACAATATTGCTGTTTTGAGCACAATTTGAACATTTTCAGCTAGGGGTGTATTCACTTTTGTTGCCGTTGGTTTAGACATTAATGGCTGTGTGTTGAGTTATTTTGAGGGAAGAGTAAATTTTCACTGTTGTACATACTGTACACGAACTACAGTGTAGCTAAGTGTCATTTTTTCAGTGTTGTACCATTATTTACAAAAATGTGACACGTGAAATCCCTTTTGTGACATACGGTACTATATAGGATCAACCACTGTGTTTCTGTCCCTTCCCGTTGACAGTGATGAATGACATTGTCGGGACCATGTTCAGTAAAGCCTTCATGGATGAACTTTTGAAACCTCAGCTGCTGTATTCACACAGGACAATGAAAGTCGTACTAACTCGCTTGGCGCACGTCTCGATCATGAAGCTGAAGACGGTCAGCATGGAGAAGGTAACAATCACATAGGAAACCGTCCTCGGTATGGAACACCAATGTAAGCTACTGTTACAATGATGAACATATTATTCAATGAATACCTCTCTGACAGTGCCAATCAAAACTGATCATGAGAACAAATGAGCAACATAAAATTGGCAAAATCGTGCACATTTCCTAGGTTTAACGTATGTTTTGTCTGTTTTCAAACAGCTCTACGAGCTGATGATCATGGCCTTCAAGTATCAAGTCTTCCACTGTCCTCGCCCTAAGGACCTGCTGCTCATCTCATACAATCATATCGACACCATCAGGGAATTTGTGAAAGACACTCCTGCCCTTGTGAACAAAGTGGATGAAACTCATAGGAAGATCATTGAGGTAGACCTGAGCCAGTCTGTACAGAATTCAGTGAACCCCCCGTTATAAAGATATGTTCACAATAGCTGAAAACCCACAACCTATTGAGACCTTATAAAAAAATTATTTTAATTGTAGGTATACTCGTCTATGACTTCGGGTGAATTCCAGCTTCTCCGACAAACCCTGCTCACATTCTTGCAGGACATGCACATCCGTGTGAGTTCCTTGCTATCTAAGTGAACACTGATATCAGCTGAAATAAAAACACTGCGTCATTTCTCCACTGTGCTTTCTCATTCAGGTGTCCATTTTCCTCCAAAACCAAATCCAGAATCCCAACGGGCGTTTCGCCCTGTCAACCTCAGGCCCAGTGCCTCATGGAATGGATGTTCCTGGGATCATTCGGTGAGAACGGATTGTTTTACGGAAGAATTTGGACAGTTTATCCGAAATGACCGTCATTTCTGTCGTGTCTTTCAGGATATTTGACAATAAGGGACGACAAATGCAGCAGAGCCGGTTCTCCTCGGGTGGGAGTTACACCCTCCCCATAAAAGATGCTTCATTTGGCCTACATGGAGACAGAGTCATCAAACTGGGCGTGAACATGTCTGCACCTAATACCATGTTTGATTAAAATGTTTACATTACACCACATGTGTGGATAACACTCTTGTTTTGCTGTGTTTCTTCCAAATAAAGGTACAGTGTAAATTTGGGAGGGGAATCATCCAAAGTTCACTCAGTGAAGGTAATGTAACAGTAAAACTCTACACACGTTATGTCATCTTCAGTGCATCAGGTATGTCAAATGTTATAACCGTGAAACCATATCAATGTAACGGTAACGGTAACGGTATGCCAAAAATTACAATTCAGTACGTACCTTGGTGTTAGGTTCACAGTTCAGTTTACATTGGGTATAGCAAGGGAACAAAATGCAAAATAAACTGCTGACACTGAAGATGAAACAGCTTAAATCTTCTCTGTTTACGAATATACAACATCAACAGTGGAAATTATTATGCTATTATACCAATGGCATTTGTTGTTACTGAAGCGCTTGGGAGAGGCTGTTAAAATATTTTTTTTTAATAATGTGTTTTAATTTCGTGCTGCAGTGATATTCACGATTGCCTGATTCTGTATTATTAGTTAACAAGTTTGTCTTAGAGCCAAACCATATCGCAAGTCATGATGCCCGCTACAGAAGCTGAGCTGCACTGTGCTTGTTCACAGAAAATGCGTGTGTCTAGAGTCCAAAGTAGTTACATGAACGTTCTGTGTGGGAACCCTAATAATCATCCCATCCTACTATAGAACATAATTGCTCCTGCCTTTGATAAATATTATTTGTATGGCTAGTTTTGGATAAATAAAAAAAAAGTCAAGGAAAAATTGTGGCAAGCTTTCATACAGGGAGGGCCAGATCTGCCCCATGGGCCTTAAATTTGACACCTGTGTGCAACATATTGCTCTTTCGACACATCTTTCTGCTCTAAGTTTTTATCTCCATGCCACAGACAGAAACCGCTCCCAACCTTCTGGCTAAAGAAGAGCTCAATCTACTGGCCCGTCTGATGGGCACTGTTGAGATTGAGAACGTGTCCGCTTCTCAAATTGGCTTTCAGGTCAACCTGTTTAATTCAGCCCAAGAGGAGGATGAGGGGTACGTGTTTTATTTCTTATCGGTCATTTTTACCATGATGTGGGTGTTTAATTTGTAACTTATTTTGTTCAATAGAGGAGCTTCAGGTGGAGCTGAGGAGTCATTTGGAGTGATAAATATACAAGCCCTGCAGGTAAACGTGCACGTCCATCGCGTCTTTCTGGAACTGCGCCGTGACTGAAATGTTTTATATTTCAGGATGAACATTCAGCAACACAGCTGGCTCAAATCGCCGGCCTTTTTGCAGAACAAGAGGAGATGCCAGATGATGTGAACAGTAACAAAGGAGATGACCTGCTGGCCATGATGGATGACCTCTGACCCTTGTGACATGTTAATATTCAAATCCTGTCTCCAAACCATTTTCCACTCTCCTGGAGCGTCCATCCATCCATCCATCCATTTTCTGAGCCGCTTCTCCTCACTAGGGTCGAGGGCGTGCTGGAGCCTATCCCAGCTATCATCGGGCAGAAGGCGGAGTACACCCTGAACTGGTTGCCAGCCAATCGCAGGGCACATAGAAACAGACAACCACTCGCACTCACATTCACACCTACGGGCAATTTAGAGTTGTCAATTAACCTACCATGCATGTTTTTGGGATGTGGGAGGAAACCGGAGTGCCTGGAGAAAACCCACGCAGGCACGGGGAGAACATGCAAACTCCACACAGGCGGGCCCAGGGATTGAACCCCAGACCTCAGAACTGTGAGGCAGACACTCTAACCAGTCGTTCCACCGTACCGCCCTCCTCGAGCGTATCTCATCTAAATAAAATTTTAAACACATTATTTAAAGAAA
The DNA here is from genome assembly GCF_024500385.1 of Phyllopteryx taeniolatus. Lineage (NCBI taxonomy): Eukaryota > Metazoa > Chordata > Actinopteri > Syngnathiformes > Syngnathidae > Phyllopteryx > Phyllopteryx taeniolatus. The sequence goes on from NC_084522.1 coordinate 11,422,387, forward strand.
GTTTGAATTCATTTATTGCCGTTTTTGACACACTTAATCAAATGTTTATTGACGATTATTGCTCTTTTGTATGACCTCTTTTAGAAAAATAATAGCCATAAAAAGCATTTCTTTTACAACAGAACCTAAGTGCAGTACAGTCGCGCGAGCCCCTGAAGGTCTGTCAGTAGCCTGCAGGTGGCAGTGTTGTGTTACTTGATCGGAAGTATGTGACGTATATCAACGTCATCACGTCACGTTTTCTGTATCCGGAAGTGTTTGGCATTCTCCCGCGAAGGCGTTTTTTTGTGTGCGTATTTTTCAAATGGATTAAAGCGCAAGCTAATGCAGGTAAATGTTGCATATTGTACATACATCGACAAGAAGTTTTTAATGTTTCTAGCTGTCGCTGTATAGTTTAAATATGAGTCACTGCTAGCCCATGTACAAAAATGGTTTATTGACATGGTAACGAAGATAAAGTTAGTAAACTGGAAGTATATTTCACCAGAAAACCAGCAGCATTCACCTTTATTTGTACCGCTTGTTCCAATCTGAAATAGGTGTTACGTATTTGTGTCTTACTAGTAAACATGCCCACACAGGGAAAGACCTCGTCAATAGAAATTCAGCTAAAATTCCCCCCTATGTACTCTGTACATATGCTACTCACAGAAAAAGTTAGGGATTTTGGGTTTTCAGATTCAATTTCAGAATAAGCCTAATATTTACAAAAATAAAAATAAAAAATACTTAGCTCTCCCAGTACCGCTATCATGACCGTGTCGTGAGTGTCGTAGGTCTGAGTGTTCATCAAACACGAGACAGTTTTTTTTCCCCATTAAAAAGTATATTTTTAATTATTATAAGCCATTGCAACATTATGCAGTTTGAACATTAACACTGTGCTCAAATATAGAAAAAAAAAGTGCTAATATGATTCATTTCAACTGTATTGCACATCAGTTAAATATATATTGTACCGAAATAAAAGTTTATAAACAAACTGTTCTTAAAGACTAAATGCAAATGTACTGTACTAAAATGTTAAATTCAACTGAACTGTATAGGCAGTGACTACTTCATGTACCACATCCCACTAGTGGTACAAGTACCACACTTTAAGAAACACTGCACTATAACCTTTACAGGTGAACTTAATTCCATCCATCCATCCATTTTCTGTGTCGCTTCTCCTCACTATCATCAGCCAATCGCAGGGCACGCATAAACAAACAACCACTTGCATTCACATTCACACCTACGGGCAATTTAGAGTTGTCAATTAACCTACCATGCATGTTTTTGGGATGTGGGAGGTAACCGGAGTGCCCGGAGAAAACCCACGCAGGCACGGGTAGAACATGCAAACTCCACACAGGCGGGTCCGGGGATTCAATCCCGGACCTCAGAACTGTGAGGCAGATGCTCTCACCAGTCGACCACCATGCCGTGTCAATGTTTCAGTATTTTTTTGCACATCTTGCTGTTTTCTAACAAACAGTTGAATAGCAAAATTCCTGACAGGTGTTTGACCACGAGGTGTACACCCTGGACTGGTCACCACCCAATATTAGAATTTAGCGTGTAAATGTAGAGCCGTGCTTCAGATCGTGTTAAGATCTGTAGGCCCACCACTGCTAACCACTATGCCCACAGTGCTGCCCATGTTTGAAACAACCTCAGTTGAATGAGTACTAAAGCTGTACAAAAGCTCCGACTATGCCATTGCTGGTTACATTTGCAATGCAACTTCACTTGTTTGGCTCAAGAAGTGTTTACACATCTCACTGCTATTAAATTAAAGAGCGCAGCTAACATTGAGGCTTCTTGCAGGAGGCCATGGAATCAGAGAGGACTGAGGGCCCGCTGTTAAGCCAAGCAGAGAGTTTCAACTCCATCCGGGAGCGCACCATCGCAGAGAACAGCATGGTGGTGCTGCTGCAGGGCCTGCGGGGGGAGGTGACCACGGTGGACCTGAGGAACGAGAGCACGGCACGGGGTCGGGTGGTCAACGTGGACGCGTTCATGAACGTACGCCTGGAGGAGGTCCTTTACCGTGACCGCAAGGGGCGCCTCACTCGGCTGCAGGACCTCTTCATCACGGGCAGAAATATCCGCTACGTTCACATCCCCGACCACATGGACATCATGAAGACTATACACGGTCAACTGGCGAAGATCCGCCGTGTCCGCAACTTCGGCAAAGAGGGAGGAGGCAGAAAGGAGTTTGCCAAAAAAACTAACTGATTAAACTCTGTCCCAACAACATGGAGATATGAAACAATTATTCTTTTTTTAAACATGTGAGCTAGTATATCACGTATTGATTTCAGAGTTAAGTCACTGATGGTGTAGTGGTACACTCGCCTGACTTTGGTGCGGGCAGCGTGGGTTCAGTTCCCACTCAGTGACGGTGCGAATGTGAGTGCGAATGGTCTTCCGTGTCTATATGTGCCCTGCGACTGACTGGCGACCAGTTCAGGGCGTAGTCTGCCTTTCGCCCGAAGTCAGCTGGGATCGGCTCCAGTGCCCCGTGACCCTAACCAGGATAAGCAGGGTTGAAAATGGATGGACTGGATGCATTTCAGAGTTGGACTAGTTTATTTCTTGTTTCGCCTTTGTTAAAATGTTGAGAATAAAGCCTTACTAATAATGGAGCCCAATCTTTTTGTTTTACTCAAATGACTGATTTTCTTTCCATCTTAAATGAGCTCATGGATAACAAATGATTCCCGTTTAGTTTAAAAGTCTAGAAAAATCCATTTTAAAAATACTGTATTTCTTACTATACTGTATAATTTTTAATTTACAAGGTAGTGAATATAAAAAGCTTAAACACCTCTATTCAAATGGCAGGTTTTTGCGCTATAAAAAAAATTAAACCAAGATAAATCATTTCAAACCTTTCAAACTCCATTTATTTTTAAAAAAAAATATTTTCTCAAGTGGAAATAAAAAATAAATAACTGAGATATTGGAGTTTTGCAAGTATGCATGCACACTTGCACAGCTTCGTAGAACTTACAACATTCAAACTGTGGAAAATGGAAGTTAGCACACACCTGCCACCATTTAAAGTGCCCAAATACAGTTTAAATGTTCTAGTAGGCTTTTCCTGATATTTTTTGTGCTTTTTAGTTCAACCTTGGTTTCAAAAATCTTTAAAACACACTTGAAATCACCCCAAAATAGGTCAGGAAAACCCGAGTAGAACATCTGAACTTTATTTGGGGTTTAATCACAGGCTCTTTACATAGTGGCAGGTATGCGCTGACTTCCATTTAACATGAGTTTGAATGTGATTGGTAACTCCGAACACTGGCACATCCCCAATTTTAACAGTATTGTGTACACGTGCAAACATATATCTCAGTTGTTTATTTTTGCTTCACCTGTCATAATATTTTTTTTTCAATTGACTTCTACAGGTTATAAGTCACTTTAATGGTGGAAAAGGTTTAAAATGATTTGTCATCTAATTTTTTTATATCACAAAAACCTGGCCTTTGAACAGGGGTGTGTAGACTTTTTATATCCACTGTACATTTAATATATTGACCCAGCACTGACACAAGGGGCTAAAAGGGGGTAGGAATCTAATTTACACTCTTTTTTAAATTCTCATTATATCTATTTTTCTATATATCCTTTAATATCTATATATGTGTGTGTGTGAGAAATAGTGAATTATTGTAGTAGTTGCATTAAACATTGACTAATAGGCCCTTGAAATTTTTTGGTGGCCCAAAGAAACAAATGGATGAGACCGGAAGGTTAAAACTGTAACAGTTGCCTTTCTCTACTTGAATGAGACCTCTAATAAAATACATTGTTTTCTGCCTATCAAAGGAGGAAACAATATAGAAGTACAAAAGCACGTTTTACCGAAAGTAGGAAAGTAAGTTTTTCCTATTAGAACACAAAAAGCCTTTGTAGATACGAAGTGGAACTGTTACAATGACGCGAGAGGACGGGTGTGTCCAGTATTTGCTCTGGCTCATGGGCGTTGAGCGTTGCTGGCGTGCGCCACAGAGCCCATTTGTCTGTGAAATCAGTTTGTGAGTGCCCGTACACCAAGGGAAACAATCGTCACGGTGGTTGCCACTCTGATGCAAAAAAAAAACAGCACTTCTGTTTCCACAGCTTGGAGCACACCAACATTCCTGCCAAATCCATCGCTGAGTTGTCAATCACCGCTGCTGCATCCAGTACACGGGATGGGGCTTGCGTTAAAATGAGCAGAAGCCGGTGAAAGGAAGAAAGTGTTTCCTTTGGAAACTGCTGTGCCAGTGTTCTCCCTATACATAAACGAGGATGAACGAGAATTTGAGGAATTTGCAAGAAGGGCGATGTTATTCTTGCTGGGTGTCAGGAAGAGGGCAAACCTGATAAAACACAGATGCAGCTGGGACAGATCAACCCTCCGCCGCAGGTCGAAGGATGTCATTCCAAACCCTGACTTAAATCGAGAGCATGATGCCTCAGAACCTTTGGGAAGGTCCCTTGGATCAGTTGAATCATTGATTTGGATGTGGTCTCCGTGTGTGTTTTTAGCCACATGTTTTTTTGTTTTGTTTTGTTTTTTTCTCCTGGCTGTTTACTTGCAAGCTAACCTTGAGATTGTGCGAATGACAACAGGCCACATAATGATTGCTTACGGTCAATGCCGCACCACATCAACCGCATTGCTAAACTCAGAATAGAACTTGACACAGATTCAATCGTGTAAACAATACTTTCACAATTACACAGTCTCCCCATTTGTGTTCCAAATGGAAATATGTAGACGCGTTCATCTCCATTATAAACTGGATTACTTGGAATGCACCGATGTGCTCACTGAGAATGGCAAACTCTGATGCACAGATTCAGAAAAACAGAGAGAATATTTCACTTTTTTACAAAAATACTCACCAACTACAAAATTGCTAAATCTAATTGGATCCAATACAGTATCCAAAAAAAATAAAAAATCAGCCTTTGCAAAGGCAACACATTTTTGGTAGGTTGTGCTCTGTCCAAGAGGTCTTGATTTTAAAATAAATGTATTATAGTAGTTTTCAGTGTAGAAATAGTTCTAGTTCATACGTTTGTTAACCTTTCGTGAACCTCATCGTAACTTTCTTTGGTCAGGCTGCTGCAAAAAGACTCTCCAGATGGTCAAATGTACTGCTGCCCAAAGAAAAATTAAACAACAAAATCAACTGAAGCCTTTCTAAAATAGGGTTAGCGACGCCACAGGTTAACGTTTTAATGTCAGAGCCTTCTTCCATGTTCATTCCAGGTGGGCTGTGACCTTCTCTAGGTTGAAAAATGACCTTTTTTTTTAAATCACTAGTTAAGACTGTCTCAGGCCTTTCCTTAATCATCTCTTCTTTTTGCTACCACAGGCCTGACTGCTGGGGGGATTCCCATGTTGGATTTACTGTTACTCCCTCCGTCCTTCTATCCTCACCATTATTGTGTCACCCTTTCTGTCCTGATTCTGTTGTTGATTTGTTTAATTATTCTGTAATTATTTTGTATTTGTTGTTAGAATGCTTTGAAACAGTCTACTCATTTCTTGCTATTCCTTTCTTTGTTTTTCTTTAATATAGACAAGGCTCGTAGAGGGCGTGCCCCTTTCTCTCTATTTGTGTTCATGTTTATTCAGTGAGTTTAATCTAACATTAATTCCGAGATGGTGAATGCACGCAAGTAGAAAACAGGCCAGTGGGTTTCTCTTAGCAGCATCAAAATGTTAGAGATTCAGTTGGGGGATTTTTTTTTTTTTTTTTTTTAAGTGAGTGATGCAATTCCACAAGATTCCATTTCCTCATTGCTTTTCACATCTGTCCTTTGAGTACATGGTGACATCACCGCCACTGTGGAGGAAGGTGTTAAGATAGGCTTCAAATTGCATCCCAAAAGTGTTTGATTTGGGTAGATGTCTACCCAGTTGTAGAAGCAGCAAGCAATGGATTTATTTTATTGTGCTGCATTCCTGTACAATGGACTAATTGCTCTGCATTTCCCATGTCATTACCCCCCCCCCCAAAAAAAATCCAATAAATCCAACTCAAAGCAAACAAAAGTGATTTGTGTGTCACTGTTAACCATAAAGACTAAAGCATGACAGGGTCAGGATTCATGATTGTAATAAAGTATATAATTTTCCATGTTAATGGCGAGCTAGATCAGGGTGTCAAACATACAGCCTGTGGGCCAAAACCAGCCTGGTAAGGGTACGATCCGGCCCGCAGGATGAATTTGAAAGTGAAAAAACACAAAAGACATTGTGGTGGTAGGACTAATGATAATTTTGAGAATTATTATGCTCCTATAAGAAATAAAATGGTCATGATTCCTAGGTGTTCATTTGATTCCATTTTAAAGTGCAATACTATATTTTACAGTTCCAAAGACCTGTGATTTAAAGTTTTGTGCCTTAAAATACAATCTCTGTGATCAGTTATTATGCACACTTTGTTGATGACAAACTGAAGCAAAATACTCTCAAGAAATCTGAAGTTGTTTTTTAAAATGGTTTTAAAAATGTCATTAAATGTAAAAAAAAAAAATCCTAATGTATTTGATTTGTTTTACATTCAAACAAAGGGAAAAAACTATTATTATTTATCATTCTTATTATCATAACAGGTATGATAGGATTTTAGTGCGCCTGGCTCTTTGACTTCAAATTAGGCTTTATGTGGCCCATGAACTACAATGAGTTTGACACCCCTGATTCTAGATACTGTATTTCACATCAACTAAAGCAGTTACTCACTCGTGCGAACACAGGATGTTGTCATGAACATGGTGAGGGCGACGGCGAGGAACGGAAGGCAAGAACATGGTGGACCCAATTGCAGGGAAGCAGGGAGGCAAGGCAGGAGTGCGGGAATCTCAAAATAATAATATTTAATCAATGATAAAACAACTGGCGACTATGACATGGCAAGACATGTGACAACGACAAGGACTGAAAGAACCCAGGGAACTAAATACAAACAAATTGACGAGACAACGAGGAACACCTGGACAAGACACGAGTGGCTGGAGAGAGCTGATTGGTCGACACAAAATAGACGAGAACAGGTGGACACAACAACCTAATGAGCACACGACAAACATGGAACACAGGAAAACATGGAACAAAACTAAACACAACCCAAACCCAAAACACAGACCATGACAGTACCCCCCCCTCTAAAGGAACGGATCCCAGACGTTCCCCAAACAACAACCAAAAAGTCACCAACCCAGGGTGGGCGGAAGGGGGCCTGGAGGAGGGTACAGAGTCCACCCCTCAGGTCAGTCTGGTGGCCATCCAGGCCACCCGAGGTGAGGTGCTTGGCTGAGCGGTTCAGGAGGCAGTTTGGTGGCGTCCAGGGTGACGCCATGTTCTTCCCGCTGGGTCCTGTTCTGGTCGGTTCATTCTGTCATGAACATGGTGAGGGCGACGGCGAGGAACGCAAGGCAAGAACATGGTGGACCCAATTGCAGGGAAGCAGGGAGGCAAGGCAGGAGTGCGGGAATCTCAAAATAATAATATTTAATCAATGATAAAACAACAGGCGACTAAGACAAAAACAACTGGCGACTATGACAAAAACAACTGGCGACTATGACATGGCAAGACATGTGACAACGACAATGAACCGACAAGGACTGAAAGAACCCAGGGAACTAAATACAAACAAATTGACGAGACAACGAGGAACACCTGGACAAGACACGAGTGGCTGGAGAGAGCTGATTGGTCGACACAAAATAGACGAGAACAGGTGGACACAACAACCTAATGAGCACACGACAAACATGGAACACAGGAAAACATGGAACAAAACTAAACACAACCCAAACCCAAAACACAGACCATGACAGATGTATGTTGTATTACACTCACTGGCCAAAATATTAGCTACATCTAACCCTCTTTTGTTTTACCGAAATATCAGTAAATTTCAGCATAATGCGAGCACATTACATATACCTCTTTGACAGTGTCAATCAAAATTAAACATCATTATTTTGCGTAATATGCAGCTATTGTATTGAATCTCATTAGATTATGTACATATTGAAGTGACTAAATGTTGTATAGTCGTGTTGCATGGTATTCAATAATATGCTCAACATAAATACTAAAGAGTTGATACTGCTGTTCATACCAGTTAAGCCTAATGACAACTCTGGCTAAGCAGTCCAGGTAACTGAAGACCGTAAATTGCCCTCAAGTGTGAATGTCAGGTGTAAATTCTTGTTTGTGCCATTCAACAGGCTGGCGACCAGTCAAGTGTGTACTTCGCCTCTCGCTAAAGTCAGCTGTGATAGACTCCAGTTCACCTCCGACACTAGTAAGTTTGGATGGATGGACAACTCTAGGGCTGAAAACCTATATTACAGTGCTCACACGCTAAATCATGTCTCATCGATCGCACCCCTGCAATATTTTTAATTGACCGTTTTTCTATAGATTTTTACAGTAAACTGTTATGCCCTCGCATGTGGGAAAGGAGACCCAATTAGTGGGCAAACAATCTGATGCTTGTTGAATTCTGCTTCACAATGATAGTAGGACCCCATATTTTGCTACGAACACTTGGTCGTTGAAATATCGCCAGCAGCCAATCATAGCAAAGCTGTTTTCCATATTTAAATTGCGATGAGCCATCCAATCAGCGCAATGTTCATTTACATTTCAAATATTAATGAGATTTCAGTTGAATATCAACTGCCAGCAAAAAAGACTAATGATAATAGCTTGAAAAGGGCATTCTGGCCATTTTCGACCCAAATTATCATGCAAACCAATAAAGGACATAAAAGATGATCAAAAATAAATGTTAATAATGTATGGAATGGGACCTTTAAAGCATGTGGGAAGGGTAAAACTCTCAAAAGATGTTTTTCTATGGTCTTTCTTTATCACGGCTTATTACCTATTGCGGGTGTGTCTGGAACGTATCCCCTGAAATAAAAAGGGTTCACTATAATGCTATACTCTTCCATTCTCTTATAAAAACTGCTTGCACATATTAAATTATGCATGTTTGTTTCTTTCGTAACAAATTAGTATTATTGTCTTTGTAAAGGCAGAATAGTGGATATTAAATGGTGGTATTAAGTGGTATTAAATCTCATTTTTGTGTGTCGGTGCCACCAATAGAGAGTCAGCAAGTGAGAAACAGCACAAAGTAAAGTAGAAAACTATTCTATTTCAGGGCTCTAATTAGGGCCCCTTCTGGAGTACATGTTCTAAATGATCTTCCACATTTAATCAAACAATACCACCTGTTCATCTGAGTTCCTCCACTCTTGGCATAATGCATTCTAGGACAGCACAGCTTTTTCCCTCCCTTCCTTGATTAAAATTCAAAGAGCTCAATTAATCCACGAGCCCCCGCAAGCGGCAGCAGCCGCGGGGCCCGGTGCCCAAAACAGCCGACAAGCTATTTCCTGTTCCACCCTCTTGGCTCTCCAGTGAACAGACCTGTGGTGTGTTTGCGAGCAACAGTGAGTGGATACATCACCTCACCCTGTTCAGTAGGGGACAGCAACTTGGACGTGAGTGTGGTTTGCTTTGCGTCTGTTTTTGCCTGCAGTGAATGGACGAGGGTTTATTTTTAAGGCGAAGAAAGGACTTCATTTTCATCAGGAGTGTAAGTGGCTGGGTGTCATCCCACTGAAGATGAGGGGGAGTGGATGTTAGGACTCCTGGAGCAGCAACATTATCTCCTCTTTCCTGGTGGCTGCCGTCTGTGGGGGAACAATGACATCTCACTCTTTGCACATGTGGACTCCTACATCTTCAGTTGACCTTTAGTAGGAGAGCGCCCACGTTCATCTGGCACCACGGTAAGTGATCTGCCAAAACTTTTTAAAGGTGGTTTCCAGAGGTGGCAAAAGTATTCCCGCTCTGTACTTATTACTTGAGTAAAAGTATGGATACTTTAGTTAAAAAAATTTTTTTTTAAAAGACTGGTAAAAGTAGATTCTAATTCTAACTCAACTCCTGTATCTAAGTAAAAATAAAAAAAAGTCTGTCTGTACATAAATACAAAATTAAAATAGTAAAAGTGAAATTTTGGTAAAAGTAGAAGTACTGCTTCAATTCATGAACCTAAATAAAATGTACACTCTGAAATGTACTTGAATAAAATAAAAAATAAACAATACCTGTAACTGACTTACATAAAACTTAACTAATGAGAACAAGCGAAAACATATAATTTACCTGTATGTGTTTTTTTAACAAGACACCTCACATTCACCACAAATTATTCTTGCAGCCGACATTCAAAATTCTTAAATAAGGCCATGGGTGGGGGATAGCTTGCGTCTCCAAATCTGTTGTTGTTGTTGTCTGCTGTTGCTGCTATGTTACACTTTTAAGACCCCAAAATCTCAATCAATTAAGAGCTCAACCACGGTTGATCTTTATTTCTAAGTTTTTTTTACGTCACGTCGTCATCCGCGGAGGTTGGAAAAAGTAAGGAGCCAATTTTGGCAAAGTTAGGTACAATAAAGTACAAATATATGAAAAATCTTTGTTACTTCCTAACACTAGTGGTTTTTCATGGAAAGTTGAAGTTTTTTGGGCCAACCTTTTCCCTTTCAGAGGCCTATTCAGTTTTTATGAAGAGCCATCCTAACTTTCTGTCCATTTTCTATACTGCTTATCCCGTTCAAGGTCAGTGAGCTGCAGTCTACCCAAGCTGACTTCAGGTGAAACGTCAGCTACAATCTGGACGTTGCCAGTCAATCACAGAGCCCATAGACAGACAACACTGTCATTGACTTGACATAAAATTATGAAAAAATATTGTGCAGTGATCTAACATATTGTATGTATATTAGAAGAAGAATTATTCCTCCATTCATTTTCTATAGTGCTTTTGTCCTTATTAGGGTCATGGGTGAGCTGGAGCCTTTTTGAGCTGACTTGGGACAAGAGGCGGGGTACCCCCTGAACTGGCGCATAGTATTAGCATTTGTGGGTTTTGCGGTCTTTTATTATAGTTCTTCCGAGATTTTATTTGCTTTTCAAATTGCCTGGAGGACTGGATCAAAGAGGTTCCCCAACCCTGTCTAGGGAATTAACAACCAGCAACATTAACATGTTCCTTGCGGAGTATTCCTAAAGGTCTTCATAGGTGCAATAGTCACAACAAGAAACATTTGATTTCACTTGAAACCCCAACATGCAAAGTGTATTGTACATTCAAGTAATTTCTTATTATTAATACCACTGCCCCTATAGTTAGTTGTTGAAAACAAGATTGACTGCTGTAGAATAACAAGACGTGGTGTCATTGTCTTCTGCTTTCATCTTAAATGGGATTATCCGGGCCGGAAATGTGGGAGGGTTGCGCCGGAGTCTGTTTTATGGGGTCACATAAACAGCTACAGCCGCCGTCTCATGGTGCTGTGCAGAGGTTATGTCAAGACGCAGTTGGGCTAGCCTGGAAATGCTGGCTGTTTCATTTGTCTGCCCAAAGCTGTATAAAAACGGACATTTGTCTCCGTCTGGTATTTGTGTAAAGCGCTTCCTGCTCGGACAACCACAAACTGCCTGTTTGTGTCACTCTGCATAAAAATACACTTGTTTAGAGAACAAAACAAAAAACGTGTTTTAGCAAGGAGAGGTTCATATTCAAATTTGTCTTTATGTGTTGGATAGTCCAATCATGAGATTCTAGATACCACTTTAAATTAAAAGTCTTGTGCAATTGAAGATGAGCCAGGGTGCTAGCTTAGCTTAGTTTAGCGTAGAAAAAAATTGACGTTTGTAAATCTTAAAGCTCTCTAAAAAGCCCTTTCTAACCACGAATTTAACTAAATTCAGACTTTATGGCCTCCATGTTAAGGATATTACCGCTTACTCTGTAATGTAATAATATACAGTATACCTACAGATATGCCTATGTACATACAGGGGGTCCTAGGCGGCACAAGAAGGCGTGCTCAGTTACATTTATAACCTAGAAGTGTTTTTTATACAATACTTACTGTAATTATGACATTACCAGTGTGTTAGCGTAGGTTAGTGATACATTGAAGTTAATTAGCTGCCGTAGCTGTTGTAAACCGAGGAACAGAGAGCACGTAGCATTGTCATAACATTGCGTTATCCTTTGCTTAGGTTACTAACTACCCTGACTTTAACACGGGCACACATTTTTTACAAGTAAAAATGTGTTTGCGTAAAAGGTAGGCTGGCTCGACATATCTGTCGTGCCAGCCTATTGCAGCTACCTTGTGCTAAGCTAACCGCCTGCTAGCAGGAGCGACAACATTAGCGTCAAGGAACAAGTCTGTTATCACGGCAGTTTATTAAATGTGAAACCATTTATTCAATATCAGCAGACAGCACCTCGCTGTCATCCTCGCATAGTGTGATTTTGCCAAACAGGAAGTGAAGAAGAAGTGAAATTGCCTGGAAAACATTGCATATAGTGATGGTTCTCATTTTTCTGTAAGGGTTAAATGACGGCTTGAAGAGTGGAGTTGTTGACCAGCAATCATTGTGATAATGTCAGAACACTATAATCAGGCAAAAGTTTTTCTGGGGGTCTGCCAAGAGTCATCAGGATAAAGATCAGGGTGGGTGAGTGAGTCGAGCTGCCTGATGGCAGGAACTGGAACAAGGCTAGAGTTTTGTTCTCCCTTGAGAGAAAGCACAAGAGGGAAAAAAAGTCTTGGCTCCCATATACTGTATGTTGTTATTTTAATGATGTGGGCATTGTGAGGGGCTGGGAAATCAGCCATCGTGTTTACATTAAACTTTACGTTAACCGTGGGACCATTGAGTGATGGGGGTATTTACATTATCCCCCAATTTGGAGTAAAAATTAGTTGGTGGGAAAAAGTCTCACTCAGCAGAAAAAAAATAAATAACCACTGTTGTTGGATGTATTTTAAAAACCTCGTGAGAGCCATCATTTCACTGTTGCTGTGTGAAACAAGAGCCAAAGTGTAGCTGTTTGACACCGGAAACTGGAAATGAGTCCCCTCGGGCACCGATGTCATAAATATAAACATCCCCATTGGTTGAGGCCCATGTCGCTGCTGAAGGCTCAACATTAACACAATGTGCTTGGTTCCCGGTGCCGTCTGGAATGTCTATTTCTGGTTTAAAAGTTGCACAAAGAGTGTGATCGTCTCACTGCATGTGATTTTATCTGGCAGGAGCCGAGGGTCCCGGAGTTCACGGCTTAAAGAGAGACCCTGGAGATGCTAGAAACTTCAAGCTCCAACCAAGATGGAGCCAATTAGGAAAGACATGGAGCTGCTCAGTAACAGCATGGCAACATACGCTCACATCAAAGGTAATGTGTCAGAAATAATGTTCTACATGGACTGCCGCTATGCTGTCTATGTGTAATTTTAGTTGCATTTGGGCTCTTACTGCTATTGGATGTAATAAAAAAGCACTTCACACTGACATGTTCTCTGGCTCTGCTCTTCGCAGAAGTGAGCGACTAAAATGAACAGGTCTCCCTTTGTGTAGAATATATTCCGTCCTAGTCAATACAAATATACCAATTTGGTTGCTATGACCAGCACAGCACAGGCAAACTAACCTTGAATGGATGGATGGATCAATCGATGGATCGATGGACAGACGAATGGATGTTTGATTCAAAAGATTTTGAGCGACGTTTCAGTAAATGAATGGATCATTGATAGATGTACAGATCAGTTGATAAAAAAATTGGTAGATGGATGACTAGATTGACTTATTGCTGGATATTTGATGTACTAATTTTCAGTATAATGGGTTAAATGGACATTAAATGGATAGCTGATCTTTATTGATGAGTGGTCGAATGGATGTTCACTTGATGGAATGATAAATCAATTGATTGATGGCTGGATGATGTATGGAAGGATGAATGGATGTATGGATGGATGGTTGGATGGATGGTTTCTTTGCAAGAAACAAATCCAGTAAATGCAACAGTGACCGTTTCGGTGTTGGTAAAAGAACCAAATCCCCCCCCCAAAAAAAAAGAACCTGGCTTGCGCTGACCAACAAATCAGGGGTCAGAAAAATACTGACATTCTTTAGGGCCAGCACTCTGGCCCTGTGAGGACAAATTTGATTTGAGGACAAATCTGATAGCTTCAAGAAACAATCCCACTGGTAGTAAGTAAGTAAGTTTAACTTACATCAGGCAGCACTAATGATTATGAAGCCCTACAGCAGATGAGACTGACATGGCAGCACAGAAGCTAAAATCTGATTGGACAAAAAATATGACATCCCCAAGTTCTGTGGAAGCAGTGCAGCCAAAAGAAATGCTGAAATGAAGACAGTAGATTGTGAGTAATAAATTAATACAATTCCACGGAAAAAATATTAGAATATAGATTGTAAATGTAGTTCAGTGCTTCTAGGCTTCCACAGTTAACATATGGTTTAACATGAATTGTGTGCAATTGTGTGTCTGTCCATACAGCCAACCCAGAGAGCTTTGCCCTCTACTTCATGATGGGCGTCTGTTTTGGTCTGCTCATGGCGCTGTGCCTCTTGGTGGCCGGCATCACCTGCAGGTCTCGCCGCCGCATCGGCAGGCCAGCTTCATCACCTGAGAGGAGGCAGCTGAAAGAGTCCAGCGAGGAGGAGGAGGTGGAGGACGAGAGCATAGCGGAGGAAGAGGAGGAACAGAGCCACAAAATGACTCTTGTGCCGATGGACGAGCGCAGCACCAAATCCAACGGCACACTGAAGAGCGTCGATGTGTTTGCCTCGGTCGAAGAGCTAGAGAAGGCCCGACGTCTGGAGGAGAGGGAGCGTATCATCAGGGAGATATGGAGGAACGGACAGCCCGACATCCTGGTCACCGGGACCGGAACTATTGGACGAGTCCATTACCACTAGTGTCCTACACCTAAATCCGAACAATAGAATGCTGCAGATGTCAACATAATAGTGAGCACTTTTTGTTCACTTTGACCATGATGACCAGGGGGTGGAGCCTGAGCCCTGCCGAAGCCCAGAGTGTGGGGAGCAATAAATGTGTTATTATTAATGCAGGTAGCACTGCAACACACACACACACACACTGCCTCTACAACTTAACCAAGCAATAAAGTATGCGCCCATTATCAGAAACTAATGCTTAACTAATGCTAATCTATGCATCCACCAAAACTTAATGCAGCTCTCTATATACCTTTTGGCTTTGACTTAATACCAGGGCGGGGGCGGGGGTCACACCCATGGTAGATGTGGGTGTTTCTGCATGAAAGTGCCTCTGCATGATAGTGTTTCAGCAAGTGTAGTCACTTGAAAGTGGCTCAGAATCTTCATCCAGCCTAGCTGATCATATCATGGGCAGAGAATCTCGGGCCACAGCCCGATTGTGTAAATCAGGAAGACTGATGATAATTTAACATCATAGGCTGTTCTGTGGCTATTTTCATGGTTATATTAACCTCATTGTGTTACACCGTCGTCTATCATAATGTCCGTAGTCCCAAATAAAGCAATGTTTTGTTTGTACACTTATCCGTTACAATCATAATGCTGGGTCATTTGGCGCATTTTACATTACAGCATCATTGCGAGAAGAAATGGCCAATATTTACTCTCATTCTGCAATACTACAGTACTAAACTAAAAATAGTTTTTGGCGCAATTTGATTGAAATTACAAGGGATCGTTTCATTTGTTTATCCTGAAGAGAATACACGATTTAATTTATTGGCTTAATGACGTTCTTGGAAACCCTTACATGGGCATCGTGAAAGGAAAATAAAAGGGACTAATAAATATTATTTAGTTAGGACCACAAACGTTTCCAAAAGAAGCACTTTCTGGGTAAATTTCTTTCAGCAGACAGACTTCCTCCCAGAGAAAGCCCCCAGTTTTCCCAGCATTCCCACCGGCTGGTGTCACTGACCCTTACAGTCCATGTTTCTCTTTCCACACAATTCCCAGCAGCCTCCCAACAGCATGGCTCGCTAGTAAAGAGATGTCTGTTTAGTTCTATGAAAGAGCCATTTAGTTTAGTCATACTGGATATGTATCGAGCTTCCCGCAGTGAATCCGAGCGACGTCCCAAGAGAGTAAGTCAATTTTCTGTTGGCAAAGTCCTCCTCTACCCCCCTAACCATAAAAAGGTTCATTATGCAGTAGGTGGAACGCCTGGTTGTCATGTTTTGAATGGGTGAGGCTGAAGAAGAGATTGCTGTCTGGACAGAAAACACCTCAGGATAATGAGGCACCCGTGATGCATTCTGACAATTAGCTCACTATTACTGTGTGACTGATACACAGTCTGCTCACATTGTGATGAGCTCGGGAATGAGGGAATTGATTATGAAGCATATTTTAAAAGAATGGATTCTATGTTCCTCTGCAGACTTGATTCTGATCTTATAGGGCAGTGGTGGGTAAAGACCAGCCTGCAGGCCACATGCATCACGCTCGTCTAATTCGGCTCGCTGAACATTTATATGATCAAAAGTCCTATAACATTTGTTTTTTCCCCTTCTAAAATTGGTTCATTCAAATGTATTTATAGATTTAGATTTATTTTTCAAATAATTTCTCATTAAATTGGGTATCATAAATTGTAGACTACCCTTAAACACACACACACACACACACACACAAAAGCCAACTATGTTGCATTGCAGTTATTAGCAAACTCCAATAAATATATTTCTGAACAGTCCTCTTCAGTGTCATTCAAAACGGAGTATAATTTTTTTCTAATTACAGCTCTTTTTTTGGATTTCAGATGGTTTAACTAACATGAGCGAAATAATTTCCTAAGCATGTCAAACAATACTCTTACAACACATTTCCAATATTGAAGAAAAGGAAATTTATTGAAAATTAAAAGACATATGATAGCGCTTCAACAATACAAAAGTTGTTAGCTTCATATTAATCAGAAAACAAAAAGAACCACATTCCCACAGTTGTTGCCTACATGCAGTATGGACAGTCAAGAGATTTTAAAGTCATTCTTAAAACATCTTGTTAAAGGTAAATTAGTTTTGTCAAATTTAGGGGTTCTCATGTCTGCTTTCATGACAATTTTAAACTGACACTTAAAAACATACCTCCACCCAAAAAAAAACATTTAACTTGTTTCCCCAAGTATTACGGACAAGAGAGTTTGCAACTGTGTAATTATTTAACTTTGCTTGTAAATCAAAACTCCAAAACATAAAAGGCTATGTCCTTTGCTAAATTATCTAAGACATGTAAACCTACATTGTAAGTATACATACTTATGTCTAAAGCAAAGCAGTTTTATTTTGGGGTGGACCTTTTACATGAAAACACGCATGTTGCCGATAATCACAGACTAAGTGGTGCTACAATACATATATTTAAAAAAATAATAATTTGGGAAGGGCTGAAAAAAAGTTTCCAAAATGGCGACAATGAGCAACTACTGATTGGTCCCGTGGGGAGAAGCATTAATTGCATTCATGCAGTTTTAACATCAAGACGTCATCGGGGGGGAAGTGTACAAGAAAATGAGCATAAGTCT
This sequence comes from Phyllopteryx taeniolatus, assembly GCF_024500385.1. Classification (NCBI taxonomy): domain Eukaryota; kingdom Metazoa; phylum Chordata; class Actinopteri; order Syngnathiformes; family Syngnathidae; genus Phyllopteryx; species Phyllopteryx taeniolatus. The sequence goes on from NC_084522.1 coordinate 11,439,873, forward strand.
CCCTCTGCTTCAAACTGCAAAAACACTTACATGGAACTGTATTTTTTTTATCATCTAAGGCACAAATATTTTTTTATTTCTTTCCTTAGGTTTTAATTGAATGATGACGCCTCAGTACTCAACAATCAACCATGTATTCATTGAAAACGACATAAAAACAGACCAATTTCTTCACTTGGGTTATAACAAGAATTAAATGATAGGAAAGAAGAGGATAGATAAGGGAGGGGGAAATGTTTTCTCTCTTTTTTTTTTGCCAATACATGGACACAATGACGAGGGGTGTTTAGGTTTTCAGGCCTTCGTCAGCATTCTTGGTGTCTTTATGCTCCGCCTCGATGTTGTCATCTCCCATCTCCGGCTGCTCCGCGTTCTGGAACATGTCGTGGGCCCACTTAGGGCTACTGCCTCCCTTACGGTACACGAAGCGTCCCCGGCGGGGCATGAAGGACCCCCGGCCCCGCCCGCGGTTGTCCACCCAGTTTTTCTCACCGTCGCGGTCATCGTGCTGGAAATTAGACACACCATTAGGTCACAGGTTGCTGACAACACAAAGACAAGGCAAAAATGAAACCAGAGGCCAACTAAAATTTCACTTTTACTTTTTTTTTTTTCTAAATGTCCAAGTGGAGCACTGGGTTTGCACCTTGTCTGCGTACTTCAGTTATGGAGTTACAATGTCTAATCTCCGTCAGTGAGTGAACATTTTAGTTTCATGTTCTATATTTTGTCAGATTTTCCCCCCTCCATCTATCAAGCAGTCTTTTCAGTCAGATGGCTATTTATATAAATCGTTACAATATCAAGCACTCTATCCCAGTATTAGCCTTATAATTAAACCTGACAGGAAATAGATTGTGAAAACTTAAGTAGAATACTAAATTTCATTCTTTCAACAAATTGCTAAATGTAAGAATCTGACAAATGACTACAGAAATGTTCTTTAAAGTGGAAACTAAACTTTTTTTGGGCAAGAATATGTTGTATGTGCCACCACTAGTTTAAAAACAGTATGCTGATTAATATTGCATTCATAGAATAAAAATTACAGAGATTAATTAATCAATTTTCATCCATCACAGGGGTTGCCATGTTGGGGATTATCTCCCCCTGATGTCGACTAAAATTCAAAACCAGTGTAAATCAGTTTAGCGGACTCCCATGTATGTTGCTATAACTAGCATAACGATATGTTGATGACATGATGGTTTGAACCTGAAGTTGCAAAAATCTTGTTCAAACAATCATGTAAATCGCAGCTATGCTAGTTATCGCGGCATACACGGGGAGTCCGCTAAATTGGTCTCCGGGTTGGGTCACGTGACGTTCGCAATGCAAGCACCAGAGCAGTTATGTTTTTGGTTGACAGAAGAGTTGTCAACATTGGCTTCCTGAGATGGATGAAAATTCAATTTAATTCCATTTCCACAAACGCAAAATGATTCCGAACTTCATCTTCAACTAGTGGGGGCACATTGAACGTATTTTTGAAACAACAATAAAAAACAAGTGTTTAGTTTCCCTTTAAATCTACAATAAAGGTCCACATGGAGATGTAATGTTATTGACTCACCAAGTAATACTTCCTGCTCTTGGGCGTGTACTCAGGATCCCATTCCTCCTCTGGGGGGCGCCCTTGAGGGTTCATGTTGGCAGGGTTGCCATTGCTGCTGCTGTTGTTGTTGTTGTTGTTGCCTGGATAATTGCCCCTATTCCATCCTCGCCCTCTCATCCTGGGGAACTGAAATTGGAAGAGCAAGTCGCATTGCAGTCAGATGACTGTTTCGTTCAACTCTACTCACTGGAGAGAGAAGTAGAAGTGAGCAGATCAGGTGTAAATATGGGTCAACGTTCTGCAACTCAAAACGGCTCAGATTAAGACCAAATAAAGAGCAGGCAAGTTCACCGATTTGTGCTACGTTACCTTAGGTAAAAATTCATGTAGTGCAAGAACTATGCAAGACAGAGAGTCATCATTATCAGCAGAGTCAGCCGCATAATGATCCTTAGCATAAAGGGGGTGTGAACAGAGCAAGGAAGTTATAGAGAAGTGACAAAAACACAGGAAGTGAGCCAAGCACAGGCGGTCACTTACAAATCCACGGCCTCTGCCTCTTTCCATGTGCTGGCCCTCAAAATCCCGTGGGTGCCCTCGGTCCCCGTGGCCACCGTAGTCCCGAGGAGGGTAGCGCTGGTGAGCGAAGCCCTCCTCAAAATGGTCCGGCCCATCTCCCATGTACTCCTTGCCTCTGAAAGATGGTGGCGCAGTGGGGAAAGGGGACGGAGAAGATGACGACGAGGAGGAGGACGGTGAGCGATCACGCTTTTTCTTCCCTTTCCTGCAAGCAAAAGAAACATTGGGTGAGAGTTTTACAAGTGACGAGAGAACAAACTGTTTTTTTGGGGGGGGTTTTGACACCATGAAGGATGGTCCACTCACTTGGATTTCTTGTGGTGCTTTCCAGATTTCTCAGAGGACCTCTCTCGGGAGCCTCCGGGACTCCTGCCCGCCTCGCGCCTGTAGTCCTTCCCGGCAAACCTCTTACGCCTTTCAATGTCCAGGCGAAGGTCCATCGTGTCCCCTTTGAACTTTTTGCCTGAATCCTGCAGTGAAATGCATTTAGTCGTCAAAAAGAAGCAGTTGTCAATTCCAAGAGGTAGTTATGAAACATGACTCAAGCCCCGGTGCTGGTAATAGATTTGTGAGCTTAACTCTTCATGTAAATACACTTCCAATTGACTCACATTTATCAGGTATTGTATCGTCTTCAAGACCAAATGTGTACTCACAGTTAAAAGTAACTGGTGTGCATTTCAGTTACAGGCTGTAATAATACGTCACAGTTCAGTATAAAACAAGAAGTACTGATGGAAACCAGCAGCATGCATCACTTAAACTGAAGAATTTAATGTTACAGCAGTTTTGTTGCTTCAATTGTTTCTTTTCATGGAAAGATACTTACAAGGTTAAGGCATTGATAAGCGTCCCATGAGAGGCTTGGACTCAGGATCATAACTCCCTTCCTTTTAGCCTTTGCTTGGGGTTGGTACATACCCAATCAATAACCATATCTCATAGGGTGCAGGCTTGCTTGGCACTTACAAAACACAATTGGGCTCTTTTGATTTAGAAATATGCATCCTTTGAAAGAAAAGCACAAAGCTGAACACTGCCGTTTTGGGTCGTCTCAAATTCGGCTGTGGAAAATATGTCAAATTTCTAAACGACAGGTCACCTTGAAGCTCGCCTCGTCCATATCCTCAAACAGGTGAGAGTGCCTCTTAAAGGCACTGGGGGAAACATCAATTCTCCTAAAAGAGAAGAGAGCAGGTAACCTGAAAAACTGACAGCAATTTTGTGTTGAATCCTTTGATTATGGTCAGATATGTATTACAAACCTGTGGATTTCTGGGCTCTTCCTTGGCTTAATTTCTACCTCTGCAGCTTTTCTTTGGTACATGGCGAAGCGCTCACTTAAAGTCATGTCTGAGGAGGGGAAGTGCTGAGCTGCAAGAGCGCGAAAGAGAGGTATTAGAATCCGCAAGAGTTATTCACACACTTTCAAACACAACAGCAGTCACTACTAATGCATTAAATGGCTCACAAAATGATGTCCAGCTCATGTAGTCAAAGGTTCTGCAAGCCGGAGTGAGTTAGCAGCACTGTACCTTTGATGTAATGCACAATGGACACTATGTGCTGAGCAAAAAGCTCAGAGGGGCTGCTGCAAAGATGAGCGGACTGAATATTCTGGAAGATTGACCGAAACTCTGGATCTTTCTTAGAGGGATTCAACAGATCTCTGGACATGAAGCGATTCTTAGCCGTAGAGGAGCTGAGAGAGAGGAATGAGAGATGACAATGAATACAAACATTTCTCTAATCAGGTTCAAATTACAGTGTCTCACAAGAGTGAGTAAACGTTTCACATTTGTATTGTGTAAATATTTTATTCTCTCTTTTCATGAGACAAGGCTGCATCAATAACTAGCCTACAATGCAGTCAGTGTAGCAGGCAATGCTTCTTGACAAGAGATAACTCTAAACTGATGGTTTTTTTCTAGTGGCCAAAGCATCTTTAATCCACACCTCCAATCTTGTCTAACTGATTGGCTCACACTCTGATTAGCTCTTGGAGAACCTGTAGCCTAAAGATTCACTTAATTTTTCCCTCCCTGTCCTGTGAATATTTACAGTAATTTCTAGTGTATAATGCACATTCCCACCCCAAAAAAATGTCAAAAGTACGCATTATACATAGGTATAGGGGAAAATGAAAAGAAAACCTTACATCGTATAAATGTATGCCGCCACCTAGAGGTTATGAGAAAGGTGTAGCCTACACTTTTATTCCAATATGACAGGGGTACATATGACTGCATATATGTACAGTTGTGCTCATAAGTTTACATACCCTGGCAGAATGTGAAATAAATAAATAAAAAATTAAATAAGCCCGATGACTGAACCATCGTTAATTTCTTTATAGTTGTGTTTTGTTTAATGATAATGCTTTTCTGAAATGCTTGACAGTTTAATTTGAATCCCATTAAAATAAATGTGTTTCGCCTGGCCCTTCATGTTTTCTTTAAAGAGTTGTACCTGTCTTACAAATTCTCCCTGGGTAACCAAACATGACCGCAACTGTGTTTTCTCTCATTTACTAAATAAAAGTAGGGCTGTGAATTTCAAAATAAGAGCAAGTCAATAAAAAGAATGTTTAAATCAAGTGCTTAACTTCGGAATAATTCTTTGACAAAAACAAACAAAATACAGATAACACTTCATGTTTTGATCATACGGGTAGAAGCCAAATCATGGATTGTAAAAATGCATTATACATAGGTAGAAGGGTTTTCCAAAACTTTGAGGTCGACTTTGTGGGTGTGTATTATACATGGGTGTGCGTTATACGAGAAATGACAGGACATTAAATTCAATGAAAATATGAAAACCTATTTTTTTTGTGTGGTATTAGTATTCTTGTGATTTAGATGAAGACCACACCATATTTCATGAGTACTTTATGGAGTAATTTAAGAAATTCCAAAGGGTTCACATACTTTTTCCTCCCACAGTATGTTTCCAAAAAATGTAGCAGTGGATCTGACTGGGCCTACCTTGGCATTTCTTCCAAAGAAGCAACTTTCAGTTCGAAGTCCTCTCTGGACGAAGCCAGACGTACGGGGGAATCGTCACGAGTAGGGAAGGCCCCAGGGAAGAGTGGCCTGTCCTTGCCTTTGGAAGTCACAGCAGGGGACGGACTTCTTTTGCTTTTCTCTTTCTCCTTCTCCTTCTTCTCCTTCTTCTTGGCCTTCTCCTCTTTCTTGCTGTGCTTGCGGCTCTGATACATCTCCTCTACCATTTTATCCAACGTCTTGGTATCCTCATCTATGCGGCTTTTCTCCTTCAATGACGGGTACGAGGTGGAATAGGTTGGCTCGTCCCCCCACTTCCCGAATATATCGCGAGTTGTAGGCTTGGATTTGCCCGCACTGCCTTCCTCTGTGTCCCTTTCTTTCAAGCCATGAGACTTGAGGAACTCCTCCTCCTCTTCATCAAAGAACGGCATGGTCTTGTCCTCCTTGGAGTCACCAAAAGGAACAGAGATGCTGAAGATGTCTCCAGACTTGATGCCCTTCTCTTGCTCTCTCTCAACACTACTCTTCTCGCTATCGTTACCATCTTCCTTCTCACCTGCCTGCTTTTTGCTTTTGTTTTCAGCCAAAAACCTGAAAAAAAAACAAGCAGCCTTAAAAAGAGAACTGGAAAACTAGAAAATATCCCCACTAACTGACAGAACAAAATGCATCTGGGGCTGTCTAATTAGGTTTATTCTGCTAAAATGCCAAAACAAATCACCTGTGAGGGCTGATGCACCATTACAAAGGACAACAGAAGCGATTGTGTAAGGTTTTGTAAACAACCAAAGAAAGGCAATGTAAAGTCTGAGCAACGTGACATTGTGTGTTGGGGGGGAAAGGCCATCCCAGCTGCAAACAGTACAGACGATGAGACAGTATTTATACTCACGTAATGCGCTTCTTTCTAAGTACGTGGGATTTCAATAAAGTTCCTCTCAGTGCACATCATAGGACAATTGTCATACTTAAAATCAGGAGTCCTATTCCATTTTAACCTGATGATTCATCCAATGATCTTTGGAAAAAAGCTAAAATATTTGAAAGAAAAATTACATTTTGCTGAGAAAATAAAAAAAGCAGGATTCCCATTGAGCTGGGATCAGAGATAAAACAGACATACTTTTTGAAGGCAGCAGAGATCACCGTCTTTTCTCCAGATTTCGCATCATCCTTGGAGAAGAAGCCGAAGCCGCCGAAGGAGGCCGTTTGTCCCGACTTGGGGGGACTGTCAGCAGCCGCACCTTCTTCCTTCTGAGCCGTCTCTGAGCTGACTCGGCTTGTGTCATAGTCGATCCATTTACCTCCTGATGCCTTCTCGATAACGTTGCCTTCTCCTGGCTGCTTCTCCGGTTGGCCCTCATCTTGCTTCTTCTCAGTAATCTTTGAGCTGGGTTTGCCCTTGTTGCGGGGGCACGGGGTGGAGGAGCGCGACCTGGAGGAGCTGGAGGCCCTAGAACGTTGCGATTGCTCGGACGACGAGCGGTCAGAGTGATGGGAGTGCGAGCGACTGGCGGAACGCTTGCTTGGCGTTTGGGAGCGTGAACGTCCTCTCCGGGGGCTGTGGGAGCGGTTGTCCTGGTCACGTTTGCGGTCGTGCCAGCCTCCGCCACCACCACCTTGCCAGTTAGACTTGTAGCCATAGCCGCCGCCTCCCCTGTTCTGATAGTGACCGCGAGGGTAGTAGCCTCGATTTCTTCCACGAAAGTGGAACGGCCTTCGATAGCCCCGGTTGTAGCCCCGGTTGTAGCCCCTGTTGTTCTGGTAGTCCCGGGAGGGATAATTTCGGTAGGACATAGGAGTGCGGGAACGGGAGCGGGAACGGGACCTTGAGCTGAATTAAAGCAAGAGAAGAGGAGAATGTGTAGAGATGCAATTTGTCACAATGGGGACAGAGGAACTTGTGCGAAGAACCTTGATTACATAGGGAAACGGTTTGAAATGTAATTGTCTAAACCAGTGCTTCCCAACTTTTATTGTGCCAAGAGCCTCTCTAATATCTACTCTCTCCTTTATTTCTTACCCATTTCCTCTCTTTGTATTATTACAATATAGCTACAGCGACAATCCGCTTTCTCCTTGTCAATTGCGGCATGTTGTTTGTGGTTCAGTAAAAAATTTAAATAAAGTGGCCAATGTTGTAGGACTGAACAATTATGCCCAAAATAATAATCATGATAATTTTGATAAATGTTATATTATATTAATTAATTATTATTAATCTGGATTATTCCTCATGTTAGGGAAAAATCTTTATTTTTATTGCACTACTTTTCAACAAACATTATGTAACAATTTTCAGTGCAAAATGAAATCTTAAAATACGAATGCATGGTAGATTAATAAAAATAAATGTATCCCCCCCAAAGAATTCTACTTAACCAAGGAATAAAAATAAATGTATCCTCCAAAAACTTCTACTTAACCAAGGAATAATTGAATAAATATGCTATTACAAAGTGCAATCACGAATCGCAACTTAATGGAAGCAAATACAGTTCATGCATAAAAAGCAAACATTAGGCTGTAAGTTTAATTTTTCTGCTTGACCATTGGTCAGTCGTGCATGCTCACAAACTGCAAAGAACTCAAAAGTTGTGACTTCCCTCTCTATTTACACCCGCCGTTTTTTCATCGCACTCAGGCTAGCCGAAAAGTTGAACGGAGCCGCTACAACGGTTGTTAGCAGTGTCTTACCGTGACTTCGAAATAAAAGCTTCATATATTACTACATTGGACGCGAATGCCATTTTAGAATTTTACTTTGAAGTTGGCCCCAGAGCGCAGTACAGGCGCTTAATGAAGCCTTAACCATTCGTTCGCCCCCTTGTGGCTGGCTGACTAGGTTGCGGGCACTGCTGCACATGAAGCACTTTTCATATGCAACAGTGCCCGCATTTTAAATGTAAGAAATCGATTGTGCTCATTTAATAGTGTCAGTCAAAATCGCGATCACAATTAAAATTCATTTAATTGTGCAGCCCTAACATGTTCCGTTACAAAACATTTCCTGATAACGCAGTTTTCCTGTTGCAGTGCGCTGGCTTTGTGTGCGTACGGGTGTGTCCCCAACTATATTCATGTCGTGATTGCCCAGTTCAGCGGGCCAAAAGGGCACCATAAAATATCCAACCCACCCACCCACCTGTGTGTCAAGCAAATGCACACTCTAGGTGAAAAAGCACCTACATTTACATCTTGCACTTGAAGATATATTTAATGATAAACATCATATTTGGGCCTTTAGTGTTCACACGTGTGGGTTGGAAGAGGACAAAAGTGAGTTGATGCAAATGACTTCACGTCACCTTGTCTGCCACTTTCAATAGTGATACAATATACAGCAACCCTTCATTTAGTTAAACACTGAGTAGTCGATAGCGATGCAAATCTATATTTACTTTAAGGCCGCTACGACAATAGCAGGGTTTTTTTCTACATATAAAATTTGAAGGAGGGCACCCCTGCCTAATTTCAGCACAGGCCATCTACAGCTATAAAACATCTGAGATCAATACTGTTAACTGACCAGTGTTTTACTTGTTGGCTGTCATCTTCAATCGCGGTACTACAACGACAGCACGGCACTGTATCATGAACACTCGCAAGTCTGTCCAAAAACAGTCAAATGGCTCAAGCAAAAGGGGCCAAACCACACAAGCCATGAACCTATTATTCACTTATGCAAGTGGTTGATTGTTTGAAGGTAAATTATGTAATTTAATTGCACGATTTAAGAAAATGTTAAATATATAAATAACAATGTGTTTGTTTGCACCAGTGGGGGCAGCATAAGCATGTGTGCGAAAAATCTGAGTGATACCACCTTTGTCACAATTTGATGCGAATCTACAGCAAACCTACTTTTGATTTAAGGCTGCTAAATATGATCTGATGTAAATTCGGTTCAAGAAAAAAACCAAAAAGGCCATTAACTGCTAAAAATGATGAGCCCATCTATTGTGAGTCACTCTGGTACACAAATAGCCGATTTTAACACCAACCCCAAATAATAAATCACAAAAACTTAAAAGGATGTATATGATAAGATAACCTCATAGGAACTAGATTCAGGTTTTGATCGGAACTGGAGTTACCTGTAGCGACGTTTTCTAGATCTTGAGCGGGAGCGGCTTCTAGATTGAGATCTAGATACAGATCTAGACCTGGACTTTGATCTGGAGTTGGAACGGGAAGGTGAGTAGGGAGCCATTTTAGCCCTTATTCCAGATTAAAAATCCCTGAAAAAGAACGGAAACCGATTAATGTGTAAGGTGCTCCTCAATGCTGCAGTGACTATTTGCCTACCAAATGTGCAACAGGGGAGTCAAATACTCGGGATAGTGCAAAGGTTAAAATGTTGAGTAACAGAAGTGCTTCAAATCAACACAAGAAGTGACCCATTTTAAAGCAGGTCTGTACAGATACACTTGCAGAGCTGCTGACAGGCATACAGCGCGACACACTGCCACCTGTTATTTAAAAAAATAATAATAATAAATATAAAAAGCCCCAAGTCCTTCACTTTTCATTTTCCATCAGGAAGCACACGTGACCTTAAACTGTCTGATAAACTTGAAATCATAACCGGTGTGGCGATGACACAAAGAGGCCAACAGGTTGGACAGAGAAATGCTGCAGCAGCTGCAACAACATGCAAACATATGGACATGAGCAGGCAGCACAATGAGACTGAGCGGCGCTTCTGTGCACACAATATGTGCAGCACACAAGTAGTACTCGCAAAGGCAGGCTGTTCTTAAGACAATGCTGGATAAAAGTTACAACTTGTAATTTCATTTAGGGTCTTTCATCTGCAACAACCACAAAAGAGGTCTTCAGGTTGTCAAGATGGTGGTGTATATATGCACAAATGTCAACGTACAATAAAGTGTGTACATTAATCACTGGTCAGGATAGGAAGATAAAAAAAATAAGGCTCACTATAAGTGCAGCTGATCCTCCTAGTAATTCTGGGCCTCTCTCTGATTTGGTCATATTTCAAAAACTATTTTATAAAATATTTAAACAAGAAACAGCTTCAAACTGCTATCATCGTAAATCTATTACTAACTTTACAGGCAATGTTAAATAACTACAGATCTATTATGCATACATAGGACGCATATGAATTGATGTTTCATACACTTCATATTTCATGTACTACAAATTCAGCATTGTATGCATCTATATATCAGGCAATAATATTAAACTTCCCACAATATTACTGTAGCACAATTGGGCTATACCTATTACTCACCATTTACCAACATGCAACAGCATCTGTTTATTTTTCAGATTATTTTTTTTTTTTAATTCAGCCTTCATCAATGCTGCTGTTTTGGTTTGTGCTTTGTTTCTTTCTTGGTGTTTGTGTGTGAATATCGCTGGTGTGACAAAAGTACTTATCTAACATTTTAACAATCATACCAGTCATACAATTTTAAAAAGTATGACTATAAAAACTAAAGTTATGTAATGTTTGACACTCTTAGTTTACAGTAAAACAAGAGAATAACATCTTATAGTTAAGCAAGCTATAGTCCACTAGCTTAAAACTAACAATGCAAAACGCTACAGAAGGGCTAACGAATAGCATTAATGATGCTGTACAAACCTCGAAAACTATTGGAACATAAACAGCACAGCAACATAGGCAAGGCACACACAAGAGAAGCAACACATATACCTCCTGCATCAAGTGGAATAGCATTATTCTGTGTTACTAAGTAGTATTATATTAGAGTGTAATTTATTCCATGTTCAATAAGATTGTATTTTTGAACATTTGATTGTTGCTTCGACACCGAATAAGTGTTATATATGAGTCAAACTTGTCATGTTTAATAGAGGTTTGTGGTTTCAACACTATTTCATTAAAATATAACCTTTTCATTAAAATTGCAAGATGTAAGTGCATTACTCTGTCGGGAAAAAAAGTGGTATCAGAAATGTCTCAAACGCAGTTGAAGTCAGTAACATTTGCATTTTGTCGCAGATTCCCTTTGACAGAGCGGTGACAAAATGGCCTTTTCACCCAATGTGGTGGAATGCCCACAGAAAACAAACGGTCGCTATGGGCTTCGCACTGGTCGTCATGACACTCATACCATTTTGTCCACAAGAAAGAGCACACAACTAGTTTAAAAGGCCCCTTACTCTTCCACACCCGAAGCGGACTTTTTGAGGGCATCGTTGCACAGTGGATGAAGCCGTTGAGTGGCCATTTTGAGTCGTGGAAACAGGCCAACAAGCGCATTTATTATTTACACGCACAAAAACAGACTACTTTTGTTTTTCATGCATGAAATGGTTGCCAGTATAAGCCCTTCGGGCGCTATGTACGCCCTTCAATAGAATGAATAAGGACAGGCTTTCACACGCTTTATCTAGCGGATGTGTAACCAAACACCATGTCTCCATTCCGCATTATAAGCTGGTGAGGATCTAAATACACCATTTCCACCATGTGGGTCTTAAAACAGCCGTGCAATGTCTTTGAATAGCTTGATATCGATCTACCCACCCAACACAAGCTTCATTGCAATCCACGCTGTAATGACGCATTAGTCTGACGCTAAGAGGACATCGAGTAACGCTTCTTAACATCTGATCACAGTGCACTACACTTTAATAAATAAAGTATAAATGTGCGTATTGTACGCATAACATCAATCCACCGCTGTATTTGTCATCGTGGTAACACGTGTTGCAAAGACTGTAGCACGAGAAGATCGGATGCTATGACGTATTAACTGTATACAGGAGCAGATGGTTGACAAAATAATAACGCACATTTGTAAATACATGCAGACCAATACTCGATGCTGAAACCGTCGATGCCGTTCCCGATTGCTTCCATGAAATACGACCATTGACTAGAAAACGTTAATAAACCCTTTTACCTCTTAAGTTAGCCGTTGAACATTTAAACATTTCGAACAGGAACGAAATCTGGGAGCTGGTGTAATTACCTGTGCGGGTTTTGAGAATAATTTGAGCCGTATGTGCGTCGACAGCAACCTTTGTAGGCCGCGCTTCGTTCGAGCTCTGCTTCCTTCCTGTATTTTTCCGTCCCGGGTACAATGTAGCAAAGAAGCTAACTAGCTCGCCGCGAGCAGCAGCTGCGCGACGAAGCACGCGAATAAAGTGACACCTCTTCGCCCAAAATACAACCTGGGAATGTCGAACCAAACTAAGTTAGACATATACGAGGCAAAAACATTTTTTTTGCTTTCCGATTGCAGCTCGTGTGCGGCTTCGAGGATTCGAGCGTTCTCAGCAGCCGACCGTCGACAGACAGCTTAGCTCATGGACGCTATAGATCCAAGTCTCGCGAGACTTATGTGACGAAGTAACACGGGTGATGAATGACAGAATGAAGTTAATAATAATAATAATACAATGTGTAAGTAAAATGCCTTATTTTTATAATAATTCTTTCACATTTTTTTAATTTAAAATTTTATTAATTATGATTAATTCACCAATTTTTATATTAAATGTAGGGATAAGTAATGATTATTTTAAAATAAATTATTTTTTGATTTTTAATTAATCAATATATTGGATTAAACAAGTAGTTGTAAATTTCCATCCCTTTATTCAAAAACAGGAAATTATTTCAAATTGAAAGTGCAGGAAATTCGCAAACCTAAATTAATTATGATTCAATTACTGGTTTGGTCGGTAACTTGTCAGAAAATAAGCAAAAATGTTGATCATTGTTTTCCTAAGTAAAAGCAGATGTTTGCAATTGTCTTATTTTGATTAAATACAAAGATATTCAGTCTGCTTTCATGGAGGACTATAGAAATCGGGGAATATTTGCTGCTGCAATGAGAATTTGCAATTTTAAGTTAAACAATGTCTCCGAACGAATAATCAGTTATCAAAATAGTTGTTTGATAATTGATTAGGTGCTTAGGATAACACCACAAAGAACACCGATACGCAGGTATACAATCCCAATTCCAATGAAGTTGGGACATTGTGTTAAACATAAATAAAAACAGAATACAATGATTTGCAAATCATGTTTGACCTATATTTAATTGAATACACAAAAAAGACAAGATATTTAATGTTCAAACTGGTCAACTTTATTGTTTTTAGCAAATAATCATTAACTTAGAAATTCATGGCTGTAACACGTTCCAAAAAAGCTGGGACAGGTGGCAAAAAAGACTGATAAGGTTGAGGAATGCTCATCAAACACCTGTTTGGAACATACCACAGGTGAACAGGCTAATTAGGAACAGGTGGTTGCCATGATTTGGTATAAAAGGAGCTTCCCTGAATTGCTCAGTCGTTCACAAGCAAACATGGGGCGAGGTTCACCTCTTTGTGAACAAGTGCGTGAGAAAATAGTTGAACAGTTTAAGGACCATGTTACAACGTACAATTGCAAGGAATTTAGGGATTTCATCATCTACGGTCCATAATATCATCAAAAGGTTCAGAGAACCTATTATGGGCGCAAAGTTCAAAAGCCAGCATCTGTGATGTTATGGGGCTGTGTCAGTGCCAATTGCATGGGTAACTTACACATCTGTGAAGGCACCATTAAAGCTGAAAGGTACATACAGGTTTTGGAGAAACATATGCTGCCATCCAAGCGATGTCTTTTTCATGGACGCCCCTGCTTATTTTAGCAAGACAATGCCAAACCACATTCTGCACGTGTTACAACAGCATGGCTTCGTAGTAAAAGAGTGCGGGTACTAGACTGGCCTGCCTGCAGTCCAGACCTGTCTCCCAATGAAAATGTGTGGCGCATTATGAATCGTAAAATACGACAACGGAGACCCCGGACTGTTGAACAGCTGAAGCTGTACATCAAGCAAGAATGGGAAAGAATTCCACCTACAAAGCTTCAACTATTAGTATCCTCAGTTCCCAAACATTTATTTTTAATGTTGTTAAAAGAAAAGGGTATATAACACAATGGTTGAGTTTTTAAAAAATTATTATTTCCGTAATTTCTCGTGTATAATGCGCACCCATGTATAATACGCACCCCCAAAGTTGACCTCAAAATTTTGGAAAACACTTCCATTTTTACAATGCCGGATCCTGCTTCTACCCATATGATCAAAATATGATTGTCTGTATTTTGTTAGTTTTTTTTCAAAGAATTATTCTGAAGTTAAGAACTTTATTTGAACACGTAATACTTTGTTCTTATTTACTTGCTCTTATTTTGAAATTCACAGCACTACTTTTATTTAGTGAATGAGAAAACACACAGTTGTGCTCATATGTTTGATTACCCAGGCAGAATTTGTAAGATGGGTACAATTCTTTAAAGAAAACATGAAGGACCAGGCGAAACACATGAAATTTTATTTTAATGGGATTCAAATTAAACTGTCAAGCATTTCAGAAAAGCATTATCAATAAACAAAACATAGCCATAAAGAAATGAATGGTGATCCTGTCAACAGAAGCCCAACGTGTCAAAAAGACTTCACAAGTCAGCACAGCACGCAGTGGACGGAGTCCACTCTCATTGACCTCTAACCAATAGAAGCAAGCGGTTCTTATTAACGCTCATTTTCTTTCGCAACGCAAGTGTTTGACACTTGAACGCACCGCAGTTATTATTAACAGTGACAAGCTCTCCTTTGGCTTCTTTGTCAGACTGCATATGTCTCCTTGTCTGTCACTCACCATTATGGGCTGTTAACAGTCTCGCTCAGAGGCGTGGATACCGACTAAGAAGGATGACTTTGACCGAGGAGGTCAGTTCAAATAATAAAAAAAAAAGGCCTAAATTCTACTCTCAGTGGAACTTAAGCTTAACAACACGATATAATTCTACATATAAGGTGAGAATTGAATGTTTTAATATTTGTGGCATAATTTATCTTTTAATGCAAAACAGGTGGTTGGAAAGCAGTGGTGGTAAGTGACAAAGTACAAAAAATTACGTTGATTTTGGTGGTACTGTATTTTTACTTTCCTTGAGTATATACTTTTCTTATGACTTCTCACTATTACTCGCTGCATTTGTAAAGAGATAGCTACTTTCTAACCCTTACTTAGTCATCAACAGTCATGACTGATTGATTGATTGATGGATTGACTGCAGTGTTATAACCAAGCAATGAATATTTGAACACAAACGGTAGGGCAACAAATGTAAACAGATAATATAATAATACTCACAGGCATTTATTCTTTATCCTCTGCGAAGAAGGACTAATATTACTGTGGCTTGAATAGGAGTAACTTGTGACTATTTCCATGTACGTATATCTTTATGGCTGTAGTATACTGCCGCAGGTGAAACACAGGTGCTACAACAGAAGGAGCAGCTCAATGTCCATTGATTTAAAGCAAAACATGTCAAAAACTGTTTAATTCTTTACATTCTATTAATTTTAATTCATTACATTTTATTAATTTATGCCATTACTGTATGTTTTTACTACGCACGCTATTATAAAGTACTTATTTTTTCTGGAGCGGAATGGATTAATCAATCAATTAATTAGATGATCAGAAAATACAATTTTACAAATATGATGAATATCATGTATGAGAACAAACCCATGGCCAAGCAACATACCCAAGTCATTAAAAATGAGAAATACTTACAATAATGTGTTCCTTCATGCTTCTTCAATACTTGTATCATGACTAAACATAACAGCACACTGCTGTACACACATGGCATGCAAGAAGTAAATGTTGAAAACAGAAAAGTCTTACCTTGCAGGGGAGAGTAAAAAGGCCACAAGCAAGAAAGAAGTGATATGTTATTGTTTCTGCATTTATATAGAAAACAAAACAGAGGAAGAAGAAGGTCCAGTGAAAGGTGTTGCCAGCCTGCACGCAGCCGACTAAACTGAGTGACAAGCACTTACTGAAAGCGCATCTGATTTATAAATAGTCCACCCTGAGAAGGCATTCCAATAAAGTGGCGATGCATCGGGGACAACAAATCCATGAGATGAGCACATCGACAGCTCGTCATCACGTCAACACCCCCTTACTCGAACAGAATATTTCCATGCACAGAACATATCAATACAACTATATCATTCCAAAACTACTCAGTGCGATAATGTAAACCCGCAGATTTCTCCCTGACTTATGTCGTAAACTTTGTTTCAATTTCTGTGCCGGTCTCTGATCCTTTAATTGCACCATGGGGGTATAAATACAGTAGTTTTCTGATTCTACATAAAATTATGATAGTCGCCAAATGTTTTAGCATCTTATGCCACAATAGTTTGCTTACCTGATTCCTTACATTCTACACTCTATGTATTGCAATGACAACAAAGCCAGTGTTTGGGACCAAGCCCTGCTGTAAATAGTGAAAATCTGCAACTACTTGACGCCCCTCCCCTTATAACTGCCTATAGATGCCACAGGATGGAGGCAGGGCACTGCTTTTGTCTCAATAACTCAACATTCTTCAACATCGTACCTTGATACCAGAATGCCAAAATATGGTGGCAAAGCATCATCTCTGTAATTAAGCTCCTCAACTCACTTCAATATAGTTCCTTTGCACCATGTTGCCACAAGATGGTAGTAAGCACTTCTTTTGTCTATATAAAGCTTCTTAACTCACTTTAACATAGTTCCTTGGCACCAAGATGCGACAAGATGGCACCAAAGCAATGCTTTCAGTGCTTTGGCCTGAGCACAAAAACAGTGAATGGGTGAGTTTTCCTGCAAATAATGGAGCCCCCCCCTCCAAAAAAAACAAATAAAAGAACAGCGACTAGGTGAATTTTCAAATGCCAAACCACCACTATTCGAGGAGTCACTGTGTTATAGTCAGTTCTTCTTTGTTTGTCAGAATTAGTAGTAATTAACGCACACAAAAAATAGAACTGTATACAAACTATAGTATATGAACGTAATTAAAGAAACTGAACATTTACTTCTGTCTAAACAGACACAATATTGGAATTGATTTGAATTTGACATGGAGAATTGCAGTCTCTAAAATTTAGGGCTTAAAGGTTGAAACCAAGACTTGTATATCACGCATGTGCACCGTTAAGCAGCAGTAAGGAAAGCAAAGCAGTTGAGGAGTGGAGGAGAAGCTTTGCACGCAGAGCTTTGGATGGCGTTCTAATTGTGGCCACGCAAAGCAGAGCAGAGCAAAGACAGACAGCACACGTCACCCTGCAGCTGGCATTCAGCACACATTCGCAGCTCGTTGCCAGGTGAAACAAGGCCCAGTGTAGTATGTTAGGAATTTCAGATACAGGTATGTACCACATGAATAGCCCACAACGGCTTATAATTTGATTGCTAACAGGGAGCGGGGCTGTAAATCTCACGTACAGACCTTTAACATGCAGCTGAGGTCATTTAACCTCTCTGTGCAACGTGAAGCTACAGCCAGACAAATTCAGCAAAAGGACATCTGTTCAACGCGGACACAACATTAGGTACACCAGCACTATCTAATGAGATGGAATACAAGAGCAAATCTTTTTTTTTTTTTATAAAGCAAAACCTGATTTTAGACTTAAATTTGGGTATGGCTGCTACAAATGGAAATCCTGACTCCATTTTGTGTCGGTGCTTCCATCTACTGGAATGTAAACACATGACACTACTGTTGGCTTCAGCAACTGAAAATTTCCATTAAAAAAAAGAAAAAGGGAGTAGGTATCCTAATAGATTTACAAGGTAATAAAAAAGGATACTCAGCTCCACATCTCCCGTTTCTCAAAAATATGATGCAGAATCTACCACTGACTTTTATTTGCAAAAAAGAAAAAGAAAAAGAATGCAGACACGCTTTGCTTCCCTTCCATAAAGCTTTATTTCACAGATCCCCTGCAGCAGGAGGCCTATAGGCAGCCAGGCTCATTATACATTTACATAGACTTGTCTGTGGCCTGTCCATACAATGCTCCTCATGTTAAATAACTCAACATTTCAAGACAACAAAAACAACAAACACACATTGTTCAACTTAACAATATCAGAACAACGGTAATAATAACAACCATTGTCATTTTCCCCCAGGGGTCTTATACTGTATTTTCAAAAAATTCAGTCATCTTTAAGGTGCACTGTAAAATCTGCATGTGACATTTCAATAAAACTTGCACCAGAACACATGTTGAAGACAGAGAATACTGAATGATATATTTTTGTCATTCTTTTGGATGAGTGTCCGCCCCCCCCCCCCCCCCCCCCGCCTCCTCCTTTGTCCTCCGTATCAGATCCTGCATGTTGTCATGGAGTCAGCACAGGCATGTTGTTTGTTTGGCACACTATTTTTTGTTTTTCACTGTACGTATAAACAGTTGTGGTGTGGCATGAATCTCTATGGTGAAGCGGAGACATAAGGCGAGTGTTCATGGTTGTGTCGGGGAATCACAGGACCTCTGCAAGGGAAAGGCGAGACACATGAGGGAGAGACTACTGTATGTCTTAAATATCTTCATCTACTAAAACTGATTCTCAAAGAGCGGTAGAAGTAGCACTAGTAGTACAAGACAGAATCGCTCTTCAGTTGTATTTAACTTTTAAGTTCAAAACATTGGCATTTGATCTTTAAAAATTGTTTGTTTTTAACCATTACGTGCAATATATTTTAACTGAATGAGTAATTAAGTACAGTTTTTTTTATTTGACTATATTTAAGCCCATTTATTTATCTATTGTATTAAGCATCTTCGTGTGTTAGCAGGCTAACAATTTCAAAATTTGTAAACATAAAACAACTGAAATGAACATAAGTGATAATTTGGGGATTCACTGCCTAAAATCACTCAGATGATAAAAGTTGATTAGTAAAGATGAAACATACAATTTTGTGTAATTCATTCATTCTTTTAACAAAAAAAAAAAAAAAAAACCCACTAAAGGCTATTGTTCCCACACACACTTTAAATACCTAACTGAGCCTACTTGAACCCTGTTGTGAACTAAAACAGCAGCACCGCGGGCCAGCCCCGGCCCTCCATATCATTTTATGTGGCCCTAAAAAGTTTGCCACAATTTTACCTTACCTTCAGTTCAAAAATCAATTGCACCTAATCAATTGTTTGGAATTTTGGAGCTTCTAAACCACGGGTGTCGAACTAATTTTTGTCGTGGACCACATTGTAGTTTTGGCTTCCCTCATAGGGCCCTTATGACTCTGAAGCCATATAAATGAATTATCACCTCATAAAATTACATATACACAACAAATTGATGGATAACTTGTTTTGAAATCAGAAGGCAAAAAAAAGTGTTCAACTATTATTGAATTTCTTTGAAAAGGGGGATTGGTTACAAAAAATGCTTGCAATATCGCAATAAATCAAGCTGTGGGCATTACAGTAAGTAAGTATACTGTAAAAAACTATGAAATAACAATTGCCTAAAAAATTTTTCACAATTTTGCAGGGGCGCGGACGATGAACAATGATATTGCAGGGAAACACTGTACTGGTAATATTGTTTAATATTATTGTAAAAATGCACTGACCCAAATAAAGGCCTTCATCAAGGCCCAATCTCCTACAAATGCCTTTTTCGCCATGACTAATCCAATAATAAGTGTTTTAGTCTATCATCACTTTTGCTGTGTACCTGCCACATGCTGAGGTTTCATGGGGGCTGTTTTGATCAGGAAGGGCTCTCCTCCCGTGACCAGTCCACTCTGGGGGGCAGCGGGGTTGGCGCTGCTGTTCAGCTGCATCATCTGATCGAACTCGCCGTTGGCCGACACGCCGTTCTGATGACCGGCGGACTGCACTCCGTTCACGACAGGACCGGAGGAGCTCGCAGCAGGTTTCAGCAGGTTTTCGCCTGTCACAAAGATGATATTGTGAAACAAATCCAGAAATGGAAAATAATCATTCGGGTTCTGTTTGGAATAACTCCCCATCCACTATTTAGTGCCCTGTATAGTGAGTTTGCCATTTTCTAGTGCTGTTGGAGGCCCACCCGAGTAGTGTTCAATAACTACTTTTCATTTGACTGATAAGGGAACTATGAAGTCCACTAAATAAAAATCCCTATGGAGTAAACAGGGAGTGGGGAATGGGTGAAATATTCCAAACAAAGCCGAGATGTCAGCTACCTATACTGAGGTCTGTGTCTTTTCCATCAACCTGTGGAGATGCCTTCACATCCTTCTGTAAAGAACACAATAAGGATGTTATTTTGATGAGACAAATGGCCACTTGGTTTTATTTGAAAATAACTATGCCAACTTTTTCTCCGGCGTCGCTCTTGCGAGTCCTCTTCATGATCTCCTCAAGACGCTAGAAACACAGCAAACAAAACAAATAAAAACTTAGATGTTCTTTCCTCAAGATGAAGGACTATGATGAATTTTTAAGGGCAAGCTTTTCTTCACCTTCTTTCTCTCTAGTCGCTCCTGCTCTTCTTTTTGGAAGTGTTTCTCCCTCTCCATGCGCTGCTGCTCAGCCTCTTCGCGTGCTTTAGCCTCGGCCTCCTCCCTCTTTAATCAGATTAAAATGAACACACATGTAAGGAGCTTGTCAACATAATGGAATTTTTGCTTTGCTTTGTTATAACTGTTTTGTTATTGTTGTTTTTAAGTATTTTCTATTGAATTATTATAATGCTTATTTTTGAAAAGTGGGAGTAAGCCAGAGTACCGGGGGGGAAAAAAAACATGCAAGCACGAGGAGAACTTGCAAATCCACACAGGAAGGTTCTGAGATTTGAACCCAGAACCTAAGAATTGCCCACACTAAACTGCTCCTCTGATATTAACTCTTCGCTTCCCCTTATAACAAAATGATTTTATTCATATATTACAACTTTAATCTTGATCTACCTGTATATCCATCCGTCCATCCATTTTTCTATATGGCTTATCCTCACTAGGCGTGCTGGATCCTATCCCAGCTATTTTCGGGCGAGAGGCGGGGTAGACCCTGAACTGGTCGCCAGCCAATCGCAGGGCACATATAAACAAACAACCATTCGCACTCACATTGACACCTACGGGCAATTTAGAGTTGCCAATTAACCTACCGTGCATGTTTTTGGGATGTGGGAGGAAACCGGAGTACCAGGAGAAAACCTACGCAGGCACGATGAGAACATGCAAACTCCACACAGGCGGGGGCCGGGATTTGAACACGGGTCCTCAGAACTGTGAGGTGGATGTGCTAACCAGCCATATATATAGTGTGGACAAGCGGTACAGAAAAGGGTTGGATATATAACTTTTTACTTCAAATATACTGTATACGATGACTGTTTCAGGAAAATATACAATTTTCATAATATAACACATTTTTAAAAATATAAAGTTTTATCGTGAAAATATAAAAAAAAAAGGTTCTTGAAAATGTAAAAAAAACAAAAAAACTTTTATATACCGGGTGATTGAAAAGTAACTCCATAGTTTCTGAACTATAAGTCTTACAAGAAATGAACATGAGAAGAAAGCGTATCGCATGGAGTTTTATTTAAAATTCGATGTGTGCGCCAGCATTAGCCACCAGTTTCTCAACCCGCCTGGGAACCGCATTAACTGATTTCTCAAGCAACTCTTGTGGGATGGAAGACATAACTTCTCCTATTCGCCCTTCAAGTTCTTCCAAAGTCGTTGTTGCCTTTATTCTCATATTATTACTTGAAACTAAAACAATGTTTTTTTTAAGTGTAAAATATATACAACTATGACATTTCATCTTGAAAATAAAAAATATCTAAAAAATATGACTTTTCCCCCCTCATAATATTACGCATCTAATATAATGATAATGGCAATGATAACATGTTTTCTCTATAAAATACAAAGTTATTCTTGTAATATCTCGAAAATATATTTAAAAAATGATCTCAAAAGTGAAAAACTGCCTCGTAAATAAACGATTTTAATGTCGCTGTATATATATTTTTTCTTTTCAGTGTGGCCCTGATCTGATACTCCAGGATGATTTATGCTGCCCAAAACATTTCTGCACACCTCCACCAGGGGGCAGTGCATGGTCAGCCACTTCTGCAGCCTTCACCCCACGGCGGTTGTATACAGCACATAAGTAATAAACTCCATTACATGCTTCACTGAGTATTTACAATTAGCACCAAGCAGGCATAAGTGCTCAAGGGAGCTATGCCATCAAACCTATCATGTATTCAAACTGTTTAATTCTGCTATCTCCATTTTGTGGGCAGGCTAAAATACAGTAGATATGGGCAGGTATCTCATATTTCTAAACAGTGCCCAACACCTTGAAGAGGATAAATAAGATTCCAGCCAGTCTCGATCACTGTCATGTGGGACAATGAATCCATTCAAGGAGAAAAGGGGAGCCAAGGATAGCAGAGAGCTAGGGTCCTGGCGTACACTGATGCCGCTTGTCTGCCCATCAGCCCACCGCAGGCGCTAAGGCGAAGGAGACACAAGCAACACAGGCCTGTCACTATCTCGTCCATCACAATGGCTCCCTCAGCCGCCACTCAGCACTCTTATGGAGGTCACCAGCTGGCATGTGCCCGGGCAGACAAGGGGCCTCTCTGACTATTAGGGCTCACGTGCCACGCATCTAATCCATGACAGCAGTGTACATATTTCCCCCCTTTTTTTAATCTGCCTACATGCCAGACAGCTCCGGCATCCTCCTATGCATTAAGCAGCCCAGATGGTAAATGGCCTCTCAGCATGGTGGTGGTGTTCACTGGTTTCCATGAGCCTTAATGGAAATTTGAAGGCTTTACAGTACCAACAGTATTTACATTTTCATAATATTGGAGACCAGCAGCGGACACTGCCTTCCTCATTTATAGCCCAAAGGCAAAGCATCATATGCAGCCATGGCAACACAAAGCACGCGGAGGAGGTGTGGCAGTTTTTGTGGACAAATACTTGAATTGAATTATAAAGCGATGAATAGTATGACAACTGTTATTGCCATCTTATTAAAATACACAACAAATGAAATTTTTCTGTAGAGAAAAGAAAAGAAGAAATGCAGTAATAAGCTATATATTTTGAGTTTGTTTTAGTATTGTTTGACTACTGTACTTTGATTCGTTTCATTTTTAAATTCTTATCGCGTACTACCACGTATTCAAAATAAAGCCGTCATTCATTCATTCGTTGGTTGGTTCAAGCGTTGACCTGTTTCTGCAGCCTGTCGTTCTCCTCCTGCTCAGCTTTGGCTCGCTCCTTGGCCTCCTTCTCCTCTTCAGCTCGCTGGCCTTCATCCCTCAGACGCTGCTGCTCTGCCATGAAGCGAGCCTCCTCCTCTCTGCGCTTCCTCTCCTCTGCATCCCGCGCCATCGCCTCCTCCTTGAGGATCCTGAGAGGATGCATCCACTTTACACAGTGTTCACATAAACAGTGGTGCCAAGTAACCAAGTACAATTACTTAAGCAGATGTTTTCAGGAATATGTGCTTTACTTTCAGTTCTTCTGAGGACTTTACTTTTACTCTGTATTTTCTACTTGTTACTGGAGTTGAATCAGTCCTTCTACTTTTACCAGTCTTCTTAAAACAAGTATCTGTACTTCTACTTAAGTATCCAGTGTGAGTACTAATGCCACTTTTGCACATACATTATGGCACATATTGGATTACTCCAGCTGACCTATTCTTGTGCTCTTGCTCCTGCCGCTCCTGCTCCTCCCTCTCCCGCTGCTCCCGCGCTTGTCTGCGTTTTCCGGCCAGGACGCGAGCGGCTTCCTCGGGGTCGTTGGTGCCGGCCGATGGCCTGCCGGCCGCCGCGACTGGTGGCGTGACAGTGACAGCAGGGGCGGCGGGATTGCTTGCGGAGTTGACCGCGGGTGAGGCAGCTGGAGTGGGGAGCTCTTCTTTAGCTACAGCACCAGCTGAGGCCTCAACAACTGGTGGGCCGGGTGCGGGAGATACAGTTGGTGCAGCAGCCGACACATTACTGGAGTCTACAGGAGAGGAAAGAGAGGTAAAGGTGAGTAAAGATGTATTACTAAGGAGACAAATGTCCAAAGCTATGCTCAAGTACTGTGAGGCTGACTAATCCACATACGCAGAATCATTAGGTATACCTGCACATTCTAATCATGAGAGCAAATACAAGAACTACACTGCAAGCACACAATTAACAACACCTCAGTTAATTGACACTGTGCCAGAGATATGAATTTAACAATACATTTTTGGGGTTACACTTTTCAGTCATCTAAAACTGTAATGCATTTTATTGTCAGGTGTTTCTTGTATTTGATGCTTTTTATGAAGCCAAATAAGGACATTGAAATATTGGGGGAAAAAAAAGTGTAAATACTTTGTAAAGAGGCTCAATAAATTAAATATTGTAAAAAAGTTCATTTATCGCAGTTCAATTCAAAAAGAGAAAGTTCTGTATTTTACATATTCCGTAAACACATTGGAAAATACTTAACAGAAGGCCAATTGCGACCTAATTTCTTTACTAAAATAATTTTGATTGTTATAATGATATTCTAATTTCTTGCAATATGGATGGCAGCCAAACCTTGGAGGATGGATATCATCACCATGGTTACCACACTCACCCTTTTTCTCCTGCGGAGTGTCAGACTCCTTTGGTTCTTGGCTCGTTTCCACAACGATCGTAGTGACCGTCTGGGGCTGCACCCTGGCGGGTGTCTGGGCCCGTTTGGGTCGGGTCTTGGAGCCAGGAGGGGGTGTCTTCTTACCCGTGGGCGTCTTGGAACCCGCCGCTGGTACCAACGGCGATAAGGGACGACTTTTGGGAGGAGCGGGCGATGGAGGTCTGGTTCTTGGCTTGGGGGTGCTAAGATAGGAAACACGCAAGCGAGGGAAAAAGTGATCTCGAAAGGAAATGAGATTGCCACACTGTCAAGAAAAACACAGAGGTTCAAGGTACAGTCGTGTATAAAAACAAAAACTCGGTCAAGTGGAAACGCATGTGAGCGAGACTCCACTTTGTGTTGACAGCATTCTTTGGATCAAGGGAGGTAAAAGATGAAAGTGTCCGTTGATAAAAGCCAGCTTTGCCTGAGAGCTTCTCACTCTCATTTAAACGGACGACGTGCTCATGCCCACAATGATGCCTGAACCATGTCCTGCAGAACTCAGATAAGAGCATCTCGGGCCATCTGTTAGAAACAACCCTGCTCCAAGAATAAATTATTTCTTCCAATGCCGGATAAACAGTTTAAAAACATGAAAAAGGGATTTGTTTCCATTATCATGGGATGGTTTGATGTATAAGAGCAATACCTGAACTCTGGCTGGGATCTCCTTGTGATTGTGGTGGGCGATGCGGTCTGTCTCTTCTTCTGTACCTTCTCTTTTGTGAGAGCGCTCTTCTCTTTCTCATTCTCTCTCTCCTTGTCCTTCTTCTCTTTCTTCTTTTTGTCAACCTTGAAGGGGACAAGAACAAAAATGGAAGTTTGTCGAGGCAATATAAAGCAGCGCTGATGTAACTATCCATTGGTTACCTAGCAACACACGGTGCCTCAGGTTTTATTCATATCGGCTTTAAAATACGTTTTAAGCATTGTTATTCATATCATATTCCTATTATCCTTCTATTATACTTTATAAGGCAGCTCTGAGGGTAAACTCGCTCTGAGGCTCGCAACTTTACACGCAAACTCACTCTGACTGAGTTCACTTTGCTGTTTGGCAGCCAAATGTATTTTTACCAGGCTGCAGTGAGAAGTCATCAATATTCAACAAGATAGTCCCACTACTTTAGATTAGGACAACGACCACGTAGCTCTTAAATCAATAATATCAATGAACCAAGCAGCAGTTATCTTAACATCCGGGATGGAAACTAAGACAATTGTTTGCTGGAGGGATGTCAGTTTTGCTGAGCTTTCTTTGAGCAACTATTCAGGTGCATGACATTCATGACTCTTACTCTTTTATGGAGTACTCGTTGAATTTCATATCATATTCGTATATAC
The DNA here is from genome assembly GCF_024500385.1 of Phyllopteryx taeniolatus. Taxonomy (NCBI): domain Eukaryota; kingdom Metazoa; phylum Chordata; class Actinopteri; order Syngnathiformes; family Syngnathidae; genus Phyllopteryx; species Phyllopteryx taeniolatus. Next base: position 11,465,878 of record NC_084522.1, read on the forward strand.
ATCTTTTCCTTCTTTACTCACTTATATATTAGTACTTATTGTGATTGCCTTTCTTTCCCTACAATGGGTTAATCCTTTCCTTTGCCTACATACCTGTAGGATCTATTTACTCTTCAGTCTAAAAACAAACAAAAAAAATCACAATAAATGAATGTTTTAAAATTGCGAAGAGACATTTTCCTCTCCGATGGTAATATATAAGTTACTGTAGTGTAAAATATATATCACATTACTTGAAAAAAGGAAGCCATCACCCACTTGTTGCCTCGTATCATAATGAACTATTGGCTTGCCTTTTACTCTGAGTATGGAAAAGATGTCTAGGCATGAGATCCAATAAAGGTCATTTCCAATGTCAAATGATTAATTTCATGGAATTTTAGACTTCAATCACATGAGAAAATGGATACTCACTAGCTCTTTCTACTGAGAAAAACAATAACGATGTTTTGATCACAGTAGCAATAAGATAATATATCCTTTATTGATTGTTATTTTTATTATTCCGGTTGCAGTTTGCGGGGATATCAATTGCGTTTCATCATACTAAGCTTGACTATATAAAAGGGCCCAAATATTATATAACAGCTACCTGGATAACACAGTGTAGTTGAACACCACTGCGAACTACAACTCCAATAACACACACATTGCTAAATTAATACATCTCCGATGGCGTCAATCAATCAAATGCAGAATTACTGATGCAGCTTTTGTATTGGATATCATTAGAGTGTGCAGGTGTTTAGTGACCTTATTGACACCACTTTTAATGACAGTATAACACTACTCGACTAACAATGGCGGGTACTGTACATTGATGACACTCCAAATCACACGACCTACCGGTGCGGAGTTACGTTGTCGTTGGCGCTGGGTGATGTCGGGCGTGCTGGCCGAGGAGAGCCTCCAGCGCTCTGCTGAGTTCTGGTGCTGGTGGTGGGAGCAGGCGTTGAGCGGGCTGGCTGAGGCTGAACGGGAGCAGTGGTGAGAGTCTGAGCAGTGTGTAGACATGCAGAGACAGGGGGTCACACACACATTTATATACACACACCATGCAGGCTGATACATCAGGGGTCATAACACATTACAATTGACATAACAAAGTAAGAATGTATGCTTCAATGTCCCTTTATGGTGATATTAATGTATTTGTGTGCTGCTTTCTCTTAGCATTTTCAGTAGCTCATTTATAGCTCTTTGCAACTAATTTCTTTACCGCTACAAGAATCACTCTCTTGTAGGAATGAACATCACTTAAATAAAAGATACATAGCAGGTATTGAATGTTGAGTATTGCTTTTTATTTAATTATTTTGTCATTAAAAATCTAAATAACTCAATTAAAAGGGAAAAAGGAGAAACAAAAGAGGTAAGCAAGGTAATCATTCATCTATCCAGCCATTTCCTACAGTGCTTGCCCTCATTTGGGTGACGGGTGAGTTGGAGCCTACCCCAGCTGATTTTGGGCAAGAGGCGGGGAACACTCTGGACTTGTCGCAAGCCAATCACATGGCACATATAAACAAATAACCATTTGCACTCACATTCAGAACGAAGGAAGAACATGAATGTTCTTGGGATCTTGGCGAACCCAGAAAAAGCCACTCAAACATAAGGAGAACATGCAAACTCCACACAGAAGGGCCAGAGCCCAGTTTCAAATCTCATACCTCAGAACTGTGAGGCAGAGATAAGAATCACTACGCCCATAATCATTCATACAGAATGTTGAAGAAACGCATACATAGAGACAAAAACCACAAGCCCCAAAGGATTATTGAGAAAACCTCAGTTAGGTCATGTTCAATTGGTGTTCAGATGTTAGTCATGACAAATACACATAGGCGGCGGGATGTCACACTCACAAGAGTCACCGTTGTTGAGGAGGGTGGCGGCGCTGCGACTGCGAGCCAGGAAGGATAGCGTGGGCGTCATGAGCCGCTCCACGATCCTGCTCTCCCATGGACTCAGGCGCAGGCTGCGGGCTGACACAAGAGGGCGCCGTCAATAGCAGGTCATGGTCAAATCCTCTGCACCTCTTACAGTATGTCTCCAAGAGATGTTGATGGTTCTTCCACAGAAGGATGTTGATATGTGACCTAATAATGCGCCCCCTAGTGTTTTAAGTTGCAAATACTGAGAAGCAAAAGGTAGCATGAGTTTTAATTTGAATTTTCAGGGCTGCATATAAGTGAATAGTGGAATTGTCCCACCACACTTTCCCAATGGGATGAACACAAATAGTAGAAATTATTGAATAGAAGCAACCACAAATAACCTCACGAGCATGTGCAGACAATAAGCCAAAGCTCACAAAATGAAGCTAAAAAGCTAACAAAGTTGACCAAAACTCTTTGCAATATACTAATAAGGATTATGATTACATTCGGGAGAAGTCCATCCGAATACTCCACGGGTCTTTTGTTGACTTAAGCATCCCTTCTTCTCATCCAGTGAGATAGGGAGTCGACGTAACGATTATTACTTACCGTATACAAACATGCAACATCTTAATCTTCTGTTTTGTCTTGTTTAGATTTGATTTACATTTCTTTTAATTTCTCCCCAATGCTGCCCTTTAGTAATTGTTTTTACTTTGTTGGTTCTTTCTATATAATTTAATACAAGTGTATACGTATACTGTGACAACTTAATTTCCCTCACAGGATGAATAAAGTATCTATCTAACAAAAAATGTGAAAGATTAAATTTTATTTATATGTTGTACATAGTTGCATGATCAGACATTAGATGACATTACACAGAAGAATGTAGAATCGTGCAGGTATTTGCCACTATAACACATCACACATAAGAGAGAGCCATCTGCTTACGGTACAACACAGTATACGTGATTGTTAGTGGCCATGTCAACAATTTGTGACAGACAGTAAATTGTCAACACTCTTCACTCACTCGTCATTGTATTCAACAGTGGAACCGAAATTAATCCACACGGCCGATTTAAATAAAGCCAGTACTTGTTCAAATGTCTGTCTCTCAAATCCTCCACTCATGCTAGTGTTTTTACATGTTACCATATACGTCAGATGCAGTTTGTATCCAGATACCTTTACGACTGTGAGTAGGTGAATGTGCAACAGGCACGCACGCACGCACGCACGCACACAAACACACACACAGAGTCAATGCAAAGTGAATTACAAAGCCAAAACATCGCGGTCCATAAGAGCGTACTGTCCCGCGCAGAGCGTACTGTCCTATCCCTAGTGGAAACCGTAGATGACTATTCAATTCATATTTGCAACAATAATTATTAAAAGAGGTATTTTAAGACTTTTATCAGGTTAGTCAGTAATTGGTAGAATTTATTTTTCCTCTGTGGAAAATGATCACAATGCTTTACAATATTTTTAAGATGCAGTAATTAAACATGCATACAGTATATGGCTGAATTTGTCTTTTTTTTTTTTTTTAAATGCTTCATGCTGAGTTGACATTCACTAAAGCTATGCACAGCAACACCACCAACATATATAGTGTATGTGCGATGATAGTGCAATCACAAAATGTTTGGTAGTGTTCACAAGCAAATGTGAAATGACTTTGAATCATAAACTGCCTTCCTTACATGAGAGCACAGGCTGTCACCTTCGCTGTGTGTTTTACGACTGACCAACCAATTGACTTCCCCCCTGTTGCTAGGCAACCGCGTTGTACCACCGACTCCTCTCCTCTTTCTCCAATGCGGCAAGAAGAAGGCTGTGTTTAGCTGGTGCCTGCTGATCGCCTTCTGTGTAGGTAGTGTGGCGGCTGCCTCCGTGTGCAAATGTCAGCAGATTCTCATCACTAACCTCTTGATTATTGGTACAAGGCTCTCTTATTAACCCTGGCTTTGCAAAGATGCAATATCTTTCAGTTTATAATTGCCCTGTTTTCTGTACACAGTATCAAAGCTCTCTGTAAGTAACAATCAAGAAATCTGAACCTCCATAGTGTCCGATTGGACAATTGAGAGCAAAATTGCTGATTACATAGTAAGAAACAGAACCTAGAATGGTACCCCGTTATGTGAGACTTGGCATATCTGAAATGGCTGCTACATGTAGCAATCCAAATACAATTGTCTGAAAGAGTGGCTCTGAAAAAAAAATAATAATAATGTTAACCAATTTCCCTGTGAGCTTATAAGCATGCTGACATACAGCACCACCATGTAAAAATATAGCCTCAAAAAGGTGTCATTATAATTGTTTGTTATAACAATATCCCACTTAAACAACATTAGTAGGGTTCAGTCTGTGTTCTGCAATAATGGTCATGTATCGGAAAGTTTTGTTGAATAATAAAAGAAACCTGAGGTGATGTAGTGACAACATTTAAATATAAATGTTACCTGTTCCATCATGAACAGAAAATTATTTTCATGTCTTCTCTGTTACTTAGATTCACTCATTGGAAGACAATTTCATATTCACCACCGATACCACCACCACACCAAGCCACCAACAGAGAGGTGGAGGGAGACACCACATGAAAATGCCATGAAGAGATGTCAACGTATAAGCTGCTGAAACACAGTATCGCAAAGCATGGTACTATGACTTCAAAGGTGAAAGAAGGTTGATCCAAAATGCAAAAGCGACTTAAATCAAAGACAACCAAACCAAATGAATTAACTCAAAAAACCACGATGCATACGAGACCGTGAGTGTTGGGGAGGTGTGTGGCGAATGACCAGTCACCAAGCACAGGCAGGCAGGCAGGTCACCAGAGACGACAATTATAATAATGAAAGATAAACCAAAAACCAGATTAGGGTTTGAGGGAGGGGAAAGTGGAAGGGGATGAGGAAGGAGGGAAGCCTGGCGGACACTGACGTTGGGTCGTCCTTACTTCTGTTGGGGGAGTTCCAGAGCGTGGCAGAGGACTTGGACAGCCTGTTGTTAATGACAGGGTCCACCTGTCTTGGCAAGTTGACCGTGGAGGCTGAGCATCTGCCTGCACCGGAGAGAACGCAACACACAACATCTGTTCACATGAGCACCGGGGTGCTATGGTCCACACAGAGATGGCGCTGCCCAATCCCTTATTCTGGATCATACCCTTGAAAGGGTAGCCATGCACCGGTCCCTGGGGTCACATTGCCAATTCATTATCACAAGTAGGATCAATCTGAGTTCCCACTTGGCGGATGAAGGGACATTTTGAGGAACAGTCAGGAAAAGGTTAGGGTTTGTTAGAAATCAAGGATCTGCCTTAGTGCTACAACACAAGATCACACATTATCAAGCTTTTTTGCCCTGAAGGTCACCCACCGAAAGGAGAGAAGAAAAGCCACTTGTCACATTTGCAACAACTGTACGCAGGTTAGGGTAGAGTTCAGTGCAAAAAGGGCAAATAACATCACAGCACCTTGCTGTTCACACGAGTAATCGAATGAAAAAACTACTAGTCTGCCCCTGTGACCAGTTTAAAATGGAGAAAGGAGGTAGCCACGGTAATATCACTGGACAATTCCCAGCACTGACATCATGTGTGGGACCTCTGGTGCTCCACCCTCCCAACCACAAACACCTTCTGAGACCGTTTCCTTGAATTGCGTCAGCTGGATGACTGGCCTCAGATGAGTGTGTGCAAACACTTCTCAAATTAAAGCCCTGCGCTCAAGTGAGGATGCGATATATTTCTTTGGCACCAAAACTCACTTTCCCTGCGGGAGGTCTGGTTGAGTCCACCCGCCCAAGACCATCTCTGCTGACGGATCTCGGCCCACGTCTTCTTTGTCGACCTCTTGATGGCTGACTCGTATCGCTCCTGCGCCACAAAGACCACAAACGGTCAAGCTCAATTTTATTTACTGGAGAGTTCAAAATGAAAACAATGCTTTCACCCTAGCCTACTTTGCTCCATTCTGATGGAACTCGTGTTTGTTTTCTCACTTGTTGTAAATTCATGTAATGAAACTCAAGACCAAGACTTGGACTCTGATCTGTTCAAAATTTACTGACAAATTCAACGGAGATGCCTGTGACACATTTTAGTTCACTTGGATTTCTTTTACTGATTGTGTAATGGATTCGTATCAGAGAAATTATAGGTGTGACAGCACTCTAAATGTTGGTTATTAATGTACCTGTTGGCATCACACTCACCTTATTCTTCTCCAGTTTCTGCTTCTGTTTCTCTTCCAGAAGAGCTCTGCGTTTTTCAGCCTTCAGTCTCTGTTCCTCCAGCTTCTTCCTGCGGTCCTCCAGCTGACTCTCTCTCAGACGCCGGGCCTTCTCCTCCTTCTCCAGCCACTGAGCTTTCTTTGCCGCTGAAAAGATTACCAAAGACACAGTCATCATATACAAAGGCCTTCACGAGCCACATGCTGAAGGTATTAAAGACCACCAAAGTTTTTTCCTCACATGGAGAACTATGCCTAAAGAATGGAAGAGTCGAACAGATGGAAGGCTGTTCTTTCACACCAATCGTTGCAACAGTAAATATAGGTTTCCCGCAGTGCTTCAAAGGGTGCTTTAGCAGATGCCAGTCTGTACACGACCGCGGCTCATTTCTTCGGGGAACAATTAAACTGCAATCAGCAATTAAACTTCTGTCATGCTGGATAGCAGCTGTGTCATTGCTTATGAGCCTTGAGCACCGTTTCTAACAAGCGGTGTGGTACAGTTTGGGCTTGTTCCATTTCAATTTACAAATAAAGTGTTCCAAAATAACTTACTCTTAGATTTGGCTCTGACATTTTTGGTATTTTGCATGCATTAGACTCCAGATATGGGAAAAGCATGAGGACAACTGGAATGGGGCGGCATTGTGGGATATGGTGTGTCTCCAACAAGGAGTGTGTGTGCACACAATCTGACTAATATGTGCGCTAACTGTATAGGTTTTTCAACCAAATTGGGGTAAGAGTACTACTTCAAAGAATTATTTGACAGGTATCCTTCCATTGGGGTACTAAGTGCAGTTTTTGGTACTTAAATGGCAGAGCTAGACGCACACCAATCTGTAGGTTGTTTGACAAACTGAGGCGTGGCGGGTCAGATAGGATCAGTATTTACAGATTTAAACCCATTCTGTGGTGAGATTAACTGAACACCGGTGGATCGAAACCTGGTTTTCTGGTTCCTCAATGTACCACGGATGAGGGTTTAAGGTTAAAATGAGCAACTGAGAAATAGCAACCATTAAAAATGTTCCAGCTATTTTCTATACCGTTTGTACTTATTACAGTTGCGGGTGAACTGGAGCCTATCCCAGCTGGTTTGGGCAAGAAACAGGGTACGCCATGAATTAGTCGGCAAGCAGTCGCAGGGCAGCGATTTTCCCAGAGTTTAGTTGAGTTGAACAGCATTACAAATACTTTGTAGACTAAGTCATGAGGAATGTAGCAGCGTCATGCGAAGATAAGATTTTTCCTCCATTCAGTGTTCAGCAGCTCTTCTCTGCAAAGAAGCACCAATGACAAATTCTTCTGGTAATCCAATTGCTGGGGGGAAAAAATCCCATTATGCCTGCAGGATTACTGCAGAATTGTGGAAAATACATCACGATTTAGCTTGTGTACAACCCCAATTCCAATGAAGTTGGGCGTTGTGTTAAACATAAATAAAAACAGCTTTTTTGGAACGTGTTGCAGCCATAAAATTCTAAGTTAATGATTATTTGCTCAAATCAATAAAGTTGATCAGTTTGAATATTAAATATCTTGTCTTTGTAGTGTATTCAATTAAATATAGGTTGAATCAAATCATTGTATTCTGTTTTTATTTAGGTTTAACACAACGTCCCAACTTCATTGGAATTGGGGTTGTACTTATGGGCTTCAGGATAAATCACCATTCCCCACCAAATACTCCCGTATTTGGGGGTCCTTAAAGGGTCCAAAATCTGTCATGTGTGTTTAAATTGGAAAGCACTACTCGTATCATGATTGACAGATTGCTTAAGAGGACAGAGTTCAGCATTTTTGCATTGATTTGCAGCGATCCTTTTTTGGTAGGAGATTAAGTGAACACGATCCTTGACAGCATACCACCAACACTGGAAGTCATACAAAAAAAAAATAACTACAGGAAATGTAAATGAGAGCTACTCAAGCAGGGTAAACCTTGAAAATGGTGATTAAAAAAAGATACAGTTCCAACTGTGGTGTGACAGGAGCATGACCACACTTGCAATTCTAATGGATGTGGTAATTAAATCTAAACAGTCTGAAAGGCCTGGTTTCAGCTCATGTTTAAGACGGCTCATCTTTCATGCCCAAGACTCCATAATATTACTCCTATTCCACTCTTCTGGGAAGAAGAGTGATATAATTTTTTTGTTCCTTCATTTAAAAGAGGACCCAAGAGGTCAGATGTCACATGAATGGACCATACCTTTGTTATCAGAGGTAAAATCACACTGGAAAAGGAAAAGGCCTTCCCTAAACTGTTCCCACAAAGTTGGAAGCACAGATTTACCAAAATCTTTGAATGGAATAATTAACTGATTAAGAGGTGCGTCTTGAGAATTTTGGCCCACATCATTTATTTTTAATTTCCAGCCAAAGCCATGATGGTGGTAGAATGTGAAACATGCATGTGAAGTGGTAATGAAAAGCAAAATCCAATGAAAAAGGAGGTCGAGAAAGATTGAAAAAGAATCAGTCTTATGCTCCAGAATGTGAATTACCCCCCCAAAAAATATTTGGGTTTATTTCTGAATGATATGATCGCAGATATGTTGACGGTTTTAGTGAAGCGCCTTACCTTGCAGCTGTGTTTGCTGTTCTGAAAGCCATGCAAGGAGACAACAACAAGAAATGTCAATAACCATCAGCAGAGAGCCAGAGAAGGGACGACGCAAGAGGTTAGAGTAAAGTAGGGCAGAATAAAAGACATGCATCAACTCGGTGACAGCACAAACCAGTTTATCGTATGACATAAATCTACTTTTACTCTCACCAATATATCTGGCTCTTTCCTCTCTCCTTTGCTTGGCGAGCTTCTGTCGCTGCTCTGAGTTCATAGCATCTGTGGGAGAACAAAACAACAGCTTTCAATCAATATGGGGTACACCAAATATTTTATTCGCTAAATTGTGTTAGAATACATTTAATTTTCACCCATTACTTAATGGTTGATGTCCTTTCTCTAACTCGAGTGAAGGTTAGTCGCATTTGATGGATGTATTTGAAATGCCCTCTAACTATGTTCCCATTTTCGTTTTGAATTTGAATTGGAAATGAATTGTCTTTATTTGCTTTTAAAGCTTACGAGAGAAAGGCTATCAATAGTTGGGGCATTACAGTTTCGGTTACGATCACCAAGCTAGAATAAGATGCATTTTTGTAACATACTATAATGCATGCATTCTGACTCACACAGTTGACTATCATTATTGTTGTGATAAATTTATAATATTGAGCACAGTGACTACAGTGCTAAATTGTTCCTAATTGTTCCTTTTCTGTTTAAAAATAAATAAATCACTATTGTACTTGATTGATTGGCTGGGGGAATTCAAGTGATTCTGTGCAGGGCCCATTTTTTCACACTACAGGTTTTCATAATTTTTCAAGGTAGAACCATCTGAGTTGCAATGTCAATGAAAACACACTAAACTCAGATGGGAATGTAATTTGAATGTCTCCCATGCTCAGTCTTTTGCCACTGGCTGCTCACTGAGCTCTTTTCTTTTTGTGGTTTGAATCTGTACTGTGTAATGTTATGCCACGTATGTCAACCAATCATATACTGTGCAGAACTTTATCGCCATCACCATGGCAACCTGATTTTTAATCCCTCCCTCTCAGTCTCCACATTGGGTCTGCTATATAGATGTACAGTATGCTCCAGTCTCGCAGATATACATAAAAGGCCTCGTCCCGTTGAGACCCCACTAAATGTGCCCGGCCCTCCCCCCCACCAGACCCACCACAGTACAGTATACGCCATGACTCGCCATCGCAAATGATTTGGCTTTTATCCAAAGCCATCTGTCTGCTGGGAATGAATTGATTTGTGTCCAAGTACAAAATTATGTAATTGTCTGACCTGTACTGTATTGCATTTGACATGTTTGCTGTATGTTTTTTTTTAGCTTTAACACAAAGGAACACAAATGCCTGGTTAATTGCTTTTCACCCATTTTTATGGAATTTCTATAATAATTTTGATGTTGGACTGCAGTGCAGGAGATGCAAAATGATGAATAAGTAAAATTCCTGGTGCACCAACAGCAGTAAATAAAATGCTTACGAATAATTTTATGTTGCGAGATACAGAAAAAGGAAAGGAAAAAGGACAACTGAAGAGGAAAATTCTTCCAGCTATTTTTGAAATGAATTTAGAAGAAGTGGAATTGATTTGCGCAATAGAAATGTGACCTTGCATGTCACTTGGCTGAACGGGGGACATATCGAAAATTTTCTTTTTAATTGCTTGTAAACAAACGGGTCTCTGGAGGGCCTGCCAACCCATCAAGTGTGAAATATCTTTTGTAGATGATAATATCTGAAAACTTGTCTGTGAGCAACAGTTGAGATAATTTGCATAATAAATCACCCCACGAGTTTCTCTGCCCCTGACTTAGCAGCGGTGAACCCCCACTTTCAAGCAAAGGCCGGAGTCCAGACGCGAGACTGATGGTAGGCCACTGTCGGAAACACTACAACAAAAAAGGAAAGCAGAGCCGTACTGAGTTACAGCGTTCCCCTGTTATATTGCAGTGCATCATTCATGTACCCCCCCCCCCCCCCACCCCACTATATCACAGATTTTTAAGCCATCGTTTTTCATGGGTTTTTACAGTATTCAGGCATGTCCGAATTTTTAGTTGTGCACCTTGAGTGAAACTCCACGTTGTGCGATGTCATGCCACTGAGGTCTACTGGAAGAGATGCAGTGTAATTAGGAAGCAAGAAGAAGATGCCGAGAAGGTCCCCAAACCCCGAGCTCCAGTAATAGTTGTGTTTTGTCGTATGCTCTGTTTGTGTGTTGCTGATCCATTCGTGTTAAAGCATCAGTTGTTTGAAGGTTTATAATTACCGTAATATCTATGCTAATTTGCGTTAGCCTGTGCATGGCATTCAAATTTTATGTTAGCATAGAGCTAGCAAACTTTAGTTGAACGAAATTATATGGTTTGGTTGAACATTTGAATATTTAAATACACAATGTTAAATTCTCTTTTGTTTTACGTGTTAGTTTTACCAGCTTGAAGCAAGCATGCTTGACCTCTTATTTGGAAAACTGCTCAAGTCTCCTTAAAATGAATGATTGAGTTTCACCTTGAACATAATAGCCTATCTGGTAAGGTCATCAAAGGCTGGTTTTAAAATGTATATCTCAATGCACAACCAGATAAATGCAACTGACCCATATCCGAAACATTGTGCTTACATTTACTGAACACCAGAAACAAGACATATGCATATATGCACCAACAACAGTTCATACTTGTAGCTCACCTTTCTTGGGCTGAGGGCTGCCGCTAGTGCCTGGGACCGACTTATCCGTCTTGCACAAGGCATCTGTCTCTGTGGGGGTTTCTGCTTTGGTGCAGGACTCAATTTTGGGAGAAAGGTCCGTGATTGCCGAGTCGTCTGGTGTCAGAAATACGCTCTCCAAACATTTGTCGCCATTGTGGATGGACTGAGAGTCACCTTGCAGGGGCAGAGCTGGGGAGAGAGAGAGAGATGAAAAAGAAATGAGAATTTCCATTTTCTGAGACAGAGGCAACATGCTGTTGTCTTGGCATCAAACATAATGATGTCAGTTTGTACACTGACTGACTTTCTTCCTTCATTGCTGACACATTTTCAGTCTCAAACCTCAGGAGCTCACAGCAGCTTCATTATCGCAAACACTCCAACCTCATTAGAAATCATTAACTTCTCTTTCACACGTCATTCGCACACACATCAGCACATCTGCGGCAAGACTGCAAAGCCCCTCCTTCCCTTACAGCCCTGTAGAAAATAACTCCTGTCAGCATTGTTTTAACACACCAGCAGGCATATAAAACTAACAACCCGAATTCATGACATTCACTCCAACTAAAACAACTAAGTGGCTCAAATCGAATGGCTCATGGAATTTTAAGATCAGACAACACACCCTCGGAAATAAATTGTATAAAAACCTTAAATTAAATTATTGTAATTAATGAAAAAAATGAAGATGTTTGCATACCATATTACAACCTCGTTGCAAATTTAGGGGTCAGCATTCTCTGCTGCTGCTGCCAAACACATAATTTCGTCCATAAGGTTTATCATTGAAAAGTTCACAATAGTGTATATTTACTGCTACTCTCCTCAAATTCTGTTTTGGTGTGTTCCTCAGACAAGATTATTACATAATGTACAACGTCATGTCCAACGTAATAGATGATGTTGCAGTTATAACTGTTAAACCCAAATAAGTGATGGTGATGACGTATACACACCCTATAGAATTCAAATGTTCCGGCTCAAATTCTGTAAAAAAAAATGTCCATGACTCATTGATGAACAAACATCCAGCCATGAGGTCACTGTGAAGAAACCAGAAAAAACTACCAGACATTGACTCCTTGTTCTGATTTCTTTTGTCTCTGTCGACCTGCTGATCCGCTCAATGACCTCATTGCAGGTGCCGCCCTTGCATATGTCTTTCTGGAGGATATGAGTGACAAACTGTGCAGTGCCTCACTGTGACAGGAAATACAAGTAGAAGCAAAAACAAGACAATGGATCCATTTGCACACACGCATGAGGACATGCTACGAGATATTTCCTGAAAAAGAAGAGCTGGCAGACGAAATGAGGAAAAAGAGTGCAGTGAACACTTTTACATTAACAGACTGTTGGAATGAAAAAAGACGAGAGAGAAGATAGAGATGGACGCTGAGAGGCTGAAGGCCAACTCTCCACTCCGTTTGCCAACAATGGGCAGATGGAGGTACGCACTCACCCAACCAAATAAATTACAGATTAACACTGGGCTTCTTTCCAATGCACCCCACTGTACGAGACTAATGAGGAATCGTGGGAAGTAAAGTTGGATCCAATTTGTTATGATGAGATAGGAATAATAAAAAGAAAAAAAGCTGTTCAAAAAAGATGGCTACAACTCGTGTCAATAAAAAGGATGAAGATTTGGCAAAAAGAGGATTGCTGTACTCTTCTTAACTTGAGAAGATTATTTCCTCACCGTGTGTGACTGCTTTTGTTGGTTTAAACACTTAACCGATCTTAGGTCGTGAAGGGACACAGACAGCCCAAATAAGGCAATTTATAAACCTCTCAAGTATTCAAAGTACTGTAGTATTGAGAGTCTATTGCGAATGAAGGTTTGGGAAGTCTAGTCAAGCAATAACAATGGGCCTGATTTACCAACATACAATTTGTACAATTTTCTTACATTTGTTCTTGGAAAGGTTATTAGGAAAACTGCTAAGTGGGATTTGAGAAATGTTCTTAAAACAATCATTATATTGATGAAGATAATGGTATTTTAAATTCTGTAATATACAACTGTAGAATCATATCAATGCGAAAGATATTTCTCAATCATCCCTACAATTGAAATTAAAACACATTATTCTGTGGTTTCTGAGATTGGCTGGCTACCACTCTAGGGTTTACCCACCTCTCGTCCAAAGTCACACGGGGTCGGGTCCAGCTCACCCACAACCCTATCGAGGACAAGCGTAGATAGAAAATAGAAGGATGGATGGATATTCTGTGGCTTGTGGCCAGCGCTTTCAGTAGGAACTGATCCACGACCAGCTGCGCAAAGTTATCTACATTAACCACTACACTACCAATGGCTATCAGGATTAAAAACAAGTTTAGCAATGTTTAATAAAATCATCCTGGATTGCCTGTCTTTTTTTTTTAAAGAACGTGCTCGACCCTCTCCCAGGGTATAGTGGAAATCTGTGTAGTTTTTAACTTGCACTGGAAACAAAGAAATCACAAATGACATTGCCATAAAGTGCAGCAGGCGTCCCTGTGATAAGATGTGCATAAAGGAACAGAACAAAGGCTGACTGTGGTGCAAGAAGACCATCCATCACATGACAGGGTGAGGCTGCAACAGTTCGACTTTTCCAGTTGTTACCAGCATAGCACGGGTGTGGTTTTGTTGTCTGTGAGCACTACAGGAGAGATAGCCACATTATAGGATAAATAGCACATTGTCCCGCTTTCAAAACACTCCATTATTGGCTTGTCATTGTCCATGTTAGCTGACGTTCAGCAAAGGGTGCTATGTGAGAAGAAATAACTTATTTCACCTACAAGTACAATTGCTGATATTACCACACTCCATCACAAGTATTCATCTGTGAATTTATTGGTGAATTAAGTAACATACGTAACCAAGAAATAAAATAAAATAAAAATGTGGCTAATGGATTGTTCTTATCTTGTGGAAATTGTGCATCTCAATTGTATTTAAGTTGGTCAAAGTTGAATTTTCTTAGAATTTTGAATAGACATGAAAACCTTGTCAAGTATTGAGGTAGCAGTTCGACATACAAGAAAGTTGTAGTATGATGTGCATTTGCTTATATTTTATTTCAAAAATATTTCTTGCATTACACTACTTTGAGAGTGAGTTTGGGCTTAGCATTAATTAGTAAAAGAAATAGTGGCATACCAATATTGTAGCTACTTTTAATCTATAACATTTTACATTTAATATTTCAAATGGCTGTTAATATACTTTTTTTATTGTAACTGTTTGACCCTGGAATAGATTTTTTTTATGATTCTAAAGAAAAAATATATATGTTCAACCTTACAAATTCCAAACTAACAACTGCATTACTTTACAAAAAATATATGAATTTTAGTGCATTTAGTGCATTGCTGTTAACTTTATAAGCAATAATATAAGTTCATAGACAATTGACACATGCGTCTGACAGCTATCATTTCCTAAATGTAAAAAAAAAAAAAAAGGTTATATCGTCGCCATATCATCTGAAATAGGCAACACAACAGTCATAAAGGAACAAAACAGGACCATAAGGCCAACAAGCGTATGGGATCACGTGTGGTCAAGCCCTCGTGACAGAATCACAAATTCAGCGCACCCGTGGCCCGCTCCCTCCCCTCCTCACCCTCGCAGCTATCTCAGGTTTCTGTGTCACTGTGACAGACTTGGGGTTTATAAATAGCGACAGGCACCATACTGAGAATGTCGGCCATAAAAGGGGCGGGCGTCTGCTGAGGCGCCTTGGGAGTCGTCTGTACAGCTAGCTGACCATGGGCACAACTCCACAGAGGAGGCCAACTGAAGCACGGCAGCGTGTGGCAAGACACATCTATTGGCAGCGTGTGGCAAGACACACCTATTGCCTGTTTGCTTGAGCCTGGCCTGTAGAACACAAACTGCAAATGCAAGTAACGGACTAAAACAGAGCACGGAAATAAGGGCTGGGCATCCAAATTTAACTGAAGCCACAGACGACGAGAATCAGAGCTCGTCCAGACGGCTCATGTTACAGGAAGAACACGCTCATTCTTTCCCGGAATTCTTTTAGAATACTCTGCAAGACAGACGGTTTATCAGTCACATTTTGAGGGGTTTTTTTCCGGTGGTTTTGTGAAAAAAGGGCAATAGGATTTAAAATTCCTTGCGAACTAAAAGAGGTTTAACCAGAGCAGTAGCAAACAAGCGAAATCCCAAGCCCAAAGGCTCTAGACTGAAACCAGATTCCAGGTCAGCTTTCACTGGGTCCCCAATAGAGTAAAAATATTATTTTATTGATTCTAAATCTGGTCTAATGGTTCACTCGACTGACTTGTGTTCAGTTCCCATTCAGTGATGGTCTCAATGTGACTGTGAATGAGAGGTTGTCTCTCTCTATACTATATGTGCCCGGTGATTGGCTGGCGCTCTTTCCGAGGTGTAGTCTGCCTTTCTCCCAAAGTCAGCTGGGAAACGATCTAGCTCCCCGCAACCATGAACTGAATAGTCGGTATTGGAAACAGATGGATGGATGGATGGACGACTATATCTGAACAAAGGGCTATTGATTTATTCGTTGTGTTTTGCTTAAATCATGAATTAATTGCATAATTATGCCGATGTTAGGCAGCACGGTGGCTGAGTTGTTAGCACGGCCACCTCACAATTTGGATGTTTTGGGTTTGAATCTCTGCTATGACCTTCCTGCGTGGAGTTTTTATGCTCTTGTTTGCATAGGTTTTCTCCTGGTACTCCGGCTTGCTCCCACATTCCACAAACATGCATGTTAGGTTCATTGAAGACTATAAATGCTCCAGGGGTACAAATGTGAGTGTGAATTTTTGTTTGTTTATATGTGCCCCGAGATTGACTGGCTAGGCTCCAGCTCCCCTGCAACGCTAAAGAGAACAGCATGATCTCAATGGTATCTATTCATACTAATTGAATGGCAAAATCATTAAACTTTAAATTTCTATTTAGTATTCAGATATAATTTCCTGTGCATATTTAGAACAACATAGTATTTTCACATTTTAGGCATACGTCTTGCGGTCAAGATGTCATTATTTTTTTAGTCTTCTTACAGTGCCGTGCAAAACAAATAATCAGGAAATGTCAGAATAGTATGTTAATAAAGTCATATTAATGTAATAGGAATTGTTTCTCGGCTGTGTCCTTTTAAAAGACTAATGCGTTCGACCGTTTTTCATTCATAAAACTGAACAGTCCATTTAATTAGCAGGTGGTGTGCTGAAGCCCCCCTTTGTGTTGTGTGAAGCAGGTCAGACTCCATGTAGTTGGGCATTTTGGGCATGAGCATGCCTTTGTTATAAGTGGAGTGTGTAGTTAGATCTAGGTCAGGCCACCTTAGGAATCTCAGGCATCCACAACTCTACTTCCACACATATACAAAGTATGTCTTGTGGATGTGACTGCATAGCATACTAGAGTTTGGCAATCCCACCTATTGACAATCAGGGATTAATTATATCTAGTGTAATATATATTTTAAGGGAACGCATCAAGAGATACAACAAGCCCCGCAAAAATTCAAACCGAAAGGATGTGTTTGAGGGTTACTGACAGTACTTCCCGTGTATATTAAAAGCACAGAAATGCTCATAGGCAACAAGTGTCCACGCCCAAGAGGAAAAGAAGAGGAAGAACATTCCTGAGTTGTTCAGCGCAACATCAAGGACACAGCCAGCTGAGCGTGTGACGTTCCCTGGCTATTGCATTTCATATCAATTAGTAAATTTTTCCCAAGCCGCGGCTCGTGACAAATAACAATAGAACAAAACGGAAGGACAATGAGTTTGAGATCAAGCACGCATCGTGGAAAACAAACAAACAAAATGTCGCAAACACTACATTTGGAGGCCATAACCACAGATGCCACACGAACCTTTGAACCCTTCGACTGTCTGGTTGCAGCGTGAGAGTTTACCAGAAGAACAGCTGTGTTTGTAATGGACATCAGGGTACGACAACGGTCAACAAAATGTGAACAGATACTAATCACTGTCACAGATGAAGAACTACTACTTTACTGTCATCGCACAGCACGTGTACAACAGGCCGCTGACTTTGGAGTCAGCATCTGTTTTCTCTTGTATATGCTGCTGCTGCTGCAGCATGCAAAAAAATACAAATAAAAATGTTTTGAAAGTGATAACCGTAGATTGCAATTGTTATTAAATCAACTAATACGTCAAACGTGTTCTTGCCACGTTTGGTTGTTATCCAACACAGGGATTGTTGTTCAAACATTTTTAATAGGATTAATAGGGTTGATTTTAAAAATGTCAAACAATAGGTTTGAGGCCGGTCAGATCAGCAGGTAATTGGTCCATGCTACCTCTCTACCAGTAATCATTAAAACATCGTGATAATAACTTGCAGGGCATATTCAAGTTGAAAACAATACCGATTTCTTTTTTTTAAGACCTCAAACGTAACAAGTTTGTGGCAGCTGTTGTCAAATGTTTTATCAGTGGGTAAATATTTTGTCACATTTTTCACTTGTTCTCCCAATATTAAGGGAGTCCTAATATTCTCCCAAGGGAGTCTTGAGTCACAGCAAACAGAAACCATATGATTTTAAAGGATAACTACTGGAACACAAGATGTTGAAATTCGCTGAGGTCAGTCGGTAAACGTCTTTTTACTTTCAGGCACAATGTCTAACCGACCTTTAAATTATCTTATGTCAAAACAAGAACCATACTAATTTTAAATATATATGTAATGTCCTGCACTAGGGCTGCACGATATTTTGTTTGAGCATCGTCATTGCGATGCATGTGTGGGCAGTAGTCAAATCGCAGGTTCTGCTGCGATGTTGGTGTACTGTAATATACAGTAAATCAACTGTAATATAGTAACCAGCAGAGGGACCTGTTTGGACATGCGCAAAAGATTAAAAGATTGTACACCTGCTGCATTTCCCATTCCTCTTTTCAGAATGGAACTAGGCAGGCACGCACGCGGCAGCTGCGTGAGTGCATGAGATGCGTTCAGGGACATTGCGTAAATGGGAGTGAAAGAGTTCTTTTGTAATGCAGTACATAATTGTAAAAATGGATTACTAGGAAAATTATTTGTATCAGAATGCTTTAGTTAAAAAGACTGTACGGATATGTATATGGAATTTATTTTGTTTTGTAATATAAGAAAAGATAAATTATTTTGTTAATATAGCCAGCCAGTGCTGTGAAGAATACAGTAATCAATGTCCTTTCACCATCGTTCCTGTCATACTGTGTTATGTGTCTTTGTTTGCACATTAAGGACAAAAGCCCTGTTTTGTTTGAATTCCTCATTTCAAAAAACACCATTCAAAAAACAAGTTTTTCCTCATGTTTTTTTAGATTGCAGGGTGAAAGCTGCAGCTGGCTACTAGTGTGGACTGAATTGGGTGGCAACAATGGGGAAATGAAAAGCCAGTATTTTGAGGGGAATAGCCCATTGGCAACATATAGGGAGGGGGTGGGGGGAGAACAATGAATGAGTTCATTTTTGGACCGGTGAACTTAGTTCAAAATTCTGAATGAACTATGAATTGAACTAGTTCCATTTTGGAACGATGAACTGAACTTTGAACTAGTTTGCGTAGGAAATGAACTTTCCCAACACTGATCCTGTATTATTTCACATCACAATATATATCGCAGGTTTAAAAAAAAATTTAAAAATTGCAATGTCATTTTTCTTCCAATATCGTGCAGCCCTTTACTGTACAGTATATAAGTATGCAGTGTGCGTCGTAAGTGTATGGTAGATTAAGTCAAAATTCAGATTAGTGGGTATATATTCCTGTTACTTTCAGACACAATTTCTCACTAATCTTTTTTTGGGGACATAGATGCGGGATTATTTCTATGTGGCGCTCAATAAAGCTATTCATTTTTATATAATAAAACAGTAAGTATACAATCTGAGAAGGCAGTGAATTGAAATTTGTGTAGTTAGCACATCTGCCTCACAGTTCTGAGGACCAGGGTTCAAATCCGGCCTCACCTGTGTGGAGTTTGCATGCTCTCCCCGTGCCTGTGTGGGTTTTCTCCAGGTACTCCGGTTTCCTCCCACATATCAAAAACATGCATGGTAGGTTAATTGAAGACTCTAAATTGCCCGTAGGTGTGGAAGTGAGTGTGAATGGTTGTTTTATATGTGCCCTCCAATTGGCTGGCGACCAGTTCAGGGTGCACCCCACCTCTCGCTCAAAATCAGCTGGGATACGCTCCAGCACGCCCACGACCCTAGTGAGGATATGTGGCACGGAAAATGGATGGATGGATGGATGAAAAACTGCACTCTGGTAATCACGAGGCATCCATATGACAGCACTTGTAAGAGTCAAAAAAGAATCTGAGAGAGGAAGCGGAAGGCAGGATGTGACTCTTTTGAGAGGAGGAGTCTCCAGATGCTTTTAAACAAAGAAGTGGGTTACCCAGTCACAAAGCTGTAACACAGGCACAGCATTAATCATAGATGAATCATTCATTAGTCACATTTTCCTGGTTCACTCTTCTCCAGCTGGAGGTAGATACAAGGCCAGAGGTGGTGCAAGTGGATCAACAAGAAGCTTTTTTTTTTTGCACCTCACTTACTGACCAAAACCTTTTAAGGCAGAGAATAGAGAATAGTTCTGGATCCAGCCTGAAGTGCAGGAGTATCATTTCCGCGGCTATGACCTCATGATGAGCTCATGTTCACAATGTAGCTATGGTGAGAAAGAACATAAACGCAAAATAAAGACAGGTGTTTTCGGCTATAGTATGTTCCTCTTTAAGATGACGATGGGGAATAGATGATGTTTTAATTCAAAACATAGAAGGCCTGTTTTGGGACTATAATCAAGTAAATACATGAAAGAAGAAAAATAAGACAGCCATTGATGTTAAACCCATAACTACCAGCCTTCACAAAGCCTTGAAAATAAAACAACTTTATCCTATTATGATTACCCGAGAAATCCGTGGAGCATGAGAAAAATTGGGGTAGTTACGACAGTACACGATACACTGCTATGATGTGCTCTGCTATGAAAGTACAGCAAGCCAGTTCGCAGCACATGGCTAATTAATATGCAATTTGCCTGGCGCATTTAAATTAGCCATGTGCTCGCACGGGCTCACGGAGCCGGTCCGTTACTTCCGATATCCCTTAAATCGGGGGCCGTTAAAACCAGTTTCCATTGTACTGTAATAAATTTGATACATGGATAGATGTCCATCCTTTCAAATAGTGACTATCCTAAACCTTGACCACATACAGCCTGTGCTGTCAACTTACATTTTCCTAAATTACCAATTTGAATTTGACATAATAGTCATATACTCTGATGATGTACACTATATGTAGTACCTTTAATGACATGTTATGATAACTCAAGACAATAAATTAAGACATAATTGCTGCATCGATAAGTACAATTCCTTTCTTTCCCTTCATAGGACCAATTCAACCACAAATCTCATTTGTAGCAAATACAGGATGCAAACATAGCAAGACAGTGTGACAATGAAGATCTGCATGTCATGTTTGTGTCAGAAAGTCAAATCAAGTCAACACAAGAGTCAGCATAGTAACCACAGCTGACCTGCTCCCTCCCAACATTCTTGTTTAGGACTCCTAAAGTAGGGCATAGCACTGTGTGGCTGACTAATGTTGGCCCGGCAAGTGTGTTGTGTAAGGTGAGGTGATGAACTTATCTCTGTCTCACTTTTTCCAGCCTGGTCACAGACACTTCCAAATTTTGGAGAAAGTATATCAAAACACACATGACTCGCAGCACAATAAGATTTCTAACCCAGGAAAAGTGAACCTATACTTTAATTGCAGCAGTGCTCATCATAAAAAAAATTATAAAAACAGGCAGATAAGACAGAGACTCGAGGCGAATGGCCAATTTGAATGGCTTAAGTACAAATAGGTGGCCAATATAAATAGTAAATGTTTTGAGGTGCTGTTAGTGCTGAGGTGTTGGAGGTGGTAGAGCAACATCAGGAAACTGCAGAGGTAATCAATTTTGCTGGTGCAGCAGGAGAAGCTGCACTTTTACTGGTTCAGTGAGCTCAAAATAGCCACAAAGGAAGTAAAGAAGCATGTGAAACAGCAAGAAAATGAAGCTGGAGTGCAACATGTTTACAGAAACTGACCACTAGTACATGTGTATGTCTTTTTTTATTGTCCGTGGTCGGTTCGTAGTTAAGCCTGACAGAATCTACATTCTAATATTAGACTGTGGATCTACTGACACAATTGATGCCCTGTTGGGTGACGTGTGAGTGGTTATGAAGTGGACAACCAGGGTTGCAAGTGCTGCATGCACACATACACTCAAGGCCAAAGCAGCAGAGTGCGGCCGCATCTGTTAGTGATTCTCCTGAGGTTAGAACAGTGCATCAACACAAATGTCCAGCGTATTTGCTGCACAGCACACAGTCAGATAACCACAGAGACTGGCTCACAAGATACAGGTGAACCTCTGTGGGACTAAAACCACTTACTTCTCGGCCAAGCTGAACTTCAAAAACGCATCTTTTTAAAGTGCATCCACCGATAACATTCCATTGTGTGTCGCAAAACTGGAGTCAGATTAAATACATTTCTAGCAATCCGTCCAACGTACAAAAACTGTAATAAAAAATAACACCTCTTCCAGCAGGATTGAATGGAAAGGTCAGGATGACTCTCAAGGAGGATGATTTATTGCGGGGCTTTAGTTTTTTTTAGGTCTCTTGCTCAATTTACCAAGTACCAGTCTGTCACAACGTAACAGTAAAATTAGAATTAAAAGCACTTGTACCTCGGCCTTTATCGGCCGAGGTACAAGTCATTAGTCATTACAAGTCGTTATATATATTATACATCTAATAATCATTTAGTACATAAGACTAAAACGTATGAAACCATTGCCACAATGTCTAATCTCTCCAATGTGATGTGACGGCTCTATTTGGGCCTAAACGCTGCCTCACACAGGAAATAATCCCCCAAACAGGATTAATAACATCAATGGCAATTCGGGTTGTTTTTTTTTTTACCAGAGGAGGGAAACATGAGTAATCTGAGCATAAACCCTCAGGAAGCTCTTTCATTCTCCCTCCTTATACGCTGCAGCAGAATGGAGGCCATCCTCTCCTTTCCCTGTGCTGGCGTCATGACTGAGATTTATAACATCTGCTCTCGGCTTCGCTGACGTGGAACGTGCACAGAGAAGAGATCTGGTCTCCTCCTTTTCAAAAACTTACCCCCAAACATCAGCTCTACAGTTTCCAGTTTCTCAGTCATTGCACCTCTCCCATTCCACTCCCCAAAAATATTTTGCCCTTCAATTCATATACATTGACGCCATCTACACCCACTTGGCAAAACTGTGCATTCTATCATGTCAGAAATCTGGGATTGGGTTTATCAGATTGTTATAGTATGCAAAACTCTGCATACAGATGATACAATCCTGATTGTGAGCGTTGTATTATCATATATAAATACAACATATGTTTACCAATACAGATTGCAAGATGGCGCCTACCCATGTGGTCGCCTCGGCTCGCCATCCGTCATGCTTCCCGGCTTCCATCTTCACAGAGCAGACCGCGACATGGAATCATCGGGGTAAACAAAAGGCGGCGGGATATGCTTCTATATCAACGAAAAATGATGTAGGGACATCACGGAGCTCAGCACACACTGCAGCCCGCATTTGGAGTCGCTGTTTTTTAACTGTAAACCATTCTACTCGCCTCGCGAGTTTGCATCTTTCATTCTGGCTGGTGTATACATTCCGCCTCAAGCTAACACGAACGCCGCACTGCTAATGCCCGCTGACCAAGTACATGAAATTGAAAAAAAAAACACCCGGACTCACCCCTCATTATTCTCGGGCAGTTTAACAAAGCTAAACTCAACCACGAACTCCCTAAATACAAGCAACTGTTCTACCAGGCAAAATAACATTTTGGACCACTAGTATATTACGCTAAATAACGCATACCGTGCCAAACCTCGTGCAGCTCTGGGCTCGTCTGATCACTGCTTAATTCACTTAATACCAACATACAGGCAAGAACTTAAATGTGCGAAGCCTACAGTGAACACAGTGAAAAAGTGGATGGAACTTCAAAGCTGTTTAGACTGCACAGACTGGAGTGTTCAGCTGGCAGCCTGGATGAATATATGGACATTGTCACATCCTATATTAGTTTCTGTGAAGAGGTTTGTATACCAACAAAGTCATTTCGCACATTCAATAACAACAAGCCGTGGTTCACTGCCAAACTTAAGCAACTTCGCCAACCTAAGGAGGACGCATATCAAAGCGGGGACAGGGCCCTGAATTATCGAGCTAGAAACCTGCTGACTAAAGAAATTAACATTGCAAAGAGGAACTATGCAGCAAAGTTGGAAAAACTGTTTAGCGCTAACAACTCTAAATCAGTCTGGCATACATTACAATCGCTGACCAATTACAAGCGACGATCCCCCCAAGCTGAGCACAATAGCAAACGACTTGAATACCTTGTACTGCAGATTTGAAAAGGACACTTTCACACCCCACACCCACCCAGCCGCACTACCGACCACAATCACACCTCTGTCTTCTGCGTTGACCATCCACGGAAAGGATGTGAGACGCATCTTCAAACAACAAAAGACTAAGCGGTAGGCCCGGACCTTGTGTCCCCATCCTGCCTCAAAGTCTGCACGATCACACAGATCTTCAATAGATCTCTGGAACTGTGCGAAGTACCATCCTGTTTCAATCTCAGGTCTGAATGACTACAGGCCTGTCGCCCTGACATCTGTGGTCATGAAGTCCTTCGAACGTCTCGTGCTGGACCACCTCAAGAGCGTCACAGGTCCCCTGGTGGACCCCCTGCAGTTTGCCTACCGAGCAAACAGGTCTGCGGATGATGCAGTCAACATGGGACTGCACTTCATCCTAGATCACCTCGAGAGTGCAGCGACCCAGGGCAGGACACAGCAGGTGAGGCTGGGGGAGGACACCTCATCCACACGCAGCATCAGCACTGGGGAGCCCCAAGGTTGTGTCCTCTCTCCGCTGCTCTTCTTTCTCAACGCGCCCGGCTGTCAAACTCCTGAAGTATGCAGATGACACCACCGTCATCGGCCTCATCAAGGACGGTGACGAGTCTGCATATCGCCAGGAAGTGGAGCGGCTGGAGCTGTGGTGCGGCCGACACAACCTGGAGCTGAACACGCTCAAGACTGTAGAGATGATCGTGGACTTCAGGAGGCACCCTTCGCCACAGCTGCACCTCACGCTATCCAGCTGCCTTGTGTCAACCGTCGAGACCTTCAAGTTCCTGGGAATTACAGTCTCTCAGGAACTGAAGTGGGCGATCAATATCAACTCCGTCCTCAAAAAGGCCCAGCAGAGGATGTACTTCCTGCGGCTTCTGAGAAAGCACGGCCTGCCACGGGAGCTGCTGAAGCAGTTCTAAGCAGCAGTCATCGAATCAGTCCTGTGTTCTTCCATCACAGTCTGGTTTGGTGCTGCTACAAAAAAGGACAAACTCCGACTGCAACGGACAATCAAAACTACTGAAAGGATTGTCGGTACCCCCCTACCCACCCTTGAGGACTTGCATGCTGCCAGAACTAAGACAAGAGCGTGCAAAATCCTCTCGGACCCTCCACATCCCAGTCACCAGCTCTTCCGGCTCCTTCCCTCACTTAGGCGCTACCGATCAATGCAAACTAGAACTAGCAGAAATTCCAACAGCTTCTTCCCTCTTGCAATCAACTTCTAAAACAGCTAATTTACAATTACATTGCAACATGCTGCCAATTTCTTTTGTCTGAGTTTGTTGTCACATTTCTGTCCGTCCAATTATATACTACTCGTGCACTCACTGTAGTAGTCTCGCCACGCTGCACTATTTGCATATCTGTTGTTGACCAATAATGGCCACTCATGCCAGAGTAACATCTGCCCCATTTGCACACTGACTGAGGAGTATCTGCAACATTTGCACAATCAACATTGTCCCAGATTATCGCACTACTCGTCACTTTAAACTGCATACACTCCTTGAAGTCTCGGCACCCTTTGCACAATGGTCATTGCACCACTATTGCGAGACTAGTCATTCGAACTGCTCTAAGTGCTAGAGGACTGTGCATCTTTTTGCACAATTGTCAAAAAATAAATAAATAACTAAATAAATAAATAAATAAATTTACCGGCATTACCAGATAACTAGCAACCCTTTATTGCTCAGTGACTGTTTTTCTCAATGTCTTTGTGTCTCAAAAGTGTTCTCTGTCAATTGACTGTTGTCGTACTGGAGCGGCTCCAACTACCGGAGACAAATTCCTTGTGTGTTTTTTGGACATACTTGGCAAATAAAGATGATACTGATTCTGATCAAGACCAATCTTCCCACAAAGGAACCTTTACACCTAAATAACTAACTTTTGGTTCGCTACAGATGACAAGCTAATCAAACTAACATTAGCATGAAAAGTTGAAACTAACGCGAATGCTCATGAAGCCAGGCAATATAGAAAATGGATGGATCGACGATGATGATGGGTATGTAAATAAGCAAGGTGTGGTGGTTAGTTGCACTTTTACAATGCTAAGATTAAATCAAGAGGACATGTCACACAAACAGCGTTAATCATGGATTGGCTCATTGTTAGTGCATTTGCACATTACTTTCATTTATAGGCCAATTGACGTCATTGACTCCAAATCGGTATACATGTTATATGTGAGGAAATGCGCAAAAATGCAACGCCCTGCATGCATTAGATGGCTTTTCTACCATTGCATTCAAGCAGAAAATTCCAGTAAGTCACCGTTTAATAACGCTAACACATTGCGCGATAACTAAAAGAAATGTCACCATTTCCTGATTATTCGTACTTCAAAATAAAGCAATTCAAATATAATAACCCAGGAGGCTAATGTTCAGCCATTGTTGCAAGGTCTCCAGTCTGTATTTTCAGACCGGCAGGGATCTTGACACTGGCCCAAGAAAATTACGTCAACATAGGTCGGGAGCAAGCTGGACAAAAGGGAGTGAGTCCACGTCTCGTGATTAGTTTCACAGTGACGCCTTTTACTGAAAACTGAGATTCTGACTGCAGGGCAATACGACAGGAGATGACAAAAATCAAATCAAAGTCTAAAGGTTTCCTATCTCCACCTATTACACGCTCCCATTTTTCCAAACAGAAGGGCTTGGGAAGCAAACTGATAACCCTCTAAAAAAACAGTCCAAAGTTCCAAGACTCAGATAATGCTATCCGGATAGGAAAAAAATAGGAATTCCTCCAAGCAACTGTAACTCTTTTTTCTATTTTTCTAAGAAACAACAGTACGTCACAACAATTGTTGTGACTGTATCAGGGATTGTGATGGTCTCCTCTTCGACAACTTGAATATTATGATACCCTTTCAAAGCTCTGCATGCACACCAAACTGTAAAAAGAAAACAAACCCCAGCTGGGATCCTCTTCTTTTGTCTTCCCTTTGCTATTTTCACAAGACTAAGACTCAGAGAAAGGAGACACCGACAAAGAATGTTTCTGTTTATTTAGCGCCCCTGCCTTTTTCTGTGCGTCACATTCCTCATAACGTCACATGCTGGAGCTCTCGGTTGGCAGGGCCGCAAACCAAATGATCATATTCACGTAATTCTTATGTAGCATGTATAATACTCAAAAGTTTTAGGATCACAGTGGGTGAGTAATTAGTACAAGATTCAGGCCCTGGATTGAAATCAGTGTCAACTGGGGTCTTTGTGTATGAAGTTAACATATTCCGCAGCCCAAAAGGATGAAGGTTAGGTTAATTGAGGGCTCTTTTTACACTACACTGGCCCTATGTTGTGTTGTTGTCAGATTAGGGTGGTCGATTCTCCACTTCAAAATAATACAGTGGGAATCAGCAAAGACTGTCGTATTGTCAAACGTAACATGCTGACAAACAAAAAAAAAAGGAGAGTGAGGGTCTCCTGTATTTACATTTCACGGAAAGGAGGCTAATTTTATTTGAACAAAGACTAAGGGCAGGAAGACAATGGACCATTGTAGAAAAGTGGAGACTGTGTACAATCACATTACAATGCACATAACCTCAATTGTTTTTCTTGACCAGTGGACAACCAGCAGTGATTCACATCACCCATATGATATCAGCCTCAACATGTAGTGCTAGAAGCACATATGTCCCTCCTGTATTCTATCTTTAAAAAAATATCTGTTAACAAAAATATAAGTCCACTGTGACATTCGGAACTACTACTACCTGGTACTAGCCGCTTTTGGCAATGGAAAGGCTTTCATGGCAAGTAAAGCTGTGACAAGAAGACAAGTAGTGGGAAGTGGGTACAGAATATGTTTGTCCTGTGACTGACTGGTAATCAGTGGAGAGTTTACCCCCCCTCTTGCCCCAAGTCAGCTGGGATAGGCTCCAGCCCCCACTCGCCATGATCCTGTCAGGCAAAGCACTATGGAAAATAATTGGATGGGTGTATTCTAAAGCAACCACACCCGTGATTCATTAACTATAATACTTTAAAATGGCGTTCTAGACACTCGGAGGCCTTTAAAAACACCCAACAGGAAGCCTCTCTCTCCCTAATTGATGTTCCTCTGAGCACCAGTCGGTGCATTACCTCAAACATCAAAAATGCTCCCAAACATGCAACATGGCAACACTGATAAAGATAATGCATGTCTGCTTGAAACAGGGGGGGGAGGGATGTCAGGGACGCCGTCCATCAAGATGTACAGGCCAAGGGGAGATGTTTGCCTCACTCTTCATTACCCAGCTTTACCATTGAAATGAGACGGTAGAGACTGAGAAGGGTTTGGATTGTAACATCTTTACAGACTCTTCATGGGTGAGTGGGATGTTTCCTGTTTTGCTGAGATGGGCTATGTGTCTGCAGTCTGCATGCCTAATGAAGACCAGCGCAGTATTTCCACTGCTCCACTGGTGTGGAGCTGCCTGGTAGAGATGTTGGGGAATGACACAGGCACGTCAATATTTGCAAAAAATAATAAAATAAAAAGAAGTAGGATTTTCCAAGTGTTGATAAAACGGGAAAAGACAGCTCTTAAAAAAAATAATAAAAAAAAAAAAAAACCAAAAAACTAAAGTTAAGATGAATAAATGACCTGTTTCATAATCTTTTATTTTACTAGCCACCATAACCTATTTTGATGATGTGCAGTGTACAGTACTCACATTTATCTGTCAGTGTCAGCTTCTGCTCGAAATGATGTCCAAGCTGTTTATAATCCATTGTGTCCATTCAGGCGGATTGCAGTGACTTTTCAGTTGCTGTCATTCCTCACGAGTCCCCAAGTACGAGAGCTGCAACTCCCGGTCCAGATTCAGCCAAACACGCCCTTTCTAAAATCCAACCGGAATAGAGGAAAAGCAACACGAAAACACTACAAGTCGTTCACTACCCACTGAAAACGACGAGGAAAGTTCGATTTTTTAAAAATCATACAAAGCGGGTGTTTTGCAAATATATTACTAAGTGGCATGGAGCGGGTGTAACGTGTCTTCTGTGGAAATTCCACAGTGGGAATAAAACGCCAGTCTTGCCAACCGCAACTTGGTAAAGTTAAATGAAAAATAACTGACTTCCGGTTATGGTGTGCACGAATAAACGTAATACTTGCAGCGTATTTTCACAAAATACAATTTATAATAAAGCCCATTATGACAGCTAATACAGGCATAAAGAGGTATCGTTGATATTATTGTAAAATGACTTCTTATATTGTATTTTATAGGTCAACTTTCAAGTGAATCTAGTGATACATACATTCTATTCTGAAGGCAAATTGTGGCTTCCTGTCATTTTCCTTGCACCCCAGTGACTAACTTGATGTCGTTGTACTCGTTGAGAAAACCGCATGCCGGAAAACTGGATTTTACCATGTGCCCGGGCGACAACCGAAATTATCATCTATACATTTCGTAAATGTTCAGAAGAGTATCTCTAAATATTAGTGGCAACATTATTTTTTTTCACTGTGTGTTCCATTTAGGTTGTAGGTTCCACGAAGAACGGTTTTATTCTCTTAACTCGGCGAATGGTTTGACCCATTCAGATGATTTGGAGCAGCTGAAAACAAGGTGACTTGTGAGGTCTGTGTAGTTACAACAGCAGGGCCGAGATAACTATTTGTAACGGTAGAATTGTGTACGCCACTAACAACAATTTTAACTTATACTATATCATCAAAAGTAGATGGAATCAAACTGCAATACATGACAGAACATGATAAAATGGATACTAATGGAGTGCAAATGTGAGGCCTTTTTCTCAGATGAACATAAAGCGACAAGGCATTATCCGCTGTGTCATTCATATGATTTGTGATGGCAATCTTATTAACTATTAATGAGAACGTATGACCACTGCATGTTACAAGGAGAAAATGTGGTTAAACAATTAGCAGCAAGGTGATATATATATATATATATATATATTTTTTTTTTTTTTTTTTTAAAGCAAGTCACAAACCAGTCTGAGGGGCAAATGACTACAATGCAACTAAATTCTACTAGATATAATTCAAATAAAATCTACTGTTTTTTATAGTGTTTATCCTCATGAGGGTGGCGGGTGAGCTGGGGTCTATCCCAGCTGACTTTGGGCAAGAGGCAGAGTACACCTTGGACTGGTTGCCAGTCAATCACAGGCCACGTATAGACAAATAAGCATTCATACTCACATGCACGCTGGACAATTTAGTCTTAAACTGAACCTAACATGCATGTTTTTTGGAATGACTTAGGAAGTCACAGTACCTGGGAAAAAGCCACGGAAGCACAGGGGGAGCATGCAAACGCCACACAGGACGGTTGAGATTCAAACACTGAACCTCAGAACTGTGAGGCAGATGTGCTAACCACTATTTCTTCAAATAAAATAAAATGTACACTGTATACATTTCTCAACAAAATGGAACAGTAAGTAATGTCCTGTGCGTGCCTGCTTTTAAAAATGCATGCATGTCCTTTTCATCAAACTGAAGGATTTACTGTACATGATAACACATGCACATGGTATGAATAATTGCATAATTCACGTTAAGAATATAAATAGTATACCAATGCACAGGATTCTAATAAGTTAAAAGCCTTCACTTCAAGCATTTATTTTATAGACTAACCGGAGACTGATGTTTGTAGCCTCTGAAACTAAAAACACAAATTGATTCAATAGCTGTAAGCAAAGCTGCTCCATTAAGACTAATGGTGGCTCTTCGAATGTTGTGAAAATTGTACCGGCATTACCAGATAACTAGCAACCCTTTATTGCTCAGTGACTGTTTTTCTCAATGTCTTTGTGTCTCAAAAGTGTTCTCTGTCAATTGACTGTCTGTTGTCGTACTAGAGCGGCTCCAATCACCGGAGACAAATTCCTTGTGTGTTTTTTGGACATACTTGGCAAATAAAGATGATTCTGATTCTGAATTGTCATGACTTTTATCCCCACTTACGGCACCCTTCTATATACTTTTCAGGAAACTCACCTTTTTAGTCTAATGCTAAGTAGCCATGCTTGGCATGGTTGCAAGATAAAAAGGATTGTTAAACAATTTATAATGCACCCCCCCCCCCCCCCCAAAATGTATTGCCTTCTCTGAAATGTGTCCTGGGGATACGCAACACTGGCAAAGAAAACATACAAGGTGTTCTGACAAAAATGTAGTGCAAAATCATATATCGTCCACAGCAGTCTAGTTTTCAACTAAAACCGAATATGATAGGCTAAGGGAATGTCAAGATTGAACTGTGATTTTTTGTTTTCTTGGATTAAAGTTCTAGGTGAAAGAGTCCATAAAGTGGTGAAGCAACAGACAGACTCCCTTAACAACAGACAGACTCCTTGAGTAAGTCTTGCAACAAGCTTATATGGATCTCTTCTAATCTCTCCCTAAAATGTACTCAACAGTGTGTACAAAAACAGTGTTTCTACTATGACATGTTCATACTTGTCTGCACCAGACTGAAATGCGGGGCGGATCAGAGAGACTCCCATCATTCCACAGAGGCATGTATAATTGCACCTCGTCCACACAAAAGGAACTAAAAAAAATAAAATAAATTAAAAAAAAATTTAAAAAAAGAGTCTCACTCAAGATGGCCTGCAGTTCTGCTCATCTACAGCCTCCTTTGCACATTTTGGACAAAAGAGGACTGGTTATAAAAACCTCCTCTCACTGTAAAAACCCCCCAAGCTCACAAGAGCAGAGGTATACTTATTTGGAAAACGGATGGCTGAGGTCACAATCTGAATATAACTACAGCTGCTGCTGTGTGGGTGTCAAGCAGTTGTTATGAAGAGGGTGAAAAATCTGAAAAATCTTGCGAGCAGATGACAGTGTGGTTTGAATGGGATCACATTCTCATCCATGCAGAAGGAAAATTGCAGGCGGTATAAATAACAGACCGCCACCATTTATGCAT
Organism: Phyllopteryx taeniolatus; assembly: GCF_024500385.1. Lineage (NCBI taxonomy): Eukaryota > Metazoa > Chordata > Actinopteri > Syngnathiformes > Syngnathidae > Phyllopteryx > Phyllopteryx taeniolatus. The sequence continues at coordinate 11,497,783 of NC_084522.1, forward strand.
GACCATTAAGCCAACATAAAGCTGAATCCAATGAACACGAGCCTTGCAGAATCAATTGTAGGAAAATGTAACAAGTCATTATACAACTACATTGTGGGGTAAATCTGTTATCCTGTAACCAAATGGGGTCTATTGCTGTAGATCAATAATTGTAGCGCATGTACCGCTATAGTGGTACGTGGGCTCCCTCGTGTGATAGGCGAAATAATTACTGCCTAAGTACAATTCAGTTGTATTTACCTTTTAAGTTCAATACATTTGCATTCAATCGTTAAGAACTATTTTGTTTTTAAACAATTCATTAGGTACCATATTCATTTAACTTTTATGTGCAATTGATTTCAATTGCAATACTATTTAAGTAGTATTTTTATGTTGTGTTCAAATTGCGCATAATGCTAGTCGCTTGCAATAATAGAGTTGTGCTCATAAGTTTATATACCCTGTGTGAAATATTGGCAATTTTGGGGGGAAATATGACTGATGACTAAACAGGGAGCAACACCATTATTTTCTTTGTTTTGTTTAATGATTGTGCTCTTATGAAATGAAGATAAAATAAATATACTTTGCCTGATCACTTATGACGTCTTTAAAGAATGGTACACATCTTACAAATTCTGCCAAAGTATGTCAACTTATGAGCACAGTGTATTACATACACTTTTTATGTTTGATGAACAGCTATGCCTACTACGCTACTGTCTTGCAATGTTGGCCATGATGGTGGTACTTGGAGAGCTACGTATTTTTTTTAGGTGGTACTTGGTGTAAAACGTTGGAGAACCGCTAGTGTAGCTTATAGCCCAAGTGACACAAAAATAGCCTCCTTGCGTCACCTTATTTCTCCCAGTGCACTGATAAAGGGAATGGCTGATGTGTCCATTTGTCCCTTGCATGAAGCGCCATCCCAGCCTCATGCCCACTCACTCACATTGCACACATAGAGAGTCACACTCTGTGCCTGCCTGCCCTCGAGCAGTTTGCATTCTGGTGTCATCACAAGCTCTCAGCTGTTCCAGTGGCGGACTTGCTGACTGGACCCGCAGCAGCTGGCATAGCAATAACCTTCGCCCACATATCAGAACCGCACAAGAGCATCATGAATATTTGGGCAGGGTTGAAAATATGTGGCTTGTTATCATTATCGTGATGTACATGGCGTATGGTAGAGTGGAAACTCTAAACTGGAGTTCCAAAATTTCTCTGAATTGAAAATACATTTTCCCTTTTCTGTGGTGACTTTAGACTTGCCCCATCAGGGGTTGCTAAGCGAGTCACTTGCACGATAGGCACAGTTTTTATGACAGATGTCATTCGTGACCCACCCATTTTTTTATATGGACACGCAACCAGCAGTGGCTAGGTATTGTGGCACTGACTGGGAATCGAACTCGTGCCAACTGCACAAAAGGCGGGCAGCGTGTACCACAAGTATACATCTTCCCTTTAGTCATTTATAGAATATAGTAGATCGACAAATAATCCCAAGAGGAACCATTTCCTTAAGAAAACTATCCAGGCAATGTTTTAAGTAATAATCTCCTCAAGTGTAGAAATTAGTTAAAATATGATCAAAACCTTAGGATGCCATTGGAGCTGTATTGCGTGTAATGCGAGTCTGCTTACTGTATGTAACTTCTGCTGAATATTCTTCTTATCACTCACTCTCTTGTTGAGGCTTCATTTGGGAAAATTCTTCCCAAATATTATACAAAGTGGACCTAAGGTTTCTTCAATGTAACAAGCCTTTTAATGCTATATAATCACTTAATAATCACATTGTGTTTCTTTAATCACCTTTTATTTTACTAGCCACCATAACCATAAGAATAAACTAGTCTAATTTAGATGGCCTATTAAATGATATTAATCTCTGTATTCTGAATCAATTCGAAGTATTTCACTGTCCTGTATTTATAATTGTCTTGGTTGACCATCCATGACATTGATAAAATATTCCAAAGGGAAATAGCAACAATATTCTCAAAATTTATTTTGGGTTACTTTAAAGAATCTTTTAAAATGTTGGCAGTGTTTCTTAATGGCCATATATATATCTCCTATAAGTTAAATTACAATTCTGAATATGTTCCCATAATGTTGTGTAACTGACAGGTTAATAGAAAAACTACTAGTAATAGTAATAGTAGTAGTGAAATTGTGTTTATGGTAACTATGGCCCACAAATCTCTCAATTTAAACCTTAACTTAAAGTCATTGTAAAGTGTAAATAAAAAATATTTTGTATTTTTTTTTTGCAATTTTATTAAGGAATCTTTATATTTAGACTTATTTAAACCCCTGTACTTTTTGTTTTAATATTGTTAATATTGTAGTCTCCTTTAAGCAGCAGGAGGGGGTTGTAACGAAAAATACAGCTTCAAATGCTCTTGGAGTTATTATGGATGAAAAGGCTGCCATTTAAATTTAATGTGTACCCTCTTTTCCCTAGGCAACATCATTTCCATATAACTGAAGTCAGCAAGTTATATATTTTAAGCATGGAAAGTTAGTGTGACTCCAGGGGGAAACTATTGTCCCACAGTAACCATCTTCTCCATCTTAAAACATGATAGGCATTTTCATTAACATTGCATTATCCGTATATGTTTGACAGGAATGTCTTGTGAGTCTTGCACCCTCTTGGTTTTAGATGCAAATGCAGCAGCATTGTGTGACATGCTAATGGTGACCGTGAGCAATCTTAACGTTATAGTGTCCAGGGCCTAGTAACTTGGGAATGCTCTGACGGGATGTTATTAGTGTCAAATGATGTCTTTTCCTTGAAGCACACACAATGTTTCACGCATCAATGTAAAGTTTCATTTCAGTTGCTATCTGGGATGCTTTACCTGCTTAGTGGATTGCGCGGATATTCCAGACTCCTACCTTTATGATGCGTTTGGTTGTAAGAAGGGGAGTCAGCTGGATGTCTTTCAGCTTCAGTTGTCCAGAATCATACATGCCTTAGGAGAGACATCCTTGAGATATTTTTCATGAGTGTTTCTGTAATCATCATATTTCCACCAAATGGATCATTGTCTCACCGAGCCTCATTGGCCAGCAATGTTTCTAGGTAGATCTGGGCAGGCCTTCATGGTTACCCTTACTGGAAATCCCGTACTTAAGCAGTTTCCACCTCTTGCAGCGTGGATGTGGTGTTGGATTATGAGAGGCTGACTATAGAAATAACCACTGTAAAAAGAAAATGAAGCTAATTACAAGGTGATGGCCCGTCTTCACTGGGACAAAAAGACTATGGACCCGTTTTTGACCGAAAAGGGGACGCCCCAGCCCTTGTGAATCTTCTCTATTACTGACCTGCACAGGAGTAGGAAGTAACAACACAGTAGGCACAGAACCATATGATAAACACCGATTTGACTATGTAAGAAAATGTACTGACCTGTCCTTGGATGCAACAAAAGCTGTTAGTGCCTTTCTTAGGGAAGGAAGGATTCATCCATCCATTTTCCTGTCTATATACTCTTTCATGGTGTTTAAGTGGGTCTCTGTGAGAGGCTGTGGCTATTCTGACAAAGAAATTGACATAGTGTGCTGCAAAAATAATAATAAAAAAATAATTATAGATTTTTTTCTTTTTTGAGCGTATTTATCACACCCTACATTTTCCAGCTCATCAAACACATGTTAAGATCTCACAAAGACCATGAAATAAATATAAAATAGTTTTGGAATGATTTTATTCATCTTTGGCCCTTCAAAGACAGAAAGTGTGATAAATATGCACAACACACAAAAAGTGTGTGTGTGTGTGTGTGTGTGTAGTTTTGTTGATGGATATCGAAAAAAAGCAGACTTGTGATGAGAACCTCATTGGTTGGGGTGAAAAGCCCTTCACCACACGTTGGTGTCTTTTGAAAATACATGTGAAAAATGCATTCTTTGACTCGATCTAATTTTAAAAAATATAATAATAATAATAATAATAATAATAACCTAAGTTCACACAGTGGGATGGCTCGTTTTTACTGGATCTGCTGTGCATGACCAAAAATTCCCTGTAAGACTTGTGGAAAGTTTGAAACTGAAGGTGATATGGTGGCAAAGGAGTTGATCACAACCTGTTTCCGTGGTCTTTCAGCGCCATCTGTCGGCGACGGTGACAGATACAATTGGTCGCCGCATGCAGCAATCCCGCCACCTTTTTTGTTTCTCCACGATCCATCATGGCGATGCACGCTAAGGCTACTCCGCCGCAGATCCCGGACACCCGCCGGGAGCTTGCCGAACTGGTGAAGAGGAAACAAGAGCTTGCAGTATGTTTATGCTACGACGCAAAAAAGGCTTTAATTGTGTTAATGCGCGGAGTCCCGCCTAACGCAAAATTCAAATGTTAATCATAACATTTGAACCAGGGTATTCACTGCTAGCTTAGGCCTTTCTTAATGCTAGGCTAATAAAGGCTACGTGCATTGCTCCGTTTCTTGGGCTAACAGTGCCTATATTGACAGTTAAACCATATGTTATATATATTACGTTGCATATTGTCGTTTTAAACCCACGCAAATTGCAAGACGCATGAATACGTTCCATTTGTTTACACCAGATAGCAGCTACATGTATACTGAGGTCCGCCTGAGCATCAAGTGCTCGCGTGATTTCAATGTCTGACGTCATCAAAGCGTGACAAAAACCTCAACCACCCAAGCTGTTTTTAAAAACAAACCTTTCGACTTGAAACAGTAAGAAATACGATGGTACACAGATACGTTATTCATCCCGTGAGGGGAAATTAAATAAAACATTTACACATCTATTAATAATACACCAAAACAAAAAAACTAAAGCCATAAAGTCAAAACAAATACTGTAGAGGATAAAGTAACAATTATACATTTTCACTGTTCTATACAACTAAATATATTAACTAACAACTAAAAAAAAAAAAAAACCTTGAAATTATTTGTATTATTGTTATATGCTTCTCAAGATTATAAAGCAAAACTTTGTAATTTTTCAATGGTGTTGCAGGAGACGCTTGTGAATTTGGAACGACAAATATACGCCTTTGAAGGCAGTTACCTAGAAGACACTCAAATGTATGGCAACATCATCAGAGGATGGGACAGATACCTTACCAACCAAAAGTAAGTTGTAAATGCAAGTACATACAATGTATATGTATTGCTTTTTCCTGTTGTTTCTTGTTTTGTTTAGTTAGTATGATATTAGTAATCTGGATTATGATTCTCACAGGAACTCTAATAGTAAGACTGATAGAAGAAATCGAAAATTCAAAGAGGCAGAGCGTCTGTTCAGCAAGTCATCAGTCACATCAGTAGCAGTAAGTCCCTGTTGCTTTGTTTGACCTATTTCTGTACTTTATAAAAGAACTTGCATTTGACTATTTCTGTCTTTTGATCAACAGGCAGTATGTGCACTTGGCGGGATACCAGATCACATGAACGAAAAACGCAAGTGAAGGGACGTGCGCCCAAAAACGGTGATGTCTTGCACATGCTTAGAACCTTTTTCTCTTGTCAGGTGAGGCGGGCAGCGGCACAGAAAGCGACGCCTCTCCGGACCTCCAGAACCAAGAGAACGAACCCAGCCAGGAGGACACAGAGGACGTCGACTCCAGCCTCCAGGACTTGAAGCCCCAAAAAGCTGCCTCCTCCTCTTCATCTGGCAGCCATCACGGAAGCCATAAGAAGAGGAAGAACAAAAATAGGCACAGGTAGACACAAATTATTGCATTTATACATATTGTTGTCAACCTTTTTCTATACAATAGTATAGAAACAATAGATACAATAGATCATAAACGAAGCATAAACAATGCTCCAGGTATGATAACCAAATGAAAAATGCAGGACTCCTCTTTTTCTAGTTAGCTTTAGCTACTCTGCTCCAACCTTCATTCTTGTGCTGCATTCAAGACTGCTGGAAATTTCAAAATATCCAGTCTGGCGTTCATTCATTTTGGTTTTGGCAGTTGTTAATACAGATAAATATATTACCTTTTGAAATTATAAATTATAAGACCCAGTTAAAGCACATTTAGAATGAGAGTGAATTATGAATGTGCCCCGAGTCCGTCAGTAGTGTAGAACTGCGTTGCAACATACTGAGGGATTTCTAATAGTTTGAGTACCTTATTAAAATGGGTACAAAGTAAACGTGCCAATTTTAAACATTTCAATTCTTTTTTTTTTTTAATGCCAGAGACCCCACACGACGAGGAAAAAATGGGCATGTATCTGTTTATTGCTCTTATCGTGTGCAATGCAATCAAGATGACCACCAAAGCACACCACACTAATATTATCTCTGATGATGATGAGTCTTCTCCCGCTAACCAGATGTCTGGTGGAGTACCAAGACTGATGTGTGAGAGGCAACACGGTGCCACGGAGGCATCAATGCTGCCAGAAAATGCAAAGAAGAAAGAGTAGGAATAGAAGTTAGGCTAATTGTTCGCTTTTCTGGTAACCAATGTTCCCTTGGTTATTCACTGTTCGTTTCTTGCAAATTCACTTATTCATGGATTAAAAAAATAAATAAAAAATTAACAATGTGTTTAAAAAGTGTGTTTTAATAGGTAAATCTAAAAATGCCCAAAAGTGAAAGAAATTAAACTGGTCATTGTGGATTTTTCACCTTTTGCAGGTGGGTCTGGAATGTATCCCCCACGATATTTGTGGTTCACTGTATGTCATATGCATACAATATAAAAAAAATAACATTGGCCCTGTGGAGGTACAGGAATTTTATCCAAGCTAGTTGTAACTACGAGGTCAGCACAGTTATACAGGGTGTAATTTTTTTTATTTTTCATATTTTCGGGCATTCCTCCTCTCACTACATATTAACCCAGCAGGCTCTCCTGCTAATGCACTGAGGCGACGCGTGTGTGTCACTCTGGACTACTGTTGGGGTTCAGACTTTGGTTGGTGAACTCACTAACAGCTGCTGATCATTTCCTTCCCCTGTTGTAATGCTGACTCCTCCCCCTTCCCCCCCAGCCCTTCTGCCATGTTTGATTATGACTTTGAGTAAGTTCTGAATTTTACTTCCTGCTCCTGTGGTCTGCACAACCTGTCTGCTTCTAACTGCATCCCGTACTCGTCTCCTCTCTGTCGAGTTGAAGTCTGCTAGTTTTTGAGTCATGCTTGCATGTCTTCGACTGCTTCTCAGCATCCATCACCCCTCATTGCTTGCTACTGGGCCGGCGTCACGTCTTTTCTGATAACTCATGCAGTGTGCTCTTGTCAAAAGCAGTGCTGTTCTTGTAAGATGATGGGCTGGCTGGCTTCAAGTTTGTCTGCAGAAAAAAAAGAAAAAAAACAATCTCAAAGTTTAGCGTTTTTGCTATGGTTTGGTTGTTAGGCTCCCTCATGGTACAGTAGTGGCACCGCTTTTTGTCATTGCTCTTAGACGTTCACCACTCCTCATATCTAAACCCAGCCTCTCTTTGTTGCCCATGCAGGTTCGACATGAAAGTGAACAAAAAACCGAGAGCTGTAAGTCTGCGTTGTCACTCAGTCATCTAACAGAAATGTTCAGCGATTGCATCCTGTTTTAATTGTATCTTTTCAATTTGTTCTCCTCGTGCAGGAATACTCCACCTGAAAAAGACAAGATGTGGATGAGAGACTTTGTGAACGTCATATGGCTTCCCCCCCCCCCCCCCCCAGTTGTCATATTGCTGCTGTGATGCGTGTTCTGCTCAAAACATTCCCCAGCTTCCTGGCGTCCTGCATGTTACTCCACACCAGCCAGTAACATTTTGTAAAGTGTTTAAAAAAGACTATTTATTTTGTAGGCAAGCAACATATTTTTCTTTTTTAATTTTTCTGTGAACTCCATGTTATTGTGAATCCCCTTCAATCATCTGTATTTTTATTTTGTGGTGTTTTTCAAGAAAATAAAATACCATATGTGGGTATTTTTTTAATTAAAATGTGGAAAGTTTATTGGCAAAGGGTAATGGGATCAGACTAAAAAGAAAGATGTGCTTACACGCTGTATTATTTTAATTTTTTAGAATAAACTACTATTTTCTAAGTTTTTTTATTGTAATTTGAGAGCAGTTTTTATTTTATTTAAATACAATTGTAATTCTATGAGAATAAAGTTTTTTTTAGTGTTCCTCTAATAAAGCCTCAGGTTCACTAGAATAAAGGTGAATTTTATTAGGTCAATTTTAATGTCATTCTTCAGGAATGAAGCCCTAATGTTAGTCCTGATATGAGATTTTAGGTCCTGGTACTGGAGTAATTAATTTGAATTTAAAATTACAAGCAGTATAAAAAATGGATGAAGTTAAAATATTGTGACCAGGAACATACGTTGTACCTGATTTAACCTGAGACCTGCTGGGCATCGTTGTTACATTTTTGTAAAATATACAGTGAGAATGTGAGTTAGTACTGTTTTCACACAACACCATCACAAGGAGCAGTTTAATGGGACATGTTGGCTTTGTTCAATTATTTGACCAGTGTTTTTGACAAATTTTTAAATTCTATTACCCGACTCATTCTCATTTTAGACCGTTGCGTGTTTGTGTAATTTAGACTTAACATTTGTTTATATTACGATTTTATTCTCGTAACTTGACATTTATCCTCAGAAAAATACGACTGTAATCTTGTAACATTTTTTTGTCTTATAAATACTAAGACCACGAGTCTGTTGTAGTACTAACAGTAATCTGTGAGAGGCAGCATGGTGCCACTGGACAGCCAGAAGAGAAGATGTAGTAAAAGAAGAAGCAAGGCTAACAGCTAACATGATAACTACACCGCGGGTGCAAAGTGCAAACTCTCAAAAGTACTGTGAAGAAAATGCATCATAATAGCACACAACCGTGACAATCTGGAGCTAATAATATGACAACAACAAATGTAATAAAATACATTATACTCACCAGAGATGCGAGTAGATGGTTACTGTTTTGCCAGTCGAAGTTGGCTCAACGAGTTTTGCTTTGCTTAGCCAACAAGACGATGGAAAAATGCTTAGTGTACATAATTTTCCAGCTAAAGGAGGTGAATTTGAAATCTGACTGTTTAAACAAACTGTCCAACTCTTAATATACTTTCATTTACATTGGCCAGCAGTAGTCATTCTGAAGGCCCTGGGCAAATTAGATTAACTTCCATGGCAAAAATATTTGAATTTGGTTTGTAAATAGCGATCACTGCCACTGTTTAGGCCGGCAGAGAAGACTTGCCAGTGGTGTGCACCCTGCTTTAGCGTAGCATTAATATTCCAAATATGCCCCGAATCTTTCACGTGAGAAAAAGGTAGCACATATGCATGACAAAGAAGCTGGAAAATGGAAGAGAGAACTTAATACTACGCTGGCAGACACGGTGATGGATAAACTGTGAAGTCTCCAAAATACATTCCCCGGTTTCATGCAGCGCCACCGCCTTTCCATCATAGAGTCACGTTTCATATGGCTCACGAGTTTCATAAGTAGTTTTCCTACACGGGAGCAGCGAGGCCTTCAAACTTTTAATTTTAGGGTCAGAAACTTTATACTGATGGTTACATTATTGAGATGATTAGCTAACATGTGGCGGAGAGACAGTCTGAAAATCTTTACTGTTGTGCGGGATCATTCCCAAATGTACTGGAGCCACTTCTTGCACACTATGATTATGGCTTGTCTGTGTACAGATTCTGTCAGTTATACATAGTTTGTTGTGTAACATACAGTCATGGCTGAGGTAAAAAAAATATATATATTTTTTTTTAAAAAGGGCAAGTTCCGAAATTTCGGAAAGAAGGCGGGCAATTTTTATGCTACGACAGTTTGAACACTTCAATATGTCTGCTTTGGACCCACCACGTCAGATAATTAGATGCTAAGGCCAGCATTTATACTGTTTCACATTTTATTAAACCAGATTATCAAAGCAGTAACTTGATGAGTGAGGATTTTATTGTGACAAATGTATTTTTACCTACCGTGACTCGGATACATGATGCCTGTTTTCAGTGAGACACCTGAGTTGCCGCTGAATCTTTATTAGGAGAGAAGGCAGTAAGTCATGAATATGCAAACTAAATCAATGATAATAAAGCTACGGCCTAACCGGGGTCCAATAATGTGAAATAGACATTTCATATTTTTTTGGTAAAGTGAATTTAGATTTTTTTTTTTTTTTAAATCTGGAAATGACCAGTGTATGTTGGGGCTTTACTATACTTATAGGGAAGGAACACTTTAGTACATTAGTTCGGTGTGGAAAAAGCACAGTGAAAGCCCCTGACCTAAACCCCACTAAACACCACAGAAATTCTTACCGGTAAGCTAAGAAGCTGTTATAGTTGTAACTCACATTCTTACTGCACATTTTCATTTATTGTTACTTTCTGTTAAGGTACCGGGTCCCAGTACTTCTGTTCATCTAATGCAGAGGTGTCAAACTCAAGGCCTGGGGTATTCTACTTCATGTTTCTCCCTAAATGGATTGTATTTTTTTTTTTTTTCGGCAGAAAATCTGTCCCAAAATCGGAATTTTTCTTCCCTTTTATGCAGAAGTGAGCCACTGCATACTTGTGGATCAGGATTCACAAATGTATTAGTCATGACGCACAAACTTTTTAATTCTTTACATTCTATTTAATTGTGTTATTACCATATCTTTTTATAACGTACAATATTTCAGAGTGATATCTTCCTTATTAAGAAACACAGTTCAAAATGTGTTGTTTTATGGGGGGAGGCTGGAATGGATTAATAATATTTCCATTCATTTCAGTGGGGATATATAATGTAATTATATGATGAGATGATTATACATTTTTATGATTTTCATAGTCATAGCCCTGTGAGGGAAACCATAACTACAATGTGGCTCGTGATGAAAATGAGTTTGACACCCCAGATTGTGTGTGTCATGTTCTCCATTGCCCTTAAGGTTGCAGTTGAGTAGACAGAGCGGGAACAGGTTTCATGACTCAGTACCGGTACAGACCGTACAGTACCACTCAGCACGGTCTACGTAACTAGACCTGCCTGGAAACGTTTACGATCACATTACGCCACCTTGCACTTGTTGCGCTTGCTGTCGTGTATGACTAACGAGGCAAATGCCTACTGTATGTGTTAGCAGCGCTTCCTGTCACGTCAGGAAATTCGACAATGTTTTTAATTGCAACTTGCGGTGCTGAGCAGGATTCCTAAGATGGAACTAGATGAGTCAAGCGTTGTGTTTTGACTGCACGGTAGCTACACAGCAATTATCAAGAGAGTGACTGAATGGGACATTTATTTTTGTTTTCCTCTTGAGTGCAGAGAGGAAATGGTATTCTGTGGCCTGAAAGTGTTTGTGCTTGGTGGGATAGAAAATTGTTGGTTTTGAGTGACCTGCTTTGTTTTCTATATTTTACAAGCTGGAATCCTGGAATCTGCATGACATGTTGTACTTTTTAAAACAAGCATACAGGCAGAAACAAAGTGCTGAAAATAGCTACGGTTTCGTGTGATAAACTTAAGGTAGTATTATCTTTTCAAATGTTTGATTATCGTTACTACTATATTTAGCCGTGGCTGGGCTGTGCAATGGGCTTGCAGTGGGGACATATCCAACTTTATCCACCTTTTAATGCCACCAGTATCACGTCGCAATTATAGCAACCATCAATACTTTTGTTAGATGACAGTGTGAAAACGCAGTGAACAAAGTGTTGCCTTCCCTTTGTGTTTGTGTCAGTCAGTGATGTCTCATGACTTAAACAGCCACCGCCACTTGAGTCGGAGTCCACAGAGGCCGAGCAGGATGACACGACACTGTGAATATTTGCCGTGGGGCTTCCACCATGTTCTTCTTCCTCCTCCTCCTCCTCCTCTTCCTCTTGGGAGCAAACAAGTCCTGTTCTCCTTCACTGCCTCAAACAAGGTCAAATATATTCCAGGACGAGGCCTGGGAAACCAGTCCGACAAAACACAGTACTTTATGGTGCTTCTATTATTTATTTTTCATCTGGACTCGATAAGGGCTCGAGCGCAAGTGTCACGCCGACGGGGCTTGTTGCAGTGAATGTCATAAATGGTGATCAAGCAGGAAGTGGCAGGATGTTCATGTCACCACATGACAACCACACATTTGAGATAATGAAGAAATAACACAGACCTAAGGGGAGGTCATGTGTTCACATTTACACCACTTGAAACCTTTTTTTTTAATCATTTGGATGGCTTTTACTCTTTGCAAATAATCTTTTCTTACACATGATCATGGTACATTGACATCATGACATCATGATTATAAAAACACGATTGGAACAGGGGTGCTGAACTGTAAATATTTATACGCTTCACTGAGGTAATTGTAAGAGTCAGTTCGCATGGGAGCGCTATTTTAGGGACGCAAAGTGGGAGGAGCTCAGTCAACTGTATGACAAATATGGAGGTTAAACTATATAGTTCAATACATGAACTCCTTTAGAATGACACTTTCAATGAACAATTGAAACCAACAGCTTTCCAAATACATTATTTTAATAAAAAGATGCATAGTTAGTTGTGGCTTTTTACAAACAAATGTGACTAGTGCATATAGAAATACAATATTAAATCCTAAAAAGTTATATTGCTGCAAATAAGAGGAAGGTGTCCCTCTGCGTGGCTTCTATAGCTAATCTACTCTCTTTAAAATATGAACATGCAAATCTTCTAAGATACTATTATTGTATTCCAAAGCTGCCCAATACATTTGTCAATGAGGCATGAAAACATTGCAATACAATGAATTTGGTCTGTCTAGCAGCAATATGCTCTCATGAGAAGTTAGTCTGACATTTTTACAAAAACGTATGATATATTTAGACTATTTCCAGCTTCACGTGACACACACAAAGAACAAACAAGCCAAATAAAATCACAATTATGACAGACATGCTATGCTTTAGATGTCACATGATGATGCTATTTTTTTAAAGCTTTTTCTCCACCTCGAACACTGTACTATTACTTTTTGAAGACTGCAACTAAATTCTCATGTGAACACACTACCAGATGTTATTCAAGATGACTAAACCATTTAATTTAAAGGTTTACATATACCTAATGTATATTTTATCCATGTAACATGGTGTGCAAATTATTAGAAAAAAAAAAAAAATCATAGTCCAACAGGATTATTTTTGCTGATTTTATACAAAACAATAACCCCATTGTGGCTACATGAGTTGGATAAGCTTGGAGTGAACTGGTGCATTGGCAGTGTTCGTGTGCACTGCTGAGGTTTTGAAAGTTTTGTGGCTCAGTCAGTCGTCATTGTTGCAGTCCGTACACAGAATCTGGTCCCGGTCCGGGAAGAACCCGGAGCCGACCAATGACACGGAGCATCGGGAGCACTTGAAGCAGGGCTGGTGCCACTGTCGCTCCTCGAAAGAAATGTATTTGCCATCTCCGAACCCTGGGACACATATGCATAGCTTGATGGATGATTCAGATTTCATCGGGGGTGGCTCATCTCTTGCATGTGAGCTACAGTACAGTAAATGTTTACCAATGCTAATATACAGGGTGTTTGGAAAGACACTGTTCTCATATTCTTATCAGTGGCTGATTGTTATTAGCAGTTATTTCATTTTATTGATAACTACAAAATACAAAAGTAAAGGATATGTGACATTCAGTCAACAAACAAAATCACTGGCAATCAGCATGAGTATTTGCGAGATCTTTACTGACCTGTGATGGCCGTGTTGCAGCCGGCACATTTTTTGGCATAGAGGCTGCTGAAGCACTTGACACAGTAAGGTTTCTCCCCCTCCGAGGTGAAAGGTTGGCCAGCCAGAGGTGTTTTGCAGCCCGTGCAGAGGAAGCACTCTTTGTGCCACACCTCGTCCCTGTAGGTCACCCCTCCTTTAGTCAGAGGCTGCAGGTCGAAGAACAAAAACACATTTCAATACATCAAGTGACTTGATGAATTTCTGACGTTGACCCAGTTCAAAAGAGTGATTTATGATTTTTTTTCTTTATTATTATGCTCAATGTAACCCCACAAGGGGAAATATTGGATGCCACGCAAAAAAAAGGACTAATATTAATTTCACTCAAAAAAAATGTAACATCAGAGATGTTGCTTTTAGTTTACCTTTCTAACTTTGTGTGCCATTAAACTAACAAGACTACCAAACCATAATCTTTTTTTAGTCGAGATTGTCAACTAACTCACGCATATTTACGAGTACTAAAGTGTCCTTTAGCATTTGTTTAACATTACAACAAAGAAAAATAGGCTGATTTTTGCAGATTTTGTTTGTTTGTTTGAATGTCATTATTTATCTATCTATCTATCTATCTATCTATCGATAGTATATATATATAATTTGAAAACTGCTAATATTGGACAATTAAATTGGCTGGCCGATTAATCGGTCAGGCTCTAATATTTACATATTATGTCATGTTGTGTGTGTTTGTTTTTTTTCTCTGCATCTCCTTTTATTCAATTTGGTGACATTTATCCAGCAATTTCTAATTTAATTGTGTTTGTTATTGGCGCTGCAGCTCTTATACTAGATCGCAATAGATTATGATGACGTAACTTGTAGGTGGTTCACATATGTCATGGGAATGTTCGGCAAGCAATCTATTCTGTCATTTAGCAAGGAGGAAGTTTTGTGAAAATGAAAATTGAAATCTAAAGACGCTTAGCTCCAGTCAGTTGCCATTCTTCGAGTAAAATGTGATTTTGGAGAGAAAGGCTGCATTGAATGCACAAAGGAATCGTGTTTAGCACATCTGTCTCACAGTTAGGGGAACAGTGTTCAAATCTCAGTGGAGTTTGCATATTCTCCCTGTGCAGGTGTGAAAGGTTGTTTGTCTATATGTGATTGACTGGTGGCCAGTCCAAGGTGTACCTTGCCTTTCACCCAAAGTCAGCTGGGATAGGCTCCCGCTTAACTGGGGCCCAAATAAAAAACAATTGCTGTAGAATATGGATGGATGAGTCCACAAATGATGTTACTTTTCAGCTACAGGAAAATGCGTAACATCATAGTGCGGACGCTAGTGTATCATTACAAGCACTGCATGTGAGGCCATGTTCACCTTGTTGCAGTGGCTGCACCGAGGAGCGAGCCTGCCCTCATAGCACGGCACACAGTAGTAATTGTTTTTGTCCGGGATGAAGGCCTCGCCGCCGATGGGCTTTTCGCAGCCGTGGCACACAAAACAGTCCTCGTGCCACGTGGAGCCGTCATACTCCAATATCTTTGATCCTGGCAGAGAGAAACAAAGATGTAGAAAAGTGTGAAAGAGTAGAAGAGATGACGGTGGGAAATGTTTGCGATTGTTACTGATGATTGTTATCACCTGCAGCTCATATGAGGCGTTGAAATATGCGATTGTTCAACATGATGGTTAAACCTGCTCTGCATTTCCACCGTGATTGTCTGACAACAATTTACACTTCCTGATAAGCATTTAACAATAGAATGTTCGAGCAGTGATTCCCAACCAGCTGCCCATCGGGTCTGCCGCAGTAAATTAGCCCATTTCATTATTATTGCAGCTTAACATTGTACAAGTATTTGGATGAATGGGTATTGAAGAAAAGAGTATATTTAGCCAAGGAGCTGTGCTCTCATAACATTCAAGTAGCTAACAGCCTTTGAAGAACTCAACTGATCAACACCAAGTGTCCATCAATGAACAAGGACATGTATGCCAGCCTCGTTAAATTCAGTAGGCTGCGCTTTTAACCAGTTTTTTTATTTTATTATTTATTTATTTTTTACAGCTTGCTTAATTAACTTGTTTGTCATCCGAGAAGTACTGAACCCTAAGTCATCTTTTAAAGGTCCAAAAAGGAGGTAATCTGATGGTGCCAAATCACGTGAATAAGAGGGATGGGTTATGGTTGTCCAGTCAAAGGAACTGACGACTTCACGAGCTGCTTTGCTTGCAGTGGAAGACGCTCAAAACAGTTTTTCACCTTTGATCCTGGACACCCACTCTTTGACTGTGCTGTAGGCTATTGCAGCTTCCCCATACACATTTTGCAACCTTCTGAAAATATTTGGTGGTTGTTCAGTCACAGCTCTCTCCTTCTGATGGGCATCCAAAAATGACATCATTTTCAAAATGGCAGGAAGAGTACAGTGTTAAACTTAAAAAAAAAAACTAAACCTTCAAACAAGTATTTAAACTGCAAACCGTGAAACATTGAGAAAAAATAAAATTATCAGTTGGTTAAATTAAATTGTCTGACTGACCCTCGTATGTGTCTTGGCTCAATAAATATAATATCTTTGCTCCATCTCCCTTACTTGCCATTATCTTTAGCAATTTGTGGGACCTGAATTACAGTCCAAAGCTGAGTTTTTTAACATTTAAAAGGTCAGCAGCTTTGAAGGAGATTCCAGGCTGAATAGAAACCACTTATTTAAGTTACAAAATTAGAATATTCTTCACACATACCACAAGATAGGAAAACTTTCCAGTCATCCGACACCACCGCAACAGCCACAGCATGAAACCACCGCTGCAATCATTTTGTCACATCTAACCTATCAACCCTTGAATCAAAACTTAGCCCCTAATTCTCTGAGACCTTTTTTTTTTTGTGCAACTAGGTGGCTCAGTTCCAAGGTTGGTGTGTGAGCTCAGTGATAGAGGAGTAGTAAGGCAAAATAAAGAAATCTATCTCACCAGGCATAACTTTCTTGTCGCACACCACGCACTTGGAGGAGAATTCATTGCTGTAACACTCGCTGCACACGAGAGCGTCTTCCTGACTGGTGAAGGGCTCGTCGGCCAGAGAGCGGTCGCAGCGCATGCAGCGGAAGCAGTGATCGTGGTAGTATCTGCTGTTATAGAAGAGCTCCTGGAGGAGGAAGACGAGGAAGACGGAAGGGACAGGCTGACCAGTTTTGTGTGGTAAAACATTCACAACTATCGATTTATACATATATAAAATCACTAAATTGAAATGCTGTAATGGAAATTTACTAAAACAGACGTGATCAGATAATAATGTATTTGTGTTCAGATTTGGTGAAGCAGCATGTGACGAATCAGCCTTTCTTGTGCATGGTGCACTTTGCTGTCTTTGTCTGTTGTTTGCTCTTTTCTTTAACTGTAAACAAATTATAGCATGATCACTGGTTATGAATTAAATACAAAAAAGGTTTTATTGATTCCAGCTATAGCCTTAAAATGGCACCGTCCATATAGTAAATCAATGGTTAACACACACCTCAGTGTCCCTGTAATGTTGGGTTAGGATATGACTGATTCAAACGAGACCGTTTTGTAAATGATATCATCATGATGAAAGTCACCCTCAGTCATAACATATTACTCACTTGCAGTGACTGATGCTGGCACTCAAACCATCTGCCCTCAACTGGGACTTAATACGAGCACAGTATGTTTTCTTCTTATAATGTGCTGTCTCTTTCCTCATCATTGTCACCCACGGGATTAGGTTTCTTTTTTTTTTTTTTTTTTCCCTCTTTGTGGTGATCTAGTGGTTAACCCATCGGCCTCACAGGCAGAAGACCCCTGTTCAAATCTCTGTTGCAACATCTCAATGTGGAGTTTATATTTTCCGCCTGCGCATGTGTGGGTTTTCTCCAGGTATACCGGTTTCCTTCCACATTCCAAAAGCATGCTTATTAGGTGAATTAGGTGGCTCTAAATTGCCTATAGGTGTGAATGGCTATTCCCCTGTATGTGCCGTGTGATTAACTGTTGACCAGTCCAGGATGAATCCTGCCTCTTTCCCAAAGTCAGCTGGGATACACCACAACCCAAATGAAGACAAGCGGTAAAGAAAATGGATGGATGTTTCTCTGTTTTCTTCTTGAAGAGCTGCTCGTGCTCCAGTTCAACAGCAGTTCATATTGGCCTTGTGATAAATGGCCCCATTGAACAGCGGGCAAAAAAAAAACGTGTTTTCCAGGCGTGGGCTTTCACAAAAACAACTATAGGCGAAGGAGAGAGAGGGATGAGGGATGGTCGCTGCTACGTCTTGTGAGCAGTCTAGAGGGCCAAAGTAAGCAGCGGCGACATTTACTGTTGCTCCCCTCACAGGGAGCTCATGATTCACAGGATACTCGTGGCCTTCGTGACATCTGTGGGTGTTTTCTTCAAGACTAGAGGTTTCTTTTTATATGGAACCAAAAAGACTTGCTGGCAAGCAGTTGGAAGGAACATGTAAAGTGTACACTTGTATTTACAAGAATTTTGCACTGTACTGGGTGTTTTTAGGCCACGAAAAAAAAAGGTGCTTCAATTTAACAGACAATCGGCTTGAACGTACGACCTCTCCCCGTATTAGTCCGTTAAATCGAGACACCACTGTATGTTTTTGCATAATCCCGGTAAGACACGAACAGCGTTGACAATATAAAAAGTAGGCTTACTTTAGCATTGTGAGCGATTATTTCTTTACATTCCTGGCAGGTATTGGCATACAAGCGGTCATAGCACGGGACGCAGTGGGGGTTGTCGTCCACCTGGATGTACTTGCGTCCATACAGGGACTCGCAGCAGTTCTTGCAGTCGAACCGATCGCTCATGATGTCAAGCTGACCTCCTGCGAACAAAGAATTCACAGTTTAGCAAACACGGTCGGCAACAAAAAGCAAAAGGAGGACGAGGGAGTTGGTCAAACACTGAGAGACAGAAGGAAAGCAAAGCAAAGGAAGGGAAGGGAAGGGAAACAGCTGAAGTTTTCAGATACGTGGATGTGAATTTATCAACAAAGACTGAGAGAGATACTGTAGAAGCAACATTTCTCAGTGAAATTAAAGTTTAACACAGGACGCATTTATGGTTAAATATTGTTCAATATCACACCCAACCCACTAAAGCACGTATGGTAAGCCATAAAGGAATTCCGAATGGGCTGATTCCCTGTGAATCAGTACTTTGGTCCATTACCTAACCTATCACTAGTGAGTCCGCCTCCCTCCCTCTCATTCTTGTGAAAACCTCCTGGGGCGTCTTGGCATTGACACACAGCAACCAAACAATATTCATTATCAGAAGCTGAAATGAAACACTGTTCTCTATGTTTTAAAATTATTTAGGACATGTTGTTGTTAGGCTATGTTTAAAGAGTAATACCAAATGCAGCCAACATATATATATATTTTTTTTTTAATTCCAAAGTAGTTTCACATGTTAATAGCGTTAATGCATTATGTTCTGAAAGTCTAATAGTTTGTAGATAGATATTAGCATTGTTAGCCCCCGTTAGCCAGGCAGCAGCCTTTTAGCCTCAATCGCTAACATCGCGAATGTTGGTTTAACATCTGCTTGCGCTGCTATATGTAGGCTATACTATAGCACAGGGGTCAACCTCAAGGCCCGGGGGCCAAATCCAGCCGGCCGCATCATTTAATGTGGCCCGCGAAATCAAATCATGGTTCTTGATAAAATACCAAAATTGCTAATTCTTTTCACCTTTAATCATGTTGACAATTGGAAGCATTTTTTTTCGTTACCAGTTTCCCTTTTAGACTCAACTGAATAATAGTTGAACAGTTTTCATTAGCTTCTGACTTCAAAACTAGTGATCCATCAATTTGTTTTATACATTTACAGTATATGGTTACAGTCACAGTCATAACGGCCCTCGGCAGGGAACCAATAACGACGATATGGCCCGCGCCAAAAAAAAGTTTGACACCCCTCCACTGGAGCAATAGTTTATCCACCCGCCGGCTGACTTTTGACCTCATTGAGCGGTCTCTGCTCTATTCACGACTTTAATAGTTGGGGCTTTTATTGGCTCTCAATCAGCCAATTACTGATGGTTTAGGGAGTCATTTTAAATGAATTCATATGTTTGTGTAATAGACAGTGTTACATCAGTTACTGTATTCGGACACCTGCCACCGTTTTTTTTTTAAATCTTCTTTCACTTTTCTCCAAAATGTTACAAATACGCAGCGATTTGACGTCTATATTTTACCCTAATTTGGGCTTGGTCGTCTTTCTGTAACAACATAAAAGAGGAGGTGGCCTCAACAAAGAGCAGCTGAAAAACCAAAAGGCTCTGAAATGTCCCTCGGGGAACAAGGAATGAACCGAGACACCCCTTATTGCCTCAGTGCAGGACTTGCGTCGAAACAATGACGTGACCCAGAGCGCACGAACTACCAAAGGCCTCTTGTATTTTTCTATAAATACATTTTGTGGTTTGTTATGAGGGCTGTCAGAAATTATGATCATTCATGAAAACGTTTCCTGCTCCAGAATGCTGACCTTTCTGCTGTGGAAAGAACTCATCTTTTACATCGAGTTTACATTCCGCATGTTTGCACAGCCATCAAATCCAGTAAGCAATGATGCAACTATTTTGGATAAACACACACAAAAACATAAACACAGTTTCATCTTGGGCCTGTCTTCAGAAGATGCTGGAATCAGGCTGGATCAGTCGAGAAGACACTTCCTTAACCTTTTGGCATGTTAGCACTGGGAGTTAAGACGTTCCTCCCTGCTAATAACAACAATACTTCTTCCTCTTGCTGGGTCAAAAAAACATTCTTAGGAAAACCCAACTAGTCAAGTCAAAACATCCCATCCTATGTCTGTTTTGTGTCACGCAGCTTTGTGGGGGAGAAAACCAGTCCGACTTCCCTCTGAAAATGTCTAAAAATGTCCATTTTGTATTCACATAGATGCTTGGCTGGGATCGATGCCACAACATAACAATGGCTTTCCTTCCTGACAGTCTTTCCCCCCCTCCGCCCCTCCCCCATCATGTTTCGTGTCCTAAGCCACAACAGATGCAAACATATTGCGTGGGCTGCAGCTGTTGTCTTTCATTTTTCCCCCCGTTGTGCATCCCAAACAGTTCTTATGAGATTGATGCGAATGAGGTATATTTTTCATTTTGCCTATATACCAACCCCTTTCTATGATGTCACATACTCCTTTTGTGAGTCAATGATGTGGTATTAGCATGATGCTCATAGGTTGAATGTGGATGGGAAGATAGAACAAAGGGATGGTCGAATCTCTATGAATGTTCTGAACGTTTGCTGTGATACCATTGTTACGTTGAGCCAATCTGTGCCGCTCGGAGGAGTCGCCATAGTGATTTGTCTCAACTTCCCTTAGCTGAAGTCCTTTTGCCAGCAAACGAGCTGAGACTTGCCCCAGCTAAGTAGTGCACACCATTTGGCTTCAGAATTGCTTCATGACGAATCAACAATCACTTCCACACAATTGACAGAATTCTGACAAACCAACCTTCAGAAATCAACCCCCAATTCCAATACGGAAGTCTTTTTGGTCCTAAATGTGTCTGTTCTTTTTTCTTTCTATTCATGCCAGATTGATGAATCACTTTCCAAGAAGTTTGTTGCATGACTGACACAAACATGGCTGGAATTGGCACACCCCTTCTATATATAGAGGCGTGACTTCTTGTTCTAGAAACAGAAGTGTGTACTTCTCAGGTCTCCCGGACAAATACTTGTCATCCATCTCTCTCTTAGATGCCTGCCGTGACTATTTAAGCCTTGCACTTCACCTTGATGCACTGTGAGATTTAACATTAAGAGTCTGTTTGGCTCCTAGTGCTTTGTAGCAAGAGCCAAATGGCAACAATCTCCCAGGACCAGCCACTGAGAATCCTGCCTAACGTCCCTTCATGGCTTGCCGCTGTCGTTTCACTCGACAGCACGGTGACAGGTTTGTTACGAGCGCAGCCAGGAACTCCACGAGCTCTGCTGGGGCGGCTGTTTAGTTTCCCATTGGAGGAATTCAGACAATTCTTCCATGATGAAAACTGCTCTCTCGCATCATAAAGTGGCAAGTCACTTTGTTGGTTAGTTTGTCAGGTAGTAGGAGCATGCAAAATCTTGATAAAAGACTTCCATTCAACATCCATTTTCTATAACCGCTTATCCGGTTCTGGGTCGTAGGGGAGCTGGAGCCTGGCCTAGCTAGCTCAGGGCAAAAGGCAAAAGGCAGACTACATAAACCCTGGACTGGTTGCCAGGTGATCACAGGGCACACATAGAGACAGACAACCATTCACACTCACTTTCTGTCAGGCGAATGAACCACTACACCACCAGTGACCTCCAGAAAGATCCTTAACCCTCAATGTTGATACAAAACTTAAATTAGTACCCATTTGGGTGTAAATGGTGCATTTTATATTCAGTTGTAATTATTTGCATCTGCATGGTGCTGGTTTATGACCACATTATTGTTGTACAGTTCTTTTCGTGGAAAATATCAGCAGCACATCTCAGAACATTTTCCAACTTGGCTGCACATTATTATGATATGCTTGGAAGAATGGTACGAGAACAAAACGTGGACAGAAACACAGAGCTGTTTTCTTTTCTAAGGTAACAATCAGCGCTTTCTTTTTTGAATGTAACACCCGCCAAATGACCCAGCGCAGTACAGTCAGTGACAAAGTGGGTTTATAATTACCTCCCAATCTTTAAACTGTTTATTCCCACTGGAATAGATTTGGGGGGTTTTAACGGCTTTCTCCTGCTCAGCACAGTTCAAGTATTGTTTGGCTCCCGACTTCCACACCCTTGACTTTGGGGGGGGGGTGGGGGGGGGTGAAAGAGAATATGGATGGAGGAGCGCACACAATGCTGGCGACCCGGAGAGGAACCCTGCCTGCAGCTCTGGAGGAAAAGTGGCACCCTCGGCTTTGCATAGCGTTAACAGTAAAAACAGAGCAACAAAGCTGCGCTGTTACAGCCGTCAGATGACTGCGCCACCTTTCATCCCCAGTACAAAGTCGTTCAATGCGGTGTTGTTTCCGGCCGCTCGACGGCACTTTCGCATGCGCACAAAAAAACAACATCAAGGTACGACCAGTAAACAAACGCAATTGTAATTTAACAGATAGTGTTGAAAGTCATAGCAGTGGCATGAGTTGTGAATCTTTGTGACTGGATATTAATAATCTGTCATAAAAAGTGAGAAGATATTTGGTTATATAGGAATCCCTGAAGATTACCGAGCCAACACTCACAGGTCACAACATTAGGTACACTAATCAGATCCAATACAGTAGGTGCTTTTACAAAGATCTCATTAAGATTGTGTACCTAATGAAGTGATGGCGAAATGGTAAGCGTGAAGGGATGTTCTGGTGAATCATTCAGAAGTCATCATCTGCTCGTTTTATGTGGAATTATGCAAACATTACAAATTGAAATGCTGACTGAAGACAAATAAAAATTAACACGTTTCCCATCTACTGTCCTCTGACAGTGTGGTGGGTGCCTACTTTAAGTTTTGGGTGTTAGTTGTAACAAGTGTTTGTTTTCAGGATGACGTTGCCTGGCATAACAGTTGGCTGCTTGATTCGTTTGTCTTTCATCTGGAGCTCAGTTTTGCGTTGCAGAGCCTTCTGAGTCAGGAGGTCTTTCGTCTATAAATGGTTATGGCAAAAGGCAAAACGTCAAACCTGCACAAGAGGGAGGTTATGTAAGATGCATTACGAATATGTTTTTTACAGTTTGGGGAGTACAATTATTTGTTCATTTTGTTCCAGAGAGTTGAAGGAGAGCATTTATACCTTTAATCACTCGAACTTGAGCTATGAGGTCACCTGTCTCGTTCCTGTAATCTACATCTAGCAAAATCGAGGGCAATAAAAAGGATTTTCCCTAACGGCCAACAATTACCTACAGCCGAAAATCCCAAGATCCTAAACGTCCAATTTGTAATTTTCCTGACAATTATGCCTCCAAAGTTGTACAAGTAAGATATCTCATAAGCTCAGGATTTAGTATGTGTGATTTGCTTTTTATTGGCCTTTTTGGCTTACTATGATACAACTTGCAAGGTGCTTTTAGAGAACTTTAGAAGGGAGGAACGAAGGAGACGAATGTACTCACACAAAAAGAGTACAGGTTTAATGTCACAGTAGTTTTGTCTGGGTCGTGACTTGTTGTCAAAGTTAAATTTGAGGGTTTTGTTGTTTCTAGTTTAATATTTACACTTGTAAGAGAGCTACAAATGTTTAAAAAGGCCACTTCAGCCAATGCCTGTACAGAGAAGAAAGGATTTATGATAGCGAGTCATAACAGTTTGACTTGAAAACCGATCGATTGAATTCTCATTCTTTCCTATGGGAAATATCGTAAAGTGACTGACAAGTGAGTAATACTCTGTGAAGTGAATGATGCCAGCCTCCATTTTCATGCCTGTTTCCACTTGCTACACTGAGCAAATCTGTTGCTGCCATATTTCATAATTCACCGTCAGCAAGAAAAGAAATACTCTATTAGCATTAAAACTGCTCCTATGACCTGGACAGGATAGTGATGGCTCCTCTCCACTGAATATGCATGTGCACAGTCTCAACTTTCGCACAATGTAAGAATTTCAGAGGAATGTGACTGTGGTCAAAACGTGGCAAAATTGTGCGGTTCTGAGAAGCGAGAGGGGGAAAAAAAAACCTTTTTCTTCTCTTCCATCCTCTGCTTTATGTAAAGAGAAACTGTGTGAAACAAATAACAAAAGCCCCACGCACCGCATGCAACCCCCTCCCCCCCAAAAAAACAAAAAACTCTTCAGAGAGAGATTTGGA